>NC_134406.1:198272715-198601959 GCF_038048845.1 Mixophyes fleayi
GATAAATATCCCCAGTGTTTCCAAGTTTTGCCCTCCAATTTTTTGTCCCTGAAAATGTTCATTTAAATATAAAAAATGAAGTTGGCTTACTGTAGTGTTCCAATTATGTGAAATTACAATTATACTTGACACTGAGCAATGTTTAAGTTACTTTATTTACATATGTATAAAAAAAAAAAACAACACTTGAAAATATTCTTTTTCTATATTTTGTATTAGCTGCTCCACCATCCTCACTTAACATATGTTCTGACTTCTGAGCACCTGAGAGTTCAGGAACATGGCTGAGCTAATACAATCACTTATATATCAGCTTTAATCATTTAAATCTTTATACATATACACACACAGTAGTCGAAGTGGAAATTTATAAGTGGTGGTATAGAATATGTAAGGGAATGGAATTTGATAGCTTCACAATGAAAGCAGTATGAGAAGTGGTGGTATGGCAATGACATACCACCATATACCAGGGATATAAATAAATTATGTATATATATATATATATATATATATATATATATATATATATATATCTATATCTTAACTCACTTTAGCTCACTCAAACAGGCCCCATGTCTTCAAATTAGTGACGCTGTGGGTGTTAGTAATAATTACTCCTCTGAAGGTTCATTTGCTTTTTATCCAGGTCCCCTTTCTTTGGAAAACCTCAAGTTCTCTATTTTTGTGCTTTTAATTATTTACTATAGTAGTATATATTTAAGCTTTAGTTACAAATTCCCATCAGAGTGGCTGATTAACTAGTTATCATGATTGGGGGAGGAAAAGGGCAAAAGCCGCAAGTTTTTCTTGGATCATAGCTTTTTATTAGATAACAGGACTTCTGTGTCTGTAAACTATATTTCTTTTTAACTGCTACTACTATTGCAGCAAGGACAGCGCATACAAAACAACTGCAGAACTCAATACACTTTATGGAGTACTTACTTATTAGACCAAGAGACTACTTCACTGTATTTTGGTATAAAGTTCAGGTATACCTTACATATTAAATGAATACGCTAGCAGATAAAGAAAAAACATCTCCTCTTGTTTGCATATAGTATAGTTTGGAACATGTGGTGTGTAGAACCCCGCTGATAAAAATATGGATACATCTTTATGCATATGTGTGGCTATTAATTCCTACACTTACTTGTGATATTTTGATTTATCAAATATATTATTCTACTTAATAGAATACCAATATGTACAGCAATATATGCATTAAGTGCTAAATGGTGATTATACAGTGCTGTGTAAGCATTTTTTTCTGTATATGTTTGCCAAAATATATATTGTTGGAGGCAGAACAACATCATGATCAGAATGGCACCTCAAACGGTAACCAATCTTACCTCCTACTTGAATGACTTGGTACTTCTGTTGGGTCCTGAAATAGAGAAAATGGAGTATGATAAGAACCATAGAGCACTTTGAATTAAGTCTATGGTGAGTGATTACCCTATATTATTTACTGATAATGTCTTAAATTGTAATCAGTGGAACCATGTATACTACAATTTAATAGCAATATATACAGGTTCATAACAAATGCAAATTGACTTTTAGTTCCTTTTTTGTTGATCACAGAACTCAGATAAAGGAGTCTATTTATTAAGACCCCTCCAATAACTAGATATGATATGCAGCGAGAGAAAATCCTCCTTTGGGCAATTTTTTAAAAAAAATGTTACAAGAGCAACTGCCAAAATGACTCTGGCTGACAATGGCATTCACATGCTGGCATGCATGCACACTGGAATTGAAAATCCAGAAATAAAGTTTTGGAAAAAAACAAATGTAAAAAGTAAAAATAAAAAATAATATAATAAAGCATTTTCTCCATTGCTGCCCCTTGCATTAGCAATCAGACTATATATATATATATATATATATATATATATATATATATATATATATATATATATATATATATATATACACACACATGTATATATATATATATATATATATATATATATATTATAAATTATGTAGTGAGCACCAGGAAGAGGGTTTTGATAAACCTAAATCCTGTTTGCCTGTTTTTAGGGCTTTTGTCAATTTGATAAATAGACCCCAAAGTCACATATAGGACCAATAGGAACATTTGCATTATCTCAGATAGCTGTCCCTGGAACCATCTGCTAAACTGTACTTCCTAGGTATAAATTAGATTAAATATTGCTGCATTCATTTATAATTAGGTGGTTCCATAAGTAAGTATGGGTTGCAGTAAACCACAAACTTATATAAATCATCATAAAGCAATGTCATTTCATGTCTGGCTGTACAGGTCAATTCTGTTGATCTACAGTGTAAGAAAAAAGAATACAACCTTCTTAGTGTCTCTATTTACTGAATTTTATAGTGTTAGAAAATAAGTAATATTAATATATTTTATTTATACTAATCAATGGTAGATATTATAGATGATATGGGAAATCAGCCTGCAGATAATGCATTGTGATAAATGCCACAATTTACAACATCCAACTGTAGTTGGTAAGTCATGAATCTGACCGTAATTAAAACAATGAACACTTTCACCTCTAATGATTGGACCTTGCACTTTAAAGCAACTTAAGTGTATGAGTGCTGGGAATCTTTTAAGCTCTTCATTTAATAATGTGATGCACAATGAATAATATTTACATATTATGGCAGATAAAATTTTGTTTTTACATTTGCATTAAATTTATAAAATGTGGATTGGTATTTTCAGATCATTGCTGTCTAGCTAATCTACATATTAATAGCATAACTACAACTTTTATGATCGACTTATTTCTATGATCCGTTGTCTGAGCATATATCAAATTAAAGGTCTTGGTCTGTAGATTTGCAGAAAAATATTGCCATTGTAATGAGTTGCATTGTTTAGGCGTTATTTCGCAAAACGTCTGTCCACCATTTACACCAATGAATTACCATTGTCTTCTGGAAAATGTGACAGTTGGCAATGCACATTTGCACCTGCTTGTTGCTCTGCTAACTCTGACAGTTAGTGAACTCTCCCTGTGCACCAGCTGGGTGACCAAAAACATGTGACCTGCTGTGTTATTTCATTATTCACTTATCCTTGCTTTCTTATCCTTGCTTTCTTATCCTTGCTTTCTTTACAACAAATGTGCAAAGAGGCCGCCCTCGAGGACTTACATTGCATTTCCCAAGTGAAAACAGCAGCATCTATCAAAATTTACCAGGTCCGCAATGTAACTTTAATGGAAGAACTTACACATATAATGTAGTGTATAAAGAAATTATTTAGTTCTTTTAATATAGAGATATATAAAAGATAGTAATTTATTCATTATACTCCATTCTACATGTAATGTAGTGTATAAAAAGTTATTGAATTCTGTTAATAAAGTAATTTAGTCATTACATTTCAGTTTAATTAAAGGCGATTACCATAAGGTTTCCCTAGTAACATTTAAATGAGATACAGTTGTTACACCTGATACTTGATTTTTACAAGTGTTTTCCGGATATTTATATTTTTTAATTTGTGAATTCTTTGCCACACATTTTAATGTTTATCATATTAGTTTGAGATTTATGTTAGCATTTTTTTGTCTACTTTAATTATAGACTGATACAGCTAAATGATATATGAGGCGTATGGCCAATTGTGCTCAATAAACAATATATACAAAGTTTCTTGACGCTACCATAAAGTCACAGCAGCCCTATCAACCACTTAAGATAACCACTTAATCCAAAAATAGCATACAAATAATATATAGGTAGATTACACGGTGCTAGACTCTGTCATATAAAGTATATCTGAAGAATAATCACCACATAGTCATATAGGTACAAAACAAAAGGTAGAATAATTAGCGCAGTTCAGAATATGATGTGAAATATGTTGCTGCTGTAAGGGAAATACTGCGGAGGGAGTAAATTCCTGAAAGGCTCCCAAAAACACTAAAAACAAATAAATATTTCCCAGGCACAAATAAAGTGATATGTACTATGTAATGTAAAAACATAAACAGGGTGATTCAAAAGTCGCAGTACACCCTTTTATTTCAAAAACTCTACAGGAAATTGGGGAAACCTGAATACTCCAGTAGGGTATGGGTGATGTGGTCTATCTTTTATGGTATGTACCAAACATGGGCGCCATCTTGAAATTGGCCAATCGGACCAATTCCTGTAGAGTTTTTGAAATAAAGGGGTGTACTGCGACTTGTAAATCACCCTGTATTTATAGATAAACTGGTTAAAACACAATAACAACACTTTTATATAAGATCAAAACAATCATAGCCTTAATATGAAAATTTGGATCCTGGCCAAATACAGTCTTCTTTAATAGAGAGGCAAATCCTTGGTATAGGTCACCTATCCAAAATTGTAATTCAAATGCAATGCCAATATAAGTATTCGAGTAAGAGCTCAGGGGACAAATGTCATTGTCCATCCAGCATTATGGTGGATGGTGCAAAACAATTCTTTAGCTGGGATAATACTATGTCATAGCTCTTCATTAAAAAAGTGCACAGCACAAACGTACATTCCAGAGAATCCCCACTGTAGATTGATATATACTCCAGAGGGGTATAGATCCTCCCGTAGTAGTCCTTGATTTACCTCCCCTTGATCCGGGTGCCAGATGCAGTATGAGGTCCATCGTTGGAGGAGGTCAGTCTTACATCCAGCACGAGCTCGCACTACCACAAAATCCTGTTGTTCCTTTTCATTACTTCTCCTGTCAGGTGGGCAGATGTATCTTTGAACAGTTTCCAACAGAGTCTGAATAGCGGCTCACCAATGTCAGTCCTCGTTCCTGTTCTGTAAACTGACAGCAGGCAAACCGCTTGAGTTTCGTCTGGCATGTAGATAGTTTGATAAGTGTGAAACAAGCAAATCTAACTGATATGATGTCCGCTTGTATAATAGGGAAAAAAAGGCTGTAAATCCAACGTGTTTCTCCCCAATAACGATGGGGCTTCCTCAGGGAAAAGAAGTGTAATGAATGGTTCTGTAGAACTGGGTCCTTTTTACCCCTGTAGTGCCACCCATAAACAATCTGATTGGTTCATATAGCAGAGGAGGCGTTTCCCAAACTTCTATAGCATGTAGAAGTAAACAGCATCCATAATGAATAATTCCAAAGAGATAAATTCCAAAGGTCTGTACCACAAATTCTATGATTATAAAAATATAATCTAATATAGAAAATTACAGACATAAATTTTACTAATTACATTACTGGGCATATGTTAATAAATTATAAATATAGAAAATAGATAATAACAATAGGCATATAGAAGGTACCTCCCATACAACCATCTAGTATGGAGCTAGATATAAATAATTGAAAGACAGGTTGCTATGCAAAGATAGCATAGCAGCACAGTGGCCTAGTGGTTAGCACCTCTGCCTCACAGCACTGGGGTCATGAGTTCAATTCCCGACCATGGCCTTATCTGTGTGGAGTTTGTATGTTCTCTTTGTGTTTGCGTGGGTTTCCTCCAGGTGCTCCGGTTTCCTCCCACACTCCAATAACATACAGGTAGGTTAATTGGCTGCTATCAAAATTGACCCTAGTCTCTCCCTGTCTGTCTATGTGTGAATGTATGTATATATTAGGGAATTTAGACTGTAAGCTCCAGTGGGGCAGGGACTGATGCGCTGTGGAATTAGTGGCGCTATATAAATAAATGATGATGATGATGATGATGATGATAGCAATTGCAGCTAATGTTCTCGTAAACCTCTATCCAAAATGGTTAAAACTCAAGCCCTACCTAACCTAAAAGCTGAATTGGATAATCTTGGAGAATAAACAGGCAGGGATCTCAAAATCTAAGCTTCTAAAAACATGCCCAGATCAAAATCAATATTTAGACCTTTAGGGGTCAAGGTATGTAAATTAAATATCCATTTAGCTTCTTCCTTTGAAATAAGTGCCACAAAGTCTCCACCTCTCCATGGTTTAGATCCTTTTCGAATGGCAACAAACTTGAGTAGAGTAGGGTCATGTTTATATACCTTGGAAAAGTGAGCAGACACACTGGTATTACTTCTTGATGTTCCGTATGTGCTCTGCAATCCTTACTTTCAAATTTCTTATAGTATGTCCTACATATTGGAGGCCACAAGGGCAATCCAACAAGTAGATAATTTATGAGGTGTCACAGGTCAGTCTTTCTTTGATGGTATATTTATTTCCGGTGGTGTCAGAAAGGAATTGAGTGACTGCTCTAGTAGAGTTTTGTTTTGTAGTCCTACAAGCCTGGCATCTATTATAGTAGAAGAAACCTTCTTTCTGCTCTCCTACCCAGGTTTCTTTCTTTTCAACCACATTTGTAGGAACATAACTCGTAGTCAATACATCCTTCAAATTGGCTGCTTTCTGATAGACAACTTTAGGTCTATCTGGAAGGATTGTGGACAGCTTATCATCATTTAGTAGAATAGACCAGTACTTTTTTCAAGATTCCTTCTAGCACCCTTGACCTATTGTTAAACTGTGTAATAAAGTACACCACCTCATTATTAGAGAAATGATAAACTGTGCGCCTGAGAATCATTTATTTGTACATAATCATATAGGGCCTGAGTCATTAAGGAGAGCAAGGCAAAATAAAAATATATATTGCTAGCTGCTTTCTCAAGTAGCACACAAATACTTGACAGTTTTATTTTTACACTGAAATATTATTTTTTATCCTTCTGATCTAGTTGATGTAGGACATGCCCTACCCCAGCTATAAATCTGTCTACACATTTTAAATGTATCTCCCCCTTCAAATTGTAAAGGTACTACTTTTTTTGCTTGGTCTCCTTAATTACTCAGGCCCTTAATGTACAAAGCAAGTTGAAAATTATCTCTTTTCTTTTCTTCTTTATCTCCACTCTTCCCAAATAAGAGCAGAATACAGTCCAAACAGACACCTCCTCCAATCCACTAATGTGTTTCGATCTTTCTGGATGCTTGCTAAGGTAAAATCCAGAAGGATCGAAATGCGTTGGCCTTTATTCTGGTCACCTGCCATTTGAAGGAATTGTATACCAAGGAGGATGACTGAACATCTGGCCCCATATTTTGCTATGTGATATACCCTTGGCATGATTTGGTAGGAAAAATTGCCTGACTAGCCACCCTCCAAAGGGGATGTTCCCATTTATTACTTTAACTTGTTTATATTTTAATAAACATATATGAAGTTCTAAGGGTAATCCGCCCACTTTGGCGCTTTTCTTTCTCTATTTCTGAGCCCATTGCACCATCTTATCCTTAGAAGAGGATGGTATAAAAAGGATAGGAAGGATAAAAAAATTAGAAAGATTACTCTTTGAGGCTTAATTTCAAAGAATAGCTAATGCAAGCATACTACCACTAGAGGATTGATCACCACTGCATGACTTTTTTTTTTTTTGTGTGTGTGTGTCTACATTGGGATTTTTCCTTGATCAAAGGTATGCTCTAATATATGGTTGTCCAACCCGCGGCCCGCGGGCCACATGCGGCCCAGCCCGCCTGTAAATGTGGCCCAGCGGTTGTGGCAAGGGGGCAGCGCTGTTAATGAAAAAAATATCCTGCAAAAAAAAGAAAAAAAATACTTACCTTGCGGTCATGCCAGCTGGCGCTCCGGCTCCCTCCCTGGTCTCCTCCTCCGTGCGGTGCTCGCAGTGAATGTCGGGGTTGACGTCATCACACCCGACATCCATTGCGTAGCGCAGCACAGAGGAGTCACCCGCGCGAACTATCAGCAGCAGTGAAAGATTATCCAGTATCTTATTGTTGTTACTCTGAATTTGAACTTTCTGCATCATGGAATTATAAACTAGCTGTGTTCTCTGTATGTATCTTATATAAATATTAAGAGATGATTGTATTTTTAATATTTTAAACCATTTTAAATTTGCAGTGCTGAGTAGGGTGAAATTATCACCCACTGTTACCCTCATCAGAGGCTGCTCCATGAGCCATTTTTCCCGCCACCCTATCTTTAAATCTCTGTAGATTTCTATTAGTCCTCCTGATGCTACCTATATCGGTGACCATTTCAAACTGGTCAATAAAAAAATGATTCATGGGTGCAGATGGAGAGGAAAAAAAAGTTTTTGGCATTTAATTCCCCGAACCCCACTAAGGAGCAGATGCAGGTAAGTTAAATTGCAGCTGGTAATGGGACTACTGCTTTAATTTCATTTCCAAGTAAGTTTAATATGTTAACTATGTTTTCTATGTTTTTTTCGATGATCAGCTATCGTTAGTGTTAGTGTATTTTATGTGCAGCCCAAACCAACTCGTCATCTTCCAATGTGGCCCAGGGAAGCTAAAAGGTTGGACACCCCTGCTCTAATAGGAAGAATTAAACTGCCTAAGCAAACTTCACTTGATGCAATATTTTTTTCTTTTAATGTGGAATAACAGCTCCTATTTGGGAAGAGTGGTGATAAAGAAGAAAATAAAAGAAATAGTTTGCAAATTTACAAGTTTCTTTTGGACATTATATGATTTTGTGGCGATTAGTCTTCATATTGACTTTAACATTTACTTGATTAATACATGCCGGGTTTTGGGCCATATGATTGCCTCTTTGATAAAAAAATAGTGTCTAGCATGGAGTGAGATAATTTCCTCTGAAGAAACCGCTGTAGAAATACTGCAGAGAAATGCGTAAGGAGATGTACACTCTGATTTTATCTCATCTGCAACAGATTTGAATAGTTTGGACAATTTCCATAGCCTGAAAATTGGTAATGGATAATTCTAGGCACAAAACGGGATCGTTGTTTAACTGGATTGTTTACTATGACCTTAAATAAAGTTGCTTAATAATTGTGTTGCGGTAAAAAAAAGTAAGTGAGCACACTTCAAATTGGCATAGCCTGTGAGTATTCCAGTTTAAGTGTCTGATGTTTTATATCAGTTATGAAGTTGTGGTGTTGTTGAGGGCTGTGTAGGTAAGGGTGAGTAATTTGAATTGAATTCTGGAGGATACAGGAAGCCAGAGTAGGGATTTGCAAAGTGGTGAAGCAGATCTGGAGCAGTGAGAGAGGAAGATCAGTCTTGCAGCAGCATTTAGGATGGATTGGTGTGAATATATGGTTTAGGAAATGTAAGATAGCAGGAGGTTGCAGTAGTCAAGATGGGAGATGAAGAGAGAATGGATAAGAGTTTTGGTAGCATTTTGAGTAAGAAAGGGGCATATTCTGGCAATGTTTTTAAGGTGGAATCGGCAGGACTGGGAGAGAGTCTGGATGTGAGGAATAAAGCAGAGAGTGGAGTCAAGTGTTAAACCAGACCAGCGAGAGTAGGAGACTGAGGAAATTGTGGTGTTATTGACAGTGAGGGAGACTTGAGGGGAAGTGGTGATTCTAGCAGGAGGGGAGTAAATAAGCTCTGTTTTGGATATGTTGAGCTTAAGGTGGCATTGGGACATCCATGTGGAGATAGCTGAAAGACAGTTGGTTACACAAATAACTGCAGAAGGGAAGAAGTCAAGAGAAGATATAGATTGGGTGTCATCTGCGTAGAGGTGGTACTGGAGGCCGAATGAGCAAATTAGTGCCCCGGTGAAGAGGTGAACATAGAAAAAAGTAAAGAATGAAGAAAAGAGCCTTGCGGGACCCCAATAGATGTTGGGGGTGGAGGGGAGGGTGTGCCAGAGGTTGAAACGCTAAAGAAGCGGTTTATTAGGTAGGAAGTGAACCAGGAAAGAACTGTGTCACGAAGGCCAATGGAGTGAAGGGTGTATAGGAGAAGAGGGTGATCTACAGTGTTAAAAGATGCAGAGAGGTCCAGGACAATGAGTATAGATTCTCTTTTATACTGGAAATTGTATATTTTAAGAAAGTAATTTCAAAAACATCAACAATCCATGTCTCAAGCAAAGAATTATCATTTTTTTCATGTTTGAAGTACCAAAGTGAACTAAGAACGTTGTGACAATGCTTAGACAATATGGCCACATAAAACAACATGGGAGACGAATGGGATATTAAAAATCCTAAAAGCTTTGCAGGATATTCACAATGGCCATTATGGCCACATACATGTCATATTCCTGTCATTCCCCTCTCTAGTTTGAATCAAGTTATCAACTAGCTTCAGATCCAACTTGCAAAACATACTGGCCCAGTTTACCTGATCAAGCAATTAGGAAATTTGGTGTAAAAGATATATTTGTTCATAATTAATTTTGTTTACACTCTAATAATTTCTTGAAAGCCAAATTAAGGGAATCTTTTAGACTAATAAATAATTGTACACCTTTCAATATAGGTTTTATATGAAAAGACAGGACCGAAAAAAGGAATGTGTACCAGAGAAGTTTAACAGATAGCACTTAACTAATACATTTATGGCAAAAAGAAATAAATAAAAACATATACACATACAAGTTAACCCGTGCATGATACTCATGCATTCTAGTCAAATCAAGCTACTTAAGGTGTTAAAAAGGTTCTTGTCATGCATTTGGGCCATAGCCCAGGCCTCCTCAGGGGAAGAGCGTTACTTCCCGATGCAAGCGCCCTTTTTTAACGTGGTTTTGTCCACGTGTCACCACCTCATCATTTTTCTCCTTCACCTCATCCTTCATCTTTATCGCCACATCTATCCAGATGTCTATCCAGACACAGGGATCTCTCTCAGCGGTCCTGAGTATCACACTTCTCTCACTCTGTCACCCCCGGCAACCACCAACCACTCCACACTGTCACCCCCGGCAACCACCAACCACTCCCAACTGTCACTTCTCCGTCAAAAAATATATATATATTTTTAAAATCTTTATAAACACTTTTAACAATTAACAAATTAAATTAACAAATTAAAAACATTTTAGTATACCAAATTTCAGCCCTTTCTGAGTTTTTTTTCCCACACACACTAAGAATTTAGTAGGTCAGTGTATAACTCCGCCCAGCAGGTGGCGCTGCAGCTTGTTGTTTTTTTTACACACACAGACACACGCCACTAGGCTTTTATATTATAGATAAGATAGTAGATCATAATACCAATTAATCATAACAGGCAACAAATATTACATTACTTGTTTTGAGAAAATGGCACATTGTTGCCCAAATGACAGTGAAGTTTCATATCTTTTTAGGAAAATTGGCAGTGTTTTTTTTTCTCAAATGACAATTTGCTGACTGACTGCTTGGACACCACTGGACTGGAAGAAGGAGGCAACTTGGTGACATTAGAAATTGGAAGTGTAGAATGTATGGGCACAGACAAAGAAGCATATTCCTTAAATATTTGTAGACAGCTGTTGATTGTTATTTGCTTGTTTCAAACAATCAAGTCCATTTTATGTCACATAAAGACATTCAGTCCCATATTTTTAACATGTGCAGATGGTGACACTGGTGAAGGATGAAGACTTAGGGCTAGATTTACTAAGCTGCGGGTTTGAAAAAGTGGGGATGTTGCCTATAGCAACCAATCAGATTCTAGCTTTCATTTATTTAGTACCTTCTACAAAATGACAGCTAGAATCTGATTGGTTGCTATAGGCAACATTCCCACTTTTTCAAACCCGCAGCTTAGTAAATCTAGCCCTTAGTGGTGTATAAATGGAGATCAATTGTGTTCTTTTTTTGACTGGGACTGTTTCTTGTGGAAACAGACACAAACAGTCAGCAAGGTGGAATAGTGGTTAGCATTACAGCCTCACAGTGCTAGGGTCATGAATTGATTGCAACCAGGGCCCTATTTGTGTGCAGTTTGTATGTTTTCCTCGTGTTGTGTGGGTTTCTGCCACTGTCCAAAACATTCACTGGTAGCTTAATTGTTCTCTGACAAAGTGGACGTCAGTGTGTGTGGTAAGGAATTTAGATAGGAAGCTCCAATGGAACAGGGAATCCTCTGTACAGTACTGTGTAATATGATTGATGCTACATAAATAATAAAAATAAATAAATAAAATGATTAGTTCTGTTTAAATCATAGTCGAGGTTTACAAAATATGTCACAGTTTTACACTCTAAAACATTGTCTTAAGATTGATTAGAGCTGGACATTAACATCTAAAGATGGGCGAAATTGTGGTCGAATATTGAATCTGTGTTCTCTGATTTTGCTTTACCATTCTCTGAAATGGCATTCTGCAATGTATTTTTCAATTCTGCATTTCAATTATTTTTTTATCTGTAATTAGGACTGTAATAATGACGGTGTCAGTTCATTCTGATTTGTGGCGATATAAGGGTATAATAAGGGAGCAGACCAAAAATAATATGGAGAATTTCCACAGAACAATTTAGACTAAATTCCAATATACTGCTATCTACCACTCCTATCGAAATGCTCTGGACAATACAAAACAAACATACTTCCAATCTCTCATCTATGCTCAGTCTTCTAACCCCAAACATCTTTTAAATACATTTAAATCTCTTCTAAACCCTCCCACAACAAACTCTCAGACTACCATCAGTACCCAAGATCTTGCTTCCTATTCCAAGGACACAATTGATAAGATCAGATTTGAAATGGTATCATCTTGCTTGACAAGCAATCAGCTCAATTACTTTGTAGCACCCTCTGACACTCTCTCTTTATTTGATCTCACAAATGAACAGGGGTGGATCCAGGTGGGGGGAGATTGGGGCGATCGCCCCCCTCCCCCACCTAGCACACTGCCGAACTCCTGTTTTGACTGTTTTCTCTAGAGCACTGAAAAAAATTACCTAGAACGGAACAGATATTAACTGGAAGTGACATCAAACCAGAAGTGACATCACCCCGAAACCCTCTCTACAAGTAATAGAGGTCAGTTAGAGATTTTTCAGTTTGATATCACTTCTGGGAAGAGGGATGCTGCACACTATGCAAGCAAGGCATGTACCAACATTTAAGAGCTTTATTTAAATGGAGAGATGGTTAAAGAATTTATGCAATTTTTCCCTGATGAAGTTAAAAGGATACAACATGTAGGAAATTACATGTAGGAGTCCACAACTGGAAAGGATACAAGAACTTACATCTTACCCTTCGTGCTATAGAAAAGCCTGCACTATTTTTATATTGACATATATGTAATTTTAATCATATATTAAATGGTTACCTAATTACTGCACTATAAGTGGATATCCCTGCTATGTCATTTCTGTTATCACATGTTGTATTGCCTAGGAAAAGAAATCTACCCGGAAACTAGGCACAATCTGTATACAGTATATATATACATAGAGAGAGAGAGAGAGAGAGATTAAAGAATTGCTGCAGTCAACATTACGTCAATGGAAAGAATGCAGAAAACTAATTATATATATATATATATAGTGTTTATATATAGTTTTCTGCATCCTTTCCATTGACTTAATGTTGACTGCAGCAATCCTTTATTCTAGATAATCCAGGGTTTTAATAGATGATGTGGGCATCACGGTGGTTAGGTGGTTAGGACTTCTGCCTCACAGCACTAGGGTCCATTCCCAGGCAGAGCCTTATTTGTGTGGCTTTTATATGTTCACCCCATGTTTGCATGGGTTTCCTCCGGTTACTCCAGTTTCCTCCCACACTCCAAAAACATACCTGTAAGTTAATTGGCTGCTAACAAAAATTACCACTAGTATGTGGTGTTTGGGGCAGGGACTGGTGTGAATTACAAATATTCTCTGTATTGGTGGCGCTATATAAATAAATGATAATTGTGATTGATGAATTCTGAATATCAAACCCCCAAATCTTTTTTTAGCCATGTCATTTTCGACAACAATTACAATAATATGAAGGAGTGATTTAAATACACAAAGGATTTATTTTTACATTTGCTTTTAAATTTAAATGAAGAAATACAGTCCCACCTGTTTTAAAAGGTTTTAATTTATTTTCAATTAGTTATGTTTTCATTGGATCAACCTATACGCACACAGCTTAGTCTGCATGAATAAATTATTACAAGCCAATACCGCCTCCAGTGCAACGGGACAGTGCCTCACTTACGCTCTATGCATCCTCCTCACTGAAGATGGCGCAGTGTGTTGAAAAGGGAACTGTGTGATTAGGGGGCAGCAGTGTTATGAGGATGGCGCTGTGTGATGAAGATGGTGCAGTGTGATGAAATGGGAGCAGTTTGATGAAGGGGGCAGCAGTGCGATGAAGGGTGAGCAGTGTGATGATGGGGCAGACATATCTTTTATTTGTTGCTCTCATTGTTGTGATTTTATAGCTATATAGTTTTTTATTTAAAGTAAAGCAAAGAACAAACCTGACATTAAATTGTGAGATACATAGTGTTGTGAGGCACAGGGCCCTCAGGAGTCGGGACTGGAGAGGGGTAAGAGTCAGTAGAGGGGAGGAGCCATGACTGGAGAGTGGGAGGGGTCAGTATTTATCTATAAACCGCCCCCCCTAAAAGAAAAGTCTAGATCCACCCCTGTAAATGAAGAGGAAGTTTCTACTCTCATCTTATCTTTCTACTCTACCTCATGTCCTCATGATCCCATACCTTCACAAATTGGTAGGTCCCTTTCTTCTGCGCTCATTCCACCTCTAGCTACAATCTGTAATCTCTCTCTCTACTGGTATCTTTCCATCACTATTCAAGCATGCAGTGATTACTCCTATTTTATAAAAACAAAATTCTGACCCGAATTCTCTCTCAAATTACAGCCTAATCTCTCAGCTCCCATGCCCCTCCAAGCTTCTCGAGAGAATTGCCTACACTCGTCTCACACACTTTCTTACAGCAAACAACCTATTGGATCCTCTTCAGTCTGGCTTTCGCTCTTAACACTCCACAGAGACTGCGCTGACCAAGGTTGTCAATGATTTGATCACAGCAAAAACAGAAGGCCATTAATCTCTTCTAATTCTCATGGATCTCTCTGCTGCATTTGACACTGTTGCCACTCTCTCCACATACAAACGCTACAATCCCTAGGCCTTGAAGGCACTGTCCTACCCTATTTCTTATCCTACCTAGCTAATTGCTCTTTCGGTATAAATTTCTTTGGATCCACCTCTCCTCCGCTTCCTTTATCAGTTGGAGCACCACAAGGCTCAGTCCTAGTTCCTCTGCTATTCTCTAGCTACACCATCTCTCTTGGAAAACATATAGACAGGAAAAATACAGAAATAGCGCAAAGCTTGAAATCTAGTATAAAACAATTTATTAATTCATATATGCTCGTTATACATAAAATATAAACTAAAACTGCAGTCTATTGTTTGGAAAAGACCAGAAATAACAATGTTATTAATACAATCCTCAATTGATATGCCAATTGTGTAGTAGAAGGTTGTAAAATCCAATGAAGGTGTAATATAACCCAATATATTTGATGGTAGATAGTAGGTTATATAAATAAGTTATGACAACTGGCTGCACAATATGGTGTGCATAGCCACTTGCAATTGCAATGCAAAAATGTAAAAAGAAAAAATTCAATTAAAAACTTATATCATTGTTGTGATAGCTGATATGTCATAGTCCCGTTAAAATAGTCCGCACTATATAAAGTGCATAGCCATGTGAATACGTATAACAGGTATGTCTAAAAAAGGATTTGTGCAATATTTGATTTGGATAAAATATATTCCAACCTGTAGTAGCCTCTTGTAAATTGAACTGGAATCCGCCCGTCAGCATTGGGTTCCTTGTGGCAAAAAAAGAGGGATTTTCAGATAATTTCAAACCCCGGGGTTTAGGAACTGGTCCATAGAATGACAATTTCCAAAGATGTACAGCTCATATGGCCTGACGCGTTTCTCAGCGTTCAACCGCCGTTTCATCAGAGGTAAAACAAATAAGCTCCTTTGGACTTCAGTATCATCTCTATGTGGATGATACAAAAATCTATCTATTCTCTCCTGATCTCTCACTACCTGTGTTGTCTCGCATTACCGACTGTCTGTCTGTCATTTTATCTTGGATGTCTAATCGCCAAATCAAACTCAATCTTTCAAAAACTGAACTGAATAATATTTCCACCCAAAAACAGAAGCATCCTGCCTGGCATTTCTATTTCTGTTGAAAACATGACCAGAAATCCCACCCTGCAAGCTTGCTGCCTAGGTGTAATCCTTGACTCACAATCCTTTGTTCACTACATCGACTCTATATCCAAATCATGTTACATAAATCTAAAGAACATTTCCACAATGCACACATATCTCACACAAGACACCGCAAAAACCTTAATTCATGCATTCATCATTTCCCGCATCGATTAATGCATTTCCCACCTTACTGATCTTCTCAAAATCAGAATATTACCGATACAATCTATTTTACACGTAGCGACTAGATTGATTTTCTTGCAAACCGTTCTTCCTCTGCTGAGTCACTATGTCAGTCTCTACATTGGTTGCCTGTTGTCTCAAATATTTCCCAACTTGACACCTCCATTCTGCACAAGATCTGCGTCTTTATTCCACTCTCATCACGTCCTCCCATTTCCGGTTACAGGACTTTTTCGGGCTGCACTAACTTTATGGAATTCCCTCTCTCGCACAATAAGTCTTTCCTCTAGTCTTCAAACCTTCAAGCATTCTCTGAAAACCCACCTCTTTAGACAAGCTTATGATATTCCTCAACCAGCATCTTAATCCCCCTAGCTTACCCTATTACAACCCTCTACACAGTTAACACAAGAGAATAACCCTCTGACCAACATTGAGGTGTGACTGATCACACAGCCCACTCAATATTTTTTACCTTTGCATTCTAGCTGGTCCAATGTGCAATATGATGTAGTACGTGCTCTTGTGTTTCAAAATCCCATTGTCCAATAGATTGTAAGCTTGCGAGCAGGGCCCTCTTACTTCTCTCTGTCTGTATGTATTACCCAGTATTGTCTTATTAATGTTTGTTCCCAATTGTAAAACACTACGGAATTTGCTGGAGTTATATAAATAAATGTTGTTGATGATGATGATGATGATGAATTCCACCAGAGAAAGATGCAAACTTCCACATCCAAATGTGGAATGAAGTGAATATCAAGCTGAACAGTCCTGAAAACAATTTAAAAAAAAAAATTTCATTAAATGCTGGCTTTTTTGTCTTTATGTATTATAAAGATTAGTAAAATTAATATAACTACTATACTTGATATTTATATTATTTGCCACTGACTAGTGGTTAAAACAACACAATGTAAAAATTCTTCTGCCCTGTTTCATTTAGTAATTATTTCTCAAGAAGTTATAAAGGGGTGTCTGTGGTCTATCGTACTAGCAAGTTGTTAGTCAGTTAAACTAATCAAAAATGAAATCATCTTCACTTTCTCGCACTGCAATTCATTGCTTCCAGTTCAGCCTTTGTGTAAATGCAGATAATTTCTATAATGTATAGCAGATCAAATTCACTCTTTATTTAAATCTTGATTAGGTATTCCACAATTAATATTTTATTATTACTATAATGGTAATTTAGTTTTTGACGCATTATCTAGCAGTCGCTAACACACCTATTAATCACTGTGTGACAATTTGTCTGTCCTGTAGCTTTTATTAATCTCTTTCACAAATTTATAAAGAGTTGTCTGAGATCTGATACACTTTTTGCCCTGGTCAGTTCAAGACAGCTATGTAGCAGCTGAAAGCCATATAGTTTATCTCTTTTTTTTATTGAAACATTTTTTGACAGAAATACATGTTGATAAAGACTAGAGATGGGCGGGTCCGGTTCTCCGAGAACCGAACCCACCCGAACTTTGGGTATCCGAGTACCGAGCTGAGCAGCTCGGTACTCTCCCGCCCATTCCGAATCCAAATCGAGGCCGAACGTCATTGTGACGTCGTCGGATCTCGGGACTCGGTTCTCGCGATACTTCAACTTTATAAATACACGCCTCCACAGCAATCCATCGCCATTTGACAGAGGGAGAGAGCAGGGTGTAGTCATAGGCTAATTAGAGCAGGGACAGAGAATACCATATTGTTCTTGCAATTGCTCTAACCAAAATCGCTAGTGCAGAGAGGAGGATAGAGGTTTATTATTTTTTCTTCATATTTGGCACTCCCCAGCGCTTTTGGGGTGTCCCCCCTAATTGTGCATTAATATTTCTGGCTGTCAAAAGTCATATCTGTCAGCAGTATCTACTCAATAATTTTTAGCACTCCTCAGTGTTTTTGGGGTGTCCTCCCTAATTGTGCATTAATATTTCTGGCTGTCAAAAGTCATATCTGTCAGCAGTATCTACTCAATAATTTTTAGCACTCCTCAGTGTTTTTGGGGTGTCCTCCCTAATTGTGCATTAATATTTCTGGCTGTCAAAAGTCATATCTGTCAGCAGTATCTACTCAATAATTTTTAGCACTCCTCAGTGTTTTTGGGGTGTCCTCCCTAATTGTGCATTAATATTTCTGGCTGTCAAAAGTCATATCTGTCAGCAGTATCTACTCAATAATTTTTAGCACTCCTCAGTGTTTTTGGGGTGTCCTCCCTAATTGTGCATTAATATTTCTGGCTGTCAAAAGTCATATCTGTCAGCAGTATCTACTCAATAATTTTTAGCACTCCTCAGTGTTTTTGGGGTGTCCTCCCTAATTGTGCATTAATATTTCTGGCTGTCAAAAGTCATATCTGTCAGCAGTATCTACTCAATAATTTTTAGCACTCCTCAGTGTTTTTGGGGTGTCCTCCCTAATTGTGCATTAATATTTCTGGCTGTCAAAAGTCATATCTGTCAGCAGTATCTACTCAATAATTTTTAGCACTCCTCAGTGTTTTTGGGGTGTCCTCCCTAATTGTGCATTAATATTTCTGGCTGTCAAAAGTCATATCTGTCAGCAGTATCTACTCAATAATTTTTAGCACTCCTCAGTGTTTTTGGGGTGTCCTCCCTAATTGTGCATTAATATTTCTGGCTGTCAAAAGTCATATCTGTCAGCAGTATCTACTCAATAATTTTTAGCACTCCTCAGTGTTTTTGGGGTGTCCTCCCTAATTGTGCATTAATATTTCTGGCTGTCAAAAGTCATATCTGTCAGCAGTATCTACTCAATAATTTTTAGCACTCCTCAGTGTTTTTGGGGTGTCCTCCCTAATTGTGCATTAATATTTCTGGCTGTCAAAAGTCATATCTGTCAGCAGTATCTACTCAATAATTTTTAGCACTCCTCAGTGTTTTTGGGGTGTCCTCCCTAATTGTGCATTAATATTTCTGGCTGTCAAAAGTCATATCTGTCAGCAGTATCTACTCAATAATTTTTAGCACTCCTCAGTGTTTTTGGGGTGTCCTCCCTAATTGTGCATTAATATTTCTGGCTGTCAAAAGTCATATCTGTCAGCAGTATCTACTCAATAATTTTTAGCACTCCTCAGTGTTTTTGGGGTGTCCTCCCTAATTGTGCATTAATATTTCTGGCTGTCAAAAGTCATATCTGTCAGCAGTATCTACTCAATAATTTTTAGCACTCCTCAGTGTTTTTGGGGTGTCCTCCCTAATTGTGCATTAATATTTCTGGCTGTCAAAAGTCATATCTGTCAGCAGTATCTACTCAATAATTTTTAGCACTCCTCAGTGTTTTTGGGGTGTCCTCCCTAATTGTGCATTAATATTTCTGGCTGTCAAAAGTCATATCTGTCAGCAGTATCTACTCAATAATTTTTAGCACTCCTCAGTGGTTTGCGCTCAGAATGGATTCAAAGCAGTCCACATATGATCTAAATGAGCAACCAGGTTCTGTCACCAGTCCTGATGTTAGTGTTCCCAGTACGTCATCTGGCCAAGGCGATGTCAAACAACAGAGTGTTTTCAAATTAGTGCAAAAAACAAAAACCAAAAAAAAATTTACTGTATTGAAGCGAAAAAGAAGTGTAACTGAGCAAAAGTTAAGTGACGATAAAAAAAAAATTGCAAGCATGCCATTCTACACACGCAGTGGCAAAGAGAGAATGAGGCCTTCACCTTTGGCTATTAGTGGCAGATCCCAAAAAGTTACCCAGGCTACAATTGGTGCACAACTACTGTTACGCGTCAAAGCTGAGCTGCAAGATACCAGTGAGGCATTACAGGAGAATATTTGCTCTGATTCACAAATGACAACAATCCCTGTGGAGAGTCCATCCAACAGTGGGATGTCTAATCGTGAGCATTCTGCTGATGTGTGCCTTAATAGCCCGAGTGTAGCCGGTGATACCCAAATTGAGGATGCCACTTTGGAATTAGAAGAGGATGAGGGGGAGATTTGTGTAGGCGACGAGGGCGCTAATGAGGATGTTGATGAGGATGAGGTTGTTTGTGTAAGTCCTGCACCAGTGGCAGCAGTTCTGGCACGTGACAAGAAAAAGGCCATTGTCATGCCTGGGCATAAAACAAAAAAATCCACTTCTTATGTGTGGAATTATTTCTACCCAAATCCAGACAACAATTGTATAGCCATTTGTAGTGTATGTGAAGCCACAGTCAGTCGAGGGAGGGACCTTAACCATCTTGGAACCTCGTCTATGTTACGCCATTTAACGAGAGTTCATGGCAAAGTGTTGGGAAAAGCTGAAAGTTCTTCCCAAAAGAATACAAGCACTCCCTCATCAGCTAAGACCCTCCGCTCACCGACATACCGACGGCTACAAAATACACCCACCACACCATCCTCATCAATATCCTCAGTAGCGCTCGGAGTTAGCCCGGCATCCCACTTAAGGCTGGATGACTCCGGCACTATTATTGATTCCTCTGAAGAAAGCGTTAGTCCTGCTGCTGCTGTTGCTGCTGCTAAGGGTGAATCGTCATCCCAGAGGCAGGTGAATAAAATGAGCAGTCCTACATTTCAGCAATTAACTGTGAAACAATCATTTGCGAGGGGAAGCAAATATGACAGCAGTCACCCAGTCGCCAAGCGAATCACAGACGCCATGGCTGCAATGTTAGTGTTAGATCTGCGTCCAATCTCCACAATAAACGCAGCTGGTTTTTCACAGTTAATTGAGGTTTTGTGTCCGCGTTACAGAATTCCATCGCGACACCATTTCTCCCGTAAAGCTATTCCACAACTATACCAAAAAGTGTGTAAAAATGTAGAGATTGCGCTGAAAAATGCCATTCTGCCCACTGTTCACTTAACCACAGATATGTGGACAAGTGGAAGTGGCCAAACCAAAGACTATATGACTGTGACAGCCCACTGGGTTGGTCATTCACCTTCACCAGCAGGAACAGCAGCAGCATGTACACCACTACGTAACATTTGTCACAGGCAGGCCACTCTTTGTATCACCGGCTTCACTAACAGGCATACGGCTGACAATTTGTTACGCAAACTGAGAGATGTGATTGATGCATGGCTTATACCACTCGGACTCTCCCCAGGGTATGTCATTTCAGATAACGCCAACAATATAGTGCGAGCATTACAGCTGGGTGATTTCCAACATATTCCCTGTTTTGCTCACACCATCAACTTGGTGGTGCAGAGCTTCCTACGAAATAACCGTGAGGTGCAGGAGATGCTTTCGGTGGCCCGTAAAATTTCAGGCCATTTCAGGCATTCAGCCACAGCATGTAGGAGATTACAGCAGCTCCAAGAGCAGTTTAACTTGCCCTGCCACCAACTTAAGCAAGAGGTGGTAACTCGGTGGAATTCCACCCTGTACATGCTTCAGAGGATGGAGGAACAGCGCAAAGCCATCCAAGCATATTGCACAAGTCATGACATTGGGAAAGGAGGGGGGATGTATTTCACTCTTGCACAGTGGGGAATCCTTTCAGTGCTGTGCAAGGTGCTGAAACCATTTGAAGTTGTGACATGTGAGGTCAGTGCAGACTCTGCTAGTTTGAGCCAAGTCATTCCTTTAATTAGACTATTGGAAAAGCAGCTTGAGAAAATGAAGGAGGAGCTGAAAGCAAGCAATTCAGCAAAGTATGTTGGCCTTGTCGATCAAGTACTTAATTCGCTTCACAATGATCCTCGAGTTATTAAGATCTTGAACTCGGATCAGTACGTTTTGGCCACTGTGCTTGATCCAAGGTTTAAAACCTACATTGAGTCTTTACTTGTAAATGAGCGAGATGTGAACTTTTGCAAGGAGCTATTGCTCAGCAAGTTGGCCGCTGAACTGGGCCTCGGCTTGACGACGTGTCCTCCTTCACTTTCTCAAGCTGTTGCTCGTAAAAAATTAAATTTCCAAAAAAGAAGCAGGGAAGACACAGGGGGCAGACGAGAACAATTTAACATCTGGGCTGGTTTGAAGGATTTTTCAAAAAAAAGTGTCACTTTGCCCATAAGTCCATCCAATATGAGTATAAACATGCAAAGGATGGTGGAGGATTACTTTCAAGAGGTAGTTGATATGGAAATGTCAGACAGTCCCTTTCCTTACTGGGAAGAAAAGCAGGCCATTTGGAAACCCATGTACAAACTTGCTTTGCAATACCTAAGCTGCCCACCCTCCAGTGTGTACTCTGAACGAGTGTTCAGCACAGCAGGGAACTTAGTCAGTGATCGCCGTAGAAGGTTACTTCCCAAAAATGTGGAGAAAATGATGTTTATCAAAATGAACTACATCTTCCACGAGGAAGGCCTTCACCATCCAAGACATCCAAGCACTGACTGTTCTCTAATGGCGGATTCAAGCGGCGATGAATTGATAGTCTGTGATGATGACGTACACACTGATGAGGGTGAGGATGAAGCTGAAGATGATGCCGATAACATCTTTTTAAAACTTTCTATGTAAGTGTAGGGTGCAATCTACCCCCAAAGAGGAAAGGGACTTGTGGCATTTCCATATCACATACCATCTTGAAAGGCTGCTGTTAGGGCAATTTATCCTTAAGGGTAGGGTGTCATAGACAGAGTGACCCTAAACTGGCTTTGTCCATTTTTCATAATATTGTACAGTCTATAATGGCTGAATTTTTTAGTATTTTATACAAGTGGAGGGGGGCCTAGAGAGACAGAAACCAAACTGGCTTTCTCCATGTCAATTAATATTGTACAGTCTATAATGGCTGAATTTTTTGGTATTTTATACAAGTGGAGGGGGGCCTAGAGAGACAGAGTGACCCCAAACTGTCTTTCTCCATGTCAATTAATATTGTACAGTCTATAATGGCTGAATTTTTTAGTATTTTATACAAGTGGAGGGGGGCCTAGAGAGACAGAAACCAAACTGGCTTTCTCCATGTCAATTAATATTGTACAGTCTATAATGGCTGAATTTTTTAGTATTTTATACAAGTGGAGGGGGGCCTAGAGAGACAGAAACCAAACTGGCTTTCTCCATGTCAATTAATATTGTACAGTCTATAATGGCTGAATTTTTTGGTATTTTATACAAGTGGAGGGGGGCCTTGAGAGACAGAAACCAAACTGGCTTTTTCCATTTCTTTACATATTTAACTATAAGTGTAGGGTGTAATATAAATTCAAAGACGATGGCTGCATTGCCAATATGCATAGATGGAGAGGAAGACAATCAGTTTTGTGTGTAGAATAGGCCTACCAACGAAGAATTAAACTGTTTTTTTGGATGATTTATTACCTCAACAATTAGATTACTTGTCTCTAAAACAGTTGGAGCACTAAATTGGGTTAATTTAGGCCCAAAAACATGGATTTTCCCAAAAAATAGCAAAACAAAACCAAACAAAACCAAAACCAAAACCAAAACACGCAATGGCGGTTTTGCAAAACCAAAACCAAAACCAAAACACGACGGTAATCCAGATCCAAAACCGAATCCAAAACCAAAACACGGGGGTCAGTGACCATCTCTAATAAAGACCAAACTCAACAACTCAACATAAGCAAAATATAACAAAACAGATAACTACTGTTTACATAGTAATATTTTTGCTTGATATAAAGAATTAATAATATTAATTTATCTTGGCAAAATGAAAAAGGAGTGTGGTAAAACTGGCAATCCTTCAGTTATTGACCAACATTTAAATAATCAAACTAGAATCCAATGTAAGCTGCTGTACTGTTTTTTCCTAACTGTTATAGCAGAAATCCAATTAGTCTGGATGCGATTAATGAGGAGGACAGTAATCATGCTGAATTGAATAATACAAGTTGTGTGTAAGAATCATACTTACGCATATTTGGCGTTGAAGGATTGAAGAGCAACCTCCTTTGTCCCCTTAGCAGCTGAACATCAAAAGGATATAATGGGCCCTTGTAGTTTTTATTAGAGATGGTCACTGACCCCCGTGTTTTGGTTTTGGATTCGGTTTTGGATCTGGATTACCGTCGTGTTTTGGTTTTGGTTTTGCAAAACCGCCATTGCGTGTTTTGGTTTTGTTTGGTTTTGTTTTGCTATTTTGTTGGAAAATCAATGTTTTTGGGCCTAACATAACCCAATTTAGTGCTCCAACTGTTTCATAGATAAGTAATCTAATTGTAGAGGTAATAAATCATCCAAAAAACAGTTTAATTCCTGGTAGGTAGGCCTTCATTTATTCTATGCACAAAACAGATTGTCTTCCTCTCCATCTATGCATATTGACAATGCAGCCATCGTCTTTGGATGTATATTACACCCTACACTTATAGTTAAATATGAAAAGAAATGCAAAAAGGCAGCTTGCTTTCTGTCTCTCTAGGCCCCCCTCCACTTGTCGAAAATACAAAAAAATTCAGCCGTTATAGACTGTACAATATTAATTGAAATGGACAAAGCCAGTTTTGTTTCTGGCTCTCTAGGCCCCCCCTCCACTTGTCGAAAATACTAAAAAATTCAGCCGTTATAGACTGTACAATATAAAGAGAAATGGACAAAGCCAGTTTGGGGTCACTCTGTCTATGACACCCTACCCTTAAGGATAAATTGCCCAAACAGCAGCCTTTCAAGACAGTATGTGATATGGAAATGCCACAAGTCCCTTTCCTCTTTGGGGGTAGATTGCACCCTACACTTACATAGAAAGTTTTAAAAAGATGTTATCGTCATCATCTTCAGCTTCATTCTCACCCTCATCAGTGTGTACGTCATCATCACAGACTATCAATTCACCGCCGCTTGAATCCACCATTAGAGAACAGTCAGTGCTTGGATGTCTTGGATGGTGAAGGCCTTCCTGGTTGAAGATGTAGTTCATTTTTATAAACATCATTTTCTTCACATTTTTGGGAAGTAACCTTCTACAGCGATCACTGACTAAGTTCCCTGCTGTGCTGAACACTCGTTCAGAGTACACACTGGAGGGTGGGCAGCTTAAGTATTGCAAAGCAAGTTTGTACATGGGTTTCCAAATGGCCTGCTTTTCTTCCCAGTAAGGAAAGGGACTGTCTGACATTTCCATATCAACTACCTCTTGAAAGTTTATATCCTTTGCATGTTTACATCCTTTGCATGTTTATACTCGTATTGGATGGAGTTATGGGCAAAGTGACACATTTTTTTGAAAAATCCTTCAAACCAGCCCAGATGTTAAATTTTTCTGGTCTGCCCCCTGCGTCTTCCCTGCTTCTTTTTGGGAAATTTAATTTTTTATGAGCAGCAGCAGCTTGAGAAAGTGAAGGAAGACACGTCGTCAAGCCGAGGCCCAGTTCAGCGGCCAACTTGCTGAGCAATGGCTCCTTGCAAAAGTTCACATATCGCTCACTTACAAGTAAAGACTCAATGTAGGTTTTAAACCTTGGATCAAGCACAGTGGCCAAAATGTACTGAACCGAGTTCAAGATCTTAATAACTCGAGGATCATTGTGAAGCGAATTAAGTACTTGATCGACAAGGCCAACATACTTTGCTGAATTGCTTGCTTTCAGCTCCTCCTTCATTTTCTCAAGCTGCTTTTTCAATAGTCTAAATAAAGGAATGACTTGGCTCAAACTAGCTGAGTCTGCACTCACCTCACACTTCACAACTTCAAATGGTTTCAGCACCTTGCACATCACTGAAAGGATTCCCCACTGTGCAAGAGTGAAATACATCCCCCCTCCTTTCCCAATGTCATGGCTTGTGCAATATGCTTGGATGGCTTTGCGCTGTTCCTTCATCCTCTGCAGCATGTACAGGGTGGAATTCCACCTAAGTACCACCTCTTGCTTAAGTTGGTGGCAGGGCAAGTTAAACTGCTCTTGGAGCTGCTGTAATCTCCTACAAGCTGTGGCTGAATTCCTGAAATGGCCTGAAATTTTACGGGCCACCGAAAGAATCTCCTGCACCTCACGGTAATTTCGTAGGAAGCTCTGCACCACCAAGTTGATGGTGGGATCAAAACAGGGAATGTGTTGGAAATCACCCAGCTGTAATGCTCGCACTATATTGTTGGCGTTATCAGAAATGACATACTCTGGGGAGAGTCCAAGTGGTATAAGCCATGCATCAATCACATCTCTCAGTTTGCGTAACAAATTGTCAGCTGTATGCCTGTTAGTAAAGCCGGTGATACAAAGAGTGGCCTGCCTGTGACAAATGTTACGTAGTGGTGTACATGCTGCTGCTGTTCCTGCTGGTGAAGGTGAATGACCAACCCAGTGGGCTGTCACAGTCATATAGTCTTTGGTTTGGCCACTTCCACTTGTCCACATATCTGTGGTTAAGTGGACAGTGGGCAGAATGGCATTTTTCAGCGCAATCTCTACATTTTTACACACTTTTTGGTATAGTTGTGGAATTGCTTTACGGGAGAAATGGTGTCGCGTTGGAATTCTGTAACGCGGACACAAAACCTTAATTAACTGTGAAAAACCAGCTGCGTTTATTGTGAAGATTGGACGCAGATCTAACACTAACATTGCAGCCATGGCGTCTGTGATTCACTTGGCAACTGGGTGACTGCTGTCATATTTGCTTCCCATCACAAATGATTGTTTCACAGTTAATTGCTGAAATGTAGGACTGCTCATTTTCTTGACCTGCCTCTGGGCTGACGATTCACCCCCAGCAGCAGCAACAGCAGCAGCAGTGGGACTAACGCTTTCTTCAGAGGAATCAATAATAGTGAAGGAGTCATCCAGCCTTAAGTGGGATGCCGGGCTAACTCCGAGCGCTACTGAGGATATTGATGAGGATGGTGTGGTGGGTGTATTTTGTAGCCATCGGGATGTCGGTGAGCGGAGGGTCTTAGCTGATGATGGAGTGCTTGTAATTTTTTGGGAAGAACTTTCAGCTTTTCCCAACACTTTGCCATGAACTCTCGTTAAATGGCATAACATAGACGAGGTTCCAAGATGGTTAAGGTCCCTCCCTCGACTGACTGTGGCTTGACATACACTACAAATGGCTATACAATTGTTGTCTGGATTTGGGTAGAAATAATTCCACACATAAGAAGTGGATTTTTTTGTTTTATGCCCAGACATGACAATGGCCTTTTTCTAGTCACTTGCCAGAACTGCTGCCACTGATGCAGGACTTACACAAACAACCTTATCCTCATCAACATCCTCATTAGCGCCCTCGTCGCCTACACAAATCTCCCCCTCATCCTCTTCTAATTCCAAAGTGGCATCCTCAATTTGTGTATCACCGGCTACACTCGGGCTATTAAGGCACACATCAGCAGAATGCTCACGATTAGACATCCCACTGTTGGATGGACTCTCCACAGGGATTGTTGTCATTTCTGAATCAGAGCAAACATTATCCTCTAATGCCTTACTGTTATCTTGCAGCTCGGCTTTGACGCGTAACAGTAGTTGTGCACCAATTGTAGGCTCGGTAACTTTTTGGGATCTGCCACTAATAGCCAAAGGTGAAGGTCTCATTCTCTCTTTGCCACTGCGTGTGTAGAATGGCATGTTGGCAAAAACAAAATTATCGGCATTTAACTTTTGCTCAGTAACACTTTTTTTTCGCTTCAACACAGTAAAAAAAAATTGTTTTTGTTTTTTGGACTGATTTCGAAACACTCTGTAGTTTGACATCGCCTTGCCCAGATGACGCACTGGGAACACTAACATCAGGACTGGTGACAGAACCTGGTTGCTCATTCTGCTCATATGTGGACTGCTTTGAATCCATTCTCAGCCCAAAGCACTTGTAGTGCTAAAAATTACTTGGTAAGATACTGCTGACAGATAGTAATTTTGACAGCCAGAAATATTTATGCACAATTAGGGGGGACACCCCAAAAGCACTGGGGAGTGCTAAAAATTAGTTGGTAGATACTGCTGACAGATAGTAATTTTGACAGCCAGAAATATATATGCACAATTAGGGGGGACACCCCAAAAGCACTGGGGAGTGCTAAAAATTAGTTGGTACATACTGCCGATAGTAATTTTGACAGCCAGAAATATATATGCACAATTAGGGGGGACACCCCAAAAGCACTAGGGAGTGCCAAATATTGAAAAGAACAAAAACCTCTATCCTCCTTTTCTTCTCTAGCGATTTGTGTTACAACAATTGGAATAAGAATATTGGATTCTCTGTCCCTGCTCTAATCAGCCTGTGACTTCACCCTGCTCTCTCCCTCTGTCAAATGGCGATGGATTGCTGTGGAGGCGTGTATTTATAATCTTGAAGTATCGCGAGAACCGCGCCCCGAGATCCGATGACGTTCGGCCTCAAATTGGATTCGGAGCAGGCGGGAGAGTACCGAGCTACTTAGCTCGGTACTCGGATACCCAAATTTCGGGTGGGTTTGGTTCTCGGGGAACCGAGCCCGCCTATCTCTAGTTTTTCTGTTGATGTTAACTCAAATTCAGAGGCACCAATAACTGCAGCATTTGGTCAAAAAGCAAGACATTTTTTTTACTGGTGTTGTTAGTGTGTCCTCACACCTTTCTGCCAGCACATAGTATTTCTGCATCTCCACAAGACAGTTCTATTTGTTATCTGTGATAGTGCTGATGTTATAAGTACTGTTTTTGTATTGTCTGCAAGTGCCACAAGTTGCGATTACAATGATAAGTCAGCTTCTCTTAAAATTGATCACTGAATTTCTGGTATTTATAATACTTTCAGTTGAGTATAGTGATAATGATAGTGAAGACATGGTGATGACTGATGTCATCTTGATTGACAAGGAAAGGAGGATGGGATGAGATTAGCAGAGAAAATGTAATGTTGTAGCTGCAACTTCTGCAGTAAATAGAAACTTGAAACAGAAACTAATTAGGTAATCTTTTCATAAACACAACAGAAAGCAAAGACAAAAATGTGCTTCATAAAATAAGGCAAATACTCCCAAATCCAAATCAATAAAAAAAAGTCATCCGTTTTACATGTGAGATATCTTATTAAAGTATTAGTAGCGCTTTTCAGGAAATTTATTAGTAAGACCATTTTATATATTTATTTAGAAAAAAATACATATTTTTACTTTATCTTTAATCTAAAGTATTGTATTCATCCATTGTGATTATTCACACTTTGATGTGTTACCTCATGAGATAAAATATAAATTCTGCTGTGGTTATTTCCATATAGTTGTATTTAAAATGAGCACAGTATAAAAGGAGGACAGCTTGGTCTTTGATTATTTCTGGGTATGAATTTGTAGACATGCAATTCTAGGAATGAGGGCCTTTAAGTCTGATAGCAATATAGCTACTGATCCAGTGAAGATGCTCTTGAGTGACTGAGTTCTTTGTATAGATTTCTTAGCATTGTTTCTGTGAATTATCTCTTGTTCCATCTAATGTATTGACTTTTTCACTTTCATCCTCAAATTTTTGGAAATCCTCTGCTACCTTAGGTGAGTTTGCTGTTCAAATATCTTATCCATACAGTTAGAGGTAAGTAGCTTGCTTACCTACAAGTGGTCAAATAGCAAGGTCAAATAATAGAGCCCTGTCCCAGTCAATGAGCTGTGTGCAGCATAGGCCAAGAACAGGGACTCAAGCTACTTCAGGGCCCGAATGCGAGCCATGAGGTTGCTCTGCAGGAAGTATGCTGCTTGCAGGTGGCTGTAGAGGCCCTTCTAATTATTATTTCTTTTCTGGCCAGGTCATTACAAAACCAGGAGGACATAAGTAGGAATTATTTGTATAATTCTTTATCTAATGCAGTGTAATGTTAATAAAAAGAATAATAATGTAATATTCAGCCACTGCTCCCCACATGAAGGATCATACCTGGTAGTATTAGAGTATATAGGATGAGGTGCAGGGAGGCTCTCACTGATTTCTTAGCTTTTCCAAAGGATAAATTTTTTGCAGGACTAAGTGCCCATATGGCTGCAATGGCTACAAGGCCATGTCCTAGAGGGAACAGACAACTTGGGCAGAGAAACATCTTTTCACCCATACCTTTAGGCCCTACCCTGAATTTAAATTTGTACCATTTTTCTTTTTTTTTCATTTGTTTTGAATAGTGAAATTATTTAGATAACCCAAATTCAGGAAATCTTGAAACGTATCATATCGTTCTCATCGCTAGTATTTTGACAAGTCATCTAGCCTCTAGTAATAAGTATGGTTGTATTACTGCATATGTATCACATGGTGTTGGACTTTATTCTCCTTTCATATGATTTAAAATAATTCCTTGCATCTAAATTTAAAGACTTTGATCAAAAACATATTACCTACAGCTTAATAACCTGGATTCTTTGCCCAATCAGTCAAATGGGCTGTTCACTTTTGGACAACTCCCCTTAATATAACCTAGCTCACAGGGTAGGTCCTCCCCATTCTAAAAACACCATCCTTTTTTACCTGAACCTAGAATGAACCTAGAACCTAGAATGTCTAGAACCTAGAATTTCAAATCATGCTGCAGATCACTTCACTGGAAGATTCAACTCGTCCAGTCATAGACAGATTGTAATGTTCAGTTGTGATTTGCCTCTGCAGTGAAAATGACCCTGCCTGAAATGTGATGGAAAGAGGAGACACACACTATTCAGAATGAGGCTGGGTTGTCCAAAAAACACAGCTCCTTTAACTGACAATGCTGCACATAGTGCCAATCACAGAAAAAAAAATATTTCAAATTTTCTTATAAGCAGTAGAAATATATTAAAATCTAATTTTAAGAGGTTAACAAATTTTAGCTTCATAACTTTTTTTTTTATTATGGATGGGAAGTTGTGTAATGTTTACAAAGCTCTGAAAAGTGTCTTTTAGTGTTACCATTTGCTTAACTCTGATTTCAAATTTGTTTGAGCTCTCAAGAGATCTGTTATTTAAGGGGATAAAAAGCTTTTATTCTGGATATGTTGTTCTTAGCTTTGAGATTTATCTAATCCTTCATCAAAAAGATTAAGCAAAAAGTACCTAAAATCAAAATGCATAACAAAATCAAAAGTACAAGTTAATACATTGTCAACCTTAATTGAAATACAAACAATACATGTATATTAAATAACTTAGGTTAAGGCATATTATATTAACTTTAATAAACTTTACTTAAGACCTATGGACTTATAGGTGTATGTATGTGAATTTTTTTATAAAACAATGTTTAGAATAATCTTTTTTTGAGTGCAAATATCTTCTATGGGCTGTCCTGTAGTAGACAGTATATGTAACAAATAATTTGGAAAGCATTTTAAACTAATATTTACTTATCTTTATAGTCTGTCATCTTAATCATTCTTGTCCATATTGCTACATAATTTTGCTTTCCACATCTACTTGATATAATTGCATAAATGTGTATACATAGATATACATAGATCACACTTGTTTTTATTACATGAAAAAATAAGTGAGTAGCATTCAAATATTAAACATTAATAATGTTTTCAATAACTGCAATTATTGTGCAGTAATTTATTAACATATATGCTAATGTGCATTATCCCAGAGCAATCAATCAGGAATTAGGTCTGATTGGGCTGGTGCAAGTTAAAATAAGGAAAGCAAATGCCTAGCAAATATGCTATTGCATGCCATAATGTTGTATTAAGTTGCATTTGTGGCACCCTGTGCTTGAGGTAAGATAAGGGGCATTTATGTGTAAGATAAAGGACATTCAATACTTTACAGTGCAGACATGGAAGTGCAAGCTATCCAAATAAACCTCAGCTGCACATGTATTTAGGGTAAGAATTACATCTAACTTGTATGTTTTGTAGCCTTATTTTTTACATCTGTAGCAATGCTGAGTGGGTAAAGAGAATTCTTTGTCTGGGCTATTGCTTATAGCTTAAGTCACAGATCATAAAAGCAGGAACCAGTCACTGAGCTACAGGCTTTGTTTTAGAAACATAATTGCATAGTCACTTCCTTTCTTTCTCTATCCATAGCCATTTTTGCAAAGAATAAAAAAGGCTGCTACATTGTGCAAATATCTATATAGATTTTAAAAAATAGTTTAACGGTTTGTGTGTGTGCTCTGGGTTTCGTTTCTGTGTTTAGTATATTAACTAAAAAAAAATAAATGTTTTCCATTAGCTTAAGACTAGTATTAGGGTTAGTGAATAACATATTATCAATTATACAGTTTATCACTTACCCAAGATACTCAAGTCCCTCACATCCTCTCCAGGATGATCTATTTTTTCAGGTGTTGGATCCTTCACTTTTAATTTTTCACCTTGTTTAATTCTTTTTTTTACATTCCTTAAAACCTCCTTACAGGTTCACGTTGCATCCCTCTGGTCATATATCAAAGATACCACCCAGTTTCTAAATCTTTTTTTCATCCATTACAGGTAGGAAGGATTTCCGTACATGTGATGTGGAATCTTTATATATCAACATTCCACAAGAGAGTGGTATCAAAGCAGTTAAATTCTATTTGGACCAAAATCTAAATCTCAGAGTGTTGTGACCTGACTTAATTTTGGAATCAATACAATTTATGTTGTCACATAATTTTATTGTTGATTCTCAGTTCTTTTTTCAAACACATGGGGTGGCCATGGGTACCAGGTTTACCCTGATTTTTGACAATTTGTATATGAAACTATTCAAACAATCCTATATTTCAAACCTGGTGCTCTATGGCAGGTATATAGATTATCTGTTTTTTTTGTTTAGAAAGGAGATCTAGCCACTATTTTATCTTTTACTGAGCACTATAATAGTAACAATTTTGGTTTACAGTCCTTTTAGTATGATCCAGATTAATTTTCTGAATGTCATCCTATCGGAAATAGTTGGGTTGTCATGGAGACATATGATAAGAAGGTAGATCGCAACAATGTTTTTATTTATAAAAGTTAGCACCTCAAGGTTTTTAAAAATAACATCCAAAAATGAAAAATTCGAAGACTTAGGCACAAGTTCGCCAGATGGGGCCTTTTTAAGGCAAGCAAAGTATTTAATACTAACCTTTTAAGAGCAAGGCTATCCTGATTATATATTAATTACAACTATGATGGAAGTTACAAATATAAATATGGAGTTCTCTTGGTTAATGAAAATAAAAAACAGAGAAAAAATGTGGATGTGTCTGATGCTAATGAGTCACTGATCTTAGTCAGTATAATTTGCATTCAAGACAGATAAAGACAATCAAAGAGAAAAAAGCTTTTCTTTTTTGAAATTTGATGAAGTCAGGAAGACATGTATAGTAAACCAAGAGTGTTTTCCAAAAGGTGGAAACCTAACAAACAACAAAAAACAAATTGGTACCTAGTTTTCTTTTTCTTTAAAAGAGAAGATTATTATTATTAGGGAGTCAATAAATATATAGAGAGACCAGATTGGTTTTTTAGGTGTAGATTAGGATGTATTACCTGTTCTTTTGTTCAACATAAAATAAATTATTTCTGTTCTTTCATGACAAAAAAGAGATATAAGATTAGAGACTTTTTAAATTGTCAAACAACTTTTGTAATATATCAAGTTCAATGCAGTTGCAGGGTTCAATATGTGGGGAAAACCACACTTAAAGTGATGTTTCTGTAACATGGAAAAAGTGTCAAGAAGGGGAATGCAGCACATATTATATGTCAAGACATAATGCACAAAATCATGGGGCAGTCTAAATGGTATTAAAGTAATAGGAAATTAACAAATTAAGTATGCTATAAGAGGTGGCGATATAGTACTCTCTGCAAAAGGGACATTTTCTGGATATATTCATTAGGGTCACTATTCCCTCAGGGTTTTAATTAATCAAAAGAACTTAATACAATATATGTCAAAAAGATGTTCATAAACCCGAAGCATTAAGAGATACTTAAGTATTAGATTTAATTGAGCGGTTCATTAGAATAGTTGTATATTGATGGGTATAGTAGACTATAAAGAGGGAGTGATAAAATCTGAACCCCCAGGTTTACGATTATATATGTGTATTATAAGAGATATATGTTTTTATCTGAACTACGAGCTGGATTCCACAAAACAAATAGGAAGTTGATGTAGCACAGTAGGATGGAAAATGGGTGGAGGCTGATGGTTGTATCTACTTCTGGAAAACTCTATTTTTCATATTTTTTTTTTATTCTTTAGATCTTATATTAAGTATCCAAGGAGTAGAACAGTGTTTCCCAAACCTAGTCCCCAGGGACCCCTAACAGTGCATGTTTTCCATATTTCTCTGTTGGAGCTCAGTTGTATTGATTATTGACTGACACATTTTGAAAGATCCACAGGTGGTATTAATTATGTCACGTGACCTAGAAAACATGTACTGTTAGGGGTCCCTGAGGACTGGGTATGGGAAAGAGAGGACTAGAATTCATCTATTTATTTATTTATTTAGCTCTATGTGGTGCTTAGTGGAATATAAAGATATATAATAAGTCTCTACATGTGAACCCCCCCCCCATTTGAAACTTTATATATCTTTGAAAGATGTGAGTTTGTTCTTAAGTCTTAGTTTAGTCTCACAAAACCAACATGGAGCTTGTGTGTCTCAGTGAGATGAAAAAAGGAATATATGAGCTTGAAAGTTTGATTCCCTTTTGAGATCTCCGTTTATCAGGACTGAGAGCTGGATGGTACTATTAACTGGTGTTAGCTCTACTGTATAGGGAGGCACGGAGTCTAACGCACCCCCGGTTTTCGCCAGGGACCCCCACAAGGAGGTTTGGACTTCGCTGCTAGAGGTGCGCAGGTCGCGTTTCTCCAAGACAGTTACCAGTGTAATAGTGTACAGGGTAGTCAGGATAAGCCGGGTCAAACCAAGAGGACAATGCAGTGCGAGGGAGATTCACGAGAATGGTCAGGAAAGCCGAGGTCAGACCAGAAGGGTACACAAGTCCAAAAGAGGGTCCAAGTGGGTAATCGAACAAGCCGGGTCAAAAAAAGGAGATCTGAAGAATAAATATAGGAATGCTGGAGGCAGGAAATAGACCGGATATTCTGGCACCCTAATGGTGCCAGAGTCAGGTTTAAAAAGAGGGACCCAGGATAGGTTTGGTCGGCGGTCAGGTCGTCAAAGAATCCTGACTGAAGCTAGACAATAGCGTCCCCTAGAAACGGGGCGCACTATCGCGCCTGCTCAGATGGTGCTTCTGACGGCCGGGGAAGACTGCTTCCCTGTTGCCCAGCAACAGGACTTCCTTGGTCGGAAATGACTGGCGGCCATCCGTGCTTCCTGATCGCTATGCGGGGACGGCGCCTGACACAAATTTTTCCAACTTAGTATTTAATATTGAAATACATATTTGTAATGATTCAGCAAATGGGAAGAGATAATGTTGAAATGTGGAACTAATGGATATAGAAAAACTGCATGCATCAAAGATTTGGCTGTACCCCCTCTTAAGAGGTTAATTATGTCTCTGGCAGCTGCGCTCATTTTGGGATGTGATTAACATTTTTTTTTCATCTGTTGGGCTATATTCAATTTTTTGGGTGACAAATTGGAATATTTTAATTATGTTGATATTTTAGTATCTATAGTATATATGTTCTACAAATACCAACAAGATTTTTTATTTTAGTTTTTGAAGGACTATATTTTTCGACATGTTTGTTCATCTTTATTAATTAAACTTTGCCTGTTCTGATTGGCTATTTCTAATTTAAATAGTGAAGAATCCAGATATACTCAGAACCTCTGATGAAACCACCATTTAATAGGTGGAGATACGCGTAAAGGATTTTCAAAAGAATCACTGAAGTTGGAACTATATATGAACTTCTATTTAAAAACTACAGCCTACTTGTAAAAATCCCGGGACTTTTAAATTTTGAAGAACACAAGTGGATGGTAATTTATGTCTGTATCAAGTACTTAGCGTACGGCCGCACTCTATGTTCAGTGTCCAGGTCCGTTTTGGCAGACAGACAGGCAGAGTATGCAGCTTGGCCACTTTGATTGTGTTTAAAACACAATTAGAACAGCCAGACAGGATTCTCTGTCTGACACGGATCTGTACACAGTGTGCGGCCGTTACCCCATTCCCCCAGACCCGCCACTGTCACCACGAAAGGGATGCTCATGATAAGTAGGTCTCCTATATATTTGAATTAGATCTCTTGCATTTAACAGAAATAGAGTTAATCATGCTCCCTGGCCATCTTGATAACACTAGTTTAGATAAGCGGTACCAAAACTACTTTACTATAAGAACAGAAATAATCGATAAATCATTTATTTTAAATGAATGTCGTTCTTGTGAGATGTCTTTTTTAGCATAGTAAAATACCTTAAAATAGCAGATTTGTTTACTTTGTATAACAATACAAGCTTTCCATATGGATAAGCTGTGCGCCCCTGCACTTCTCCAGAGAAGTTAGAGAGGAAAAGCAGACAGGCCAGACTATAAGCTGCATAGTAAGTGGACCTTCAGTTAATAAACTGTACTTTTATCAGGGTTTCTCACTCTTCAGTGTTGTGGAATAAAAAGCAGAGTATGTCCTGCCAGAGAGTAAGCTGGGACTTGTAGTTGGAGAGCCATAGCTTACACTGTTAAACCATCAGTCACATAATATGCGAACACTGTTTCATTGTCACATGCAAAAACATTCCCCCAGTGGTCATTTAATGCCCCATTCCGCCACTGCCGCTGTAATTACTGAAATGATAACGAAGGTGTAAATGTGTAAATTCACTAGTGAGAGGGATTAATAGGAGGAGGAATAAGGATAGATAGAGAGGATCAAGGAGCAAGGAAGGAGCAAGAGAAGCAGTATATGAAGCACAAGGGATAGCAGGTAGGGAGGGAGAGAGGGGATATTTGCAATGAAGATAGGGGTATCCCCTGTAGGCACTCACATGTTGCTATCCTCCTGGTCATACTATCCTGTCACCCTCAAGTACTTCTGCACCCTCAATTTCCTCTGGAACCTAGTTTCTCCCTCGTCTCACCTAAACTCTCTTGCCTGGACTTACTTGAACTTTCCTGCCTGAATTCACCTGAACGCTCCTCCCTGAACTCACCTGAACTCTCCTGCCTGGACTCACATAATCTTTCTTCCCAGGACTCATCCATGCTGTTGCTCACCACCCTCTACCACCGCCTGAGTACACCAGCTCCTGTGAAAACTCTTTATCCAGAAACACCAATACCTGTGGTCACTCACCAAATGTTTTTTCACATACTCCTTCCCCTCTACCTGGTATTGTTCTCACTATTGCATTACCTAATTGTAAATGCATTTTTAATTTGTCTTTATTTAGTTTTATCATTATGTCTGTTTCACATCTGATTGCCTATTGTTGCTCCTTGCCTCTGTCTCTACACTCTCCTCCTCCTGTTTATTCTGTCCCTGTTCTTTTCCCTCTCCTCCACCTTTCCCGGTCTCTTACCATGCCTCCTGGTCCTGTCCCAGACCCATCCGCTCCCCTAGACCCCTTTCCCATCCTAACTTCAACCCTCAACCTTGCTCCAGCAACCCTGCAAATCTCATTCATATCTCCCCACTTCCGTCCATAGCTTTTTTCTGTGCCCTCTTGAACTTCAGATTCATTCATAACAATCTGCCCTCTATCCATGACCTCCTCATCATCAACTCTCTTAACCTTTTTGCTATTACCAGAACCTGGCTCTCATCTACTGCTTACCCCGCATTGCTCTCCTTCACCCAATCCGCTAGACTGGATGACCATCCAGGAGGTGGAGTGGGCCTCTTTGTATCATCTAACTGCACATTTAGGGTTATTCCCACTGTGCCATACCTTTCTTTCTCCTCCTTCATAGTCCACTCTATGTGTCTCTTTTCGCTCATCCATCTCCGTGTCTCTGTCATTTACCTCCCACCCTGGCCCACACTTTCCATTTTCATAACAACTTTGCAGCCTGGCTTCCACACTACCTTAACTCTGACCTCCCCTCCATCATACTAGGCAATTTTAACATGCTATTGATAACACCACTGACCTTGCCTCCATTAAACTTCTTGCACTTTCTTCCTCCCTTGGCGTCCCACAGTGGAGCTCACCCCCCACCCACTGTCTTGGTCACTCCATTGATCTTGTCTTCTCTCATCTATTTGCTCTCTCAGACTTCTCTTACTCTCCCTTCCCACTCTCTGACCACATCTCCTCTTCTTCTCTCTGTCCTCTTCCCCTGTTCACCCCTGCATAAAACTACCCTCACCAGGCACAATTTTGATGCTCTTGACCCTACTTCTTTCTCCACCTTTCTCGATACTCTCCCCTCTTTCCACGCTGTTCAGCCCCAACCAGGCGACCTCTACAACCACTCCCTCACCACTGCCCTGAATGCTGTCACCCGCCTTTTCTGTCTGCCATCGTCACTTAATTCCCCAACCCTGGCACTCCAAATTAACCCGCTTCCTCCAGAAGTGCACTCATGCTGTTGAACGCTTCTGGAGGAAAACTCCCTCCCTGACTGACTTGATTGATTTTAAATTTATCCTCTCTTCCTACTGCTCTGCCCTCTCCCTCCCTAAACAATCTTTCTTTAAGTCCATTATTTCTTCTCAGTCATTTAATCCCTGCCGCCTCTTTGCCACCTTCAGCTCTGTCCTCAATTCCCTTCCTATGCTGCTCTTCGTCTCTGCTATCGACTTTGTCTCCTTTTTCTCCTCCAAAATTGAGGCTATCAGACTCAACATCTCCTCCTACCATCCCTGTCCTTCCAATCTGATCGCTCCACCTTCATCCAACAACCAACTCTGGTGCCCCTTCCACCCTACTTTGGGTGCAGAAGTCCACTCCGTTATTATTTCCTCGCCCCTATCTACCTGTCTCCTGGATCCCATCCCCTCTCACCTCCTTCATTACCTTTCCCCCACTGTCTGATTCTACCAAGCACACCACTTAAACCTGTTACTCTTCACTGGCATTGTCCCCTCCTTCTTTAACATGCCCTTATTTCACCAATTCTCAAAAAACCCAATCTTGATCAAAGCTAACTCGCTAACTACTGCCCCCATTTCACTTCCCCAATGCCTCTAAATTACTCGAGCAGGTTGTCTGCAACCACCTCACCAGCCACTTGCAGACAATTCTCTCCTTGAACCTCTCCAATCCGGCTTCTGCCCCCTCCAATCTACTCAAACCACCCTGGCCAAAGTTACTAACGAACTTCTCTAGGATAAATCCAGGGGTCACTTCTACCTGCTTATCCTCCTAGACCTCTCTGCGGTCTTCGACAGCATGGCCCATCCTCTCATTTTGCAGACCCTTCTCTCTCTCGACCTCTCTGGCTCTGTCCTCGCATGGTTCTCCTCATACCTCATTACCAGCTCCTTCTATGTTCCCACGTCTGGTTCATTCTTTCCCCTCTATTTTCAGCCATCTACTCTTTTTGCTTTATACTACTTCCCTGGGTGCTCTCATCACTTCCTTCGGGCACCAGTATCATCTTTTCACTGATGACATTCAACTCTACATCTCTTTTCCTGATCTGTCCTCCCCTCAGTCACATCATAACACTCAATCACTAACTACAAACTATTAGAGTCTACTGCTATTCAATTGTTATAATGAATCATAGGTGCACATTTGATTTAGTTGGTAATCTGGGTTACTTAAACAAACTATGACAATGATATTTTAATAGTAAAGTCTGAAAAGAAATGGATTAAATGGTTATATTCAATACTTGGCACAATTTACGATTAAGACACTATACAGATAACTCAATTTGTGTGTCTTACTGACAGCTCAAAACACATAGGGCAAGCTTAGTGGTTTTGTATAACTTTACTGAAGTGGGTACAATAGCAGCCATGTATAAAAGTAGTTTTTACCTTTTTGAGACAATGTTGACAAAGTCTATTACATATCCCTTAGGGCAGAGGTGCCCCAAATCAGTCATTAGAACCTACTAACAGTTCATGTTTTCAAAATTTCCTTAATCATGCACAGGTGAGTTAAACTATCCCACCTATTTCTACAAACAGAAATCCTGCAAACATGATCTGTTGGTAGCTCTTGATGACTGGTTTTGAGCACCTCTGCCTTAGGGTGTCTGTAAGTGTTTGCTGTTAGAAAGCCTCCTCTAATGGCTCCCTGTTTGTGATTATTATATTATTCAATCTCTGAAGCAGTAGTGGGCACTGTAAATTGTATTCCACACTTAGAGCATGAGTTATTAAGGAGATCAAAGCAAAATAAAGGAGCAAGTTTGCTCCTAGACAAAACCATGTTACAATGCAAGGGGTGCAAATTAGTTTATTATTTTGCGCATAAGGAAAATATTGTCTGCTTTTTCATGCATCACATAAATACTTGATAGCTTTATTTTTACACTGAAACTTAAAGTTGGTCTAGGTCATGCCCTATCCGAACTATAAATCTGACCCCATATTTTAAAATTACCTACCCCTCCAATGCAACATGGTTTTGCCAAAGTGCAAATTTACTCCTAAGTTGGCTAATAATGCTACCACACAGCACGTATGTACCACAAGCCTTGTTTCTGTGTTGGGTCTATGTTGATAGATTGATTCCTTTCCTGGGAACCTCACTGTCCTATTACAAATAGGCTCTTGCTCAGGTTTTTCAGCATTTCTGTCTCCACAACTACTGGCATTCGTAGAAAAGGCTCCCTCTTGTTTGCTATTTTGAGAATTTCTTGTCATGCACCAGGTTCTCAGGTTATTTTACTTACCCCTTCACTGTCTTTCTAAGCTGTCTCAGTGGTCTGCAGGCTCTGTTAGTCTCAGATCTCTCTGCAGGATGCTGCCCAGTCTGTCTCCACTCCAGAAATACCTCCAAAATCAGTACATAGGAGCTGCCATCTTGGATTCAGCCACCTGCTCTCCTGCATGCTAGTCAGATTACTGCTTCAGCTCAGCTGACTGTAGTTTCCAATCAGAGGAGAGCAGTACCTACTCCAGGGTTCCCTCCAAAACCAATTCCTGGGTGCCGCCATCTTCGTCCAGCATTCCATTTCCAGTCCAGTCCAGCAATCCAGTTCCTGCCTGGTCTCCATTGCTAGTCAGATCACTGTTCTAATCTTCTAGACTCCTTGCTATTCATATTCTCTAGTCTCCTGAACTCACGGCAATCCCCATGTGTACCAATTTTTTCCCTTCCATGCAAAGGAACATAATCAGGCCACCCAGCTTTGTGCATGTAGCCACCAGTTTGGCTCCAGAGACACAACCCAGTCTGTGTACAGACAGACCCTCAGGCGTGAAAAAACAGTCAGTTTATAACTTATGTGAAAAACAGAAAACTAATTTGCTCCCTTTGCATTGTAACATGGTTTTGTCCAGGAGACTTAAATAAGAAACTTCTTAATTTAAGATCCTTAATGAATCAGGCCCATGGTGTATTATCTACCAGGCTTTATTTCTGTAACTATGTCAATTGGTACTTGATTAATACGAACAGAACTACTATTCGTACATCTCAACCAATTATCATTTTACCCTTGTTCATTTAGTATCTCCTTTACATATTGACATTTGAACACTATTAACAATCTCCTTTACTGTTGAGCGCAGATATTTGTCAAATTTATATAGCTGTAACCAAGGAGGGAAACCTTGTTAATTTCTGCAGCTTTACTAGTTAAGGTGGATTTGACATTTTGAGCACAGTGCATCCAAATAAGTCATCCCTGCAGTTCACTAATTCAGCTAGTTACTAGGTAAATACAAGCTTCATTCAGCTCTCAGTCCGGCAGCCTCAGATGTGCAATTACCTACCACACTCATGCAGCTAATCATCCTGCAGTTCTGATTGGTGCTGCTGCCTTTATAAACATCTTCCTGGCAGAAAACCAATGCTTATAGCATACTTACCATACCGTGGGCGGGGGGGGGAAATTGCGTCATTTTGGCCCGCCCCTGCGGTGTAATGATGCAAAATGCGTCATTTGACAGCGGGGGTGGGGCCAAATGCTGCGATTCCCGGAGAATCGCAGCATTTTGGCCTGAATGTGGGCAGAAGTGGGAGATTGCCACACTCTCCCGGGAGTCCGGGAGACCCACCCAAAATGCGGGAGTCTCCCGGACATTCCGGGAGAGTTGGCAAGTATGGCTTATAGTTCCTGCTTGATCTAGTGTGTCTTGTATCCTGACCTGTTCTGCTATCAGTGTTTGACCCGAATTCTATATAGGAATTGCTGTCATATCCACTTCTGAATTTTGGCTTTGTTATATGGATTTGTCCTCATGTCTCTACCTGCCCTGAGCCCATGTCAAATACATTCTGGTTGCTCACTACCTGTTACTGTGAGCTATCCACTCAATCAGACAAGTGCCAGACTACTTCACATTAACCTTTGCCTGTCTGGCTCAGAGTTATTTTAATATATCCTGGTTGCTCATTTACCTCTTACTATCCACTGGGCAGGTACTAGATCAACAACTGCTAATACCCGAGCCTAAGTCCTGGGGGCAACCGAGTACTGTGGAACATAACAAGTTCCTCAGAAAGGGAGTTGATAAGGGTGAACATCTCACAAACCAATTCTAGCAATTAAGGATATCACGCTGCTCTGCCCTTTAAAAAGCCACATACAAAACCGCACTTTAGCAAATCTCCCTGTATATGTGAACTTCTTTAAAGTTCCACAAAGAGATGTTATGAGTGTGTTCTAAAAAATTTATTTATATTGTGTCCAACTGTTATCTTTTGCATTATGATTACAGTTCAGCAGCTGCTATTGCTAACATATCCACATGGTCAGTGTGTTTATTCAAAACTACATGCACTCCACTCCACTTTTGTATTTGTCATGCCCTGAGAATCCAAGCACTGATATCCACAAAGTAGAAGCCATTTGTACTCAAAATAGGGGTGAGATGGGATACTTGGTGTATCCAAATTATCATTCTCAAATGACCTGTTTATTATAAAGTGACCCTAGTCTACAGTAATTTTTTCTGAAGTATCCAGCCTGATTGAGCTGGATTAACCCTTGTTGCATCTCTACTGATTTTTGTGTGATAAGTGTAATCTGTATAATTGCACTAAAAGTCTATTATGATTGATTTGTTCAGATAAAGCATATCCTTATGGAAAGATAAATGTTAGTTTTGTAATGTGTGATGGTTCACATTTCAGATATTGATAGTAAGGAGTTATACACTAATTCCATTTATTTTGCAGCAGCACTTAGTGTAAGTGTTAATCAACCCTTTAGCAACCAGTTGTCTTTCAAAGGTATTTATTCATTGAAACCTATTTCACTGAAGCACTTGTGCCTCACTTTCTAGTGAGATTTATCTGGTGATCTATTTGTCAACATGATATATGTTTGCAAATTGCTGAAGTTCTAACTGTTATTCAATAAATCACAAATCACAAAATGAATATCATTGCATATTGCAGGTCTCATGATATTACTTCCCTGCACAACTGCTACTTATCTGCCACTGTAGTAAATCCTTATGCTACGGTAAAAGAGGAAAAACCCATGAGTTTATGCAATCTTAGCCCTGTGTCTCTTCTTTCATTCCAATACCAGTGGGGGGGGGGGGACTTTGCCTCTCTACCATACCTCTGGGCCTGCAGAATACTATCTTACTCTACTTCTGCAGTGCCAATCATTTGCCCCGTTAGACTTATATATGGGACAAGCAGCTATCTGTATTTTGGGGGTTGTTTCTTATGTGGTTTGTTTTGTGTGTGGGAAAACTTACTTCTGACATTACACTTTAGTGAAAACAATGTATTATTCAAATTCTTGCTTAGCACTCCAGTTAAATTTAGAAGAGTTATAGAGGATCTAGTATTCACTTATTGGATCATTAAATTTTTTTGCCTCTGCAAAACAGTATGATGTCAGAAACTGAAAACTAAGATGTATACCATTGTTTGAGATATTCAGATAGTAGATAAAGAACACATGCAGGAATCTACATACACAAGACATGTAGCTTTGTGCACTTATCGAGATATGTTTACACTTTGGCTTGTGTTGTGTGAAAAAGGTACTGCTCCTTCTGTGCACTCTGTTGCCCACATACAATTGGCTTATTATAGGCATTGATCAACCCCCCCCACACACACACACACACACACACACACACACACACACACACACACACCACTCATTCTTTTTAGGCTTTTTACCCTTGATTTCTTGATGTTCCATTGAAAGCATTGTAAAACCTCAGATTCTGTTTGTTTTTACAATGCTAGCTTTCTGTAACAATGTATTGTATCCAATTCCTATTAACTAAGGAAAAAGAAAAAAAAGGTAAACATTGGTGGAGACAAGCAATTTTTTTATTTTTGTGCAAGTTCCAGTGAAAGTCGGAAGAGGTTTTTCCATATACCCCTAAACAAATTTCTTGATTTCTTGGAGTCTCTTTTAAAGTAATTAAGATGTTAAAGCACTGTGGATATAACAACATTGCAACATTAGTATAGAGACAGAGGTCACTAGTCTCACTCTCACTTTTATATATATATATATATATATATATATAAAATTGTACATATTATACTGATTTTTACTAGTAATTAAGTCTTGCATTTTGATCTATTGGAGGCTCCCTCCCTCTCAGTGTTCTCCATACATTATTGAATTTTGTGGCTACACCGTTGTCCCAGTGATAGCCTGGATATAAATTAGGGATGTGCACCGGCGACTTTTGAGGTCTCGTGTTTTGTGTTTTGGATCCGGATTTTCGTTATTTTTGAGGTTCGGATTTGTCTTGCAAAACACTTGACGAAAGGTCTCGGTTCGGATTTAAGGTATTGGATTCGGATTTTTTTTGAAAAAAACATAAAAAGTTTAAAAATCAAGTTTTTGGGCTTATTTTCACTCCTAGGCTATTATTAACCTCAATAACATTCAATAACAAGCATTTCCACTAATTTACAGTGTATTCTGAACACCTCACAATATAGTTATTAGTCCAAAACGTTGCAACAAGGTATCTTTCTGGACTGCGTAGAGGAGTGGGTCACCACAATATATATTAAAAACCCTGAACTTTTATGATTCGCACCAATAAATGTACCTGGACTGCGTAGAGGAGTGGGTCACCACAATATATATTAAAAACCCTGAACTTTTATGATTCGCACCAATAAATGTACCTGGACTGCGTAGAGGAGTGGGTCACCACAATATATATTAAAAACCCTGAACTTTTATGATTCGCACCAATAATTGTACCTGGACTGCGTAGAGGAGTGGGTCACCACAATATATTAAAAACCCTGAACTTTTATGATTCGCACCAATAATTGTACCTGGACTGCGTAGAGGAGTGGGTCACCACAATATATTAAAAACCCTGAACTTTTATGATTCGCACCAATAATTGTACCTGGACTGCGTAGAGGAGTGGGTCACCACAATATATTAAAAACCCTGAACTTTTATGATTCGCACCAATAATTGTACCTGGACTGCGTAGAGGAGTGGGTCACCACAATATCTTAAAAACCCTGAACTTTTATGATTCGCACCAATAATTGTACCTGGACTGCGTAGAGGAGTGGGTCACCACAATATCTTAAAAACCCTGAACTTTTATGATTCGCACCAATAATTGTACCTGGACTGCGTAGAGGAGTGGGTCACCACAATATATTAAAAACCCTGAACTTTTATGATTCGCACCAATAATTGTACCTGGACTGCGTAGAGGAGTGGGTCACCACAATATATTAAAAACCCTGAACTTTTATGATTTGCACCAATAATTGTACCTGGACTGCGTAGAGGAGTGGGTCACCACAATATCTTAAAAACCCTGAACTTTTATGATTCGCACCAATAATTGTACCTGGACTGCGTAGAGGAGTGGGTCACCACAATATATTAAAAACCCTGAACTTTTATGATTCGCACCAATAATTGTACCTGGACTGCGTAGAGGAGTGGGCACTGGGCACCACAATAAAATATATAAAAAACCTTCAACAGATCTGCATTACACTACACATACGGCTGCTCCTCCATCCTCTCCATCATATACATGTTGGAGTTTTAGCGTGTGACAACCTCTTGTTTTTGATAATGTCAGTGCATTTTGAATATTTTTCAATTTGCCCCACACCACTGAATGTACTTTATCTATGATACGCAATACGCATCTATCTATCTTGACTGCGTAGTGTGGTGGCCCCGGTACACAATTTGGTACCGGGGCCACAATACCTCCTCCAAACATGGTACAGACAATTCGTCATTGAGAGACCCCAGACAGACAGGGTCGAAGTGTTATTGTTTGACTTTGTAAACCCAAAAAAATGTCCCTGTTGCACATAGTCGTGCAATGAAGACTGACTTTTTCATTTAAAGGCACGATCTTTAAAGTGTAGTGTTTGTAAGTCTAAGTCATATTATACTTTTGGTAAAATTGGTTTATTTTGTTCCTCTTTATGGTAATTAATTAGTAATAGAATTAAAGTAGGAAATAGAATTAAAGTATGAAATAGAATTAAAGTAGGAAATAGAATTAAAGTATGAAATAGAATTAAAGTAGGAAATAGAGTGGTATAGAGTTGTAGTGTGGTATAGATAGAGTGGTCCACACAATATAATAATAAAACCCTCAACTGGTCTGAATTCCACCAAACAAGTATCTGGACTGCGTAGTGGGGTGGCCCCGGTACACAATTTGGTACCGAGGCCACAATATAATTAAAAAATTGGGCATCAACTGTCACCGTTGTTTAATATCTGATACACCTAAATATGGACTGCACAGTGGAGTGGCCCCGGTAGTAAATTTGGTGCCGGGGCCACAATACCTCCTCCAACTTCCAAGTGTAGTGTTTATAAAGACACACAGCGTCGAAGTGTTATTATTAGTTGACTTTCTTAACCCTAAAATTGTCCCTGTTGCAAATATTCGTGCAATGGACAGTTACTTTTCTATTGAAAGACTCAAGCTTTCAAGTGTAGTGTTTATAAAATATAAACAACAATACAGTAGTTTTAGAGCACGTCAATACCTCTTGTTTTAAATTATGACACAGCATTTTACTTTTGGTTTAATTTCTTGAATTTTTTTACATTTGGTTTTACTTTTTGAACATGGCAAACGACTGTTGCTTGGTCATATAATGCAAAAAAAAAAGTTCCAAGATGGAATTGTCCTTGGGCCCTCACACCCACCCTTATGTTGTTGAAATAGGACATGCACACTTTAACAAACCAATCATTTCAGCGACAGGGCCTACCAAACAACTTTGGCTGAAATGATTGGTTTGTTTGGGCCCCCACACCAAAAAAGCTATTCATCTCTCCCTGTACAGACTAAACAGGCTCTACTGAGGCAAGATGTCGTCCTCATCCTCAACCTCTGATTCCTCTCCCCCTACAGTGTGTACTTCCTCCTCATCACACATTATCAATTCGTCCCCGCTGGACTCCACAACCACAGGTCCCTCTGTAGTATCTGGAGGGCAGTGCTGTACTTCATTGAGGAATTGATTATTCATTTTTATAAACATCATTTTTTCAACGTTGTGAGGAAGCAACCTCCTTCGCCGCTCACTGACCAGGTTCCCTGCTGCACTAAAAACTCTTTCCGAGTACACACTGGAGGGGGGACAACTCAGGTAAAATAGAGCCAGTTTGTACAGGGGCTTCCAAACTGCCTTTTTTTCCTGCCAGTAACAATATGGACTGTCTGACATGTCTACTTGGATGGTGTCAGCAAAGTAATCATCCACAATTTTTTCTATTGTGACAGCATCCAATGCAGCGAGAGTAGACATGTCTGCAATGGTTGGCAGGTCCTTCAGTCCGGACCAGATGTTATCAGCATCCTCGCCAGTGCCTCTTTTGGGAAAACTGAGCTTTTTCCTCGCAGCCATAGATGTGGAAGAAAATGAGGGTGGAGCTGTTGGCATGTTACGGTCCTCTTCAGAGGACAATCTCCTGACCAGCAGGTCTTTGCACCGCTGTAGACTTGTGTCCGCCGGAAACAGAGACACAACATACGCTTTAAACCGAGGATCGAGCACGGTGGCCAGAATGTATTCCTCTGACTTTAAAAGAGTGACCACCCTCGGATCCTGGCAAAGCGTACGAAGGGCTACATCCACAAGAGCTACATGCTTGGTGTAATCGCAATGGCTTACCAGCTCCTCCCTCACTTTCTCCAGCTGCTTCTGCAACAGCCTGATCAGGGGAATGACCTGACTCAAGCTGGCAGTGTCGGAACTGACTTCTCGTGTGGCAAGTTCAAATGGCTGCAGAACCTTGCACAACACGGAAATCAGTCTCCACTGCGCTTGACTGAGGCGCATCCCCACTCCTTTGCCTATGTCGTAGGTGGCTGTGTAGGCCTGAATGGCCTTTTGCTGCTCCTCCATCCTCTGCAGCATATAGAGGGTGGAGTTCCAGCGCGTCACAACCTCTTGTTTGAGGTGATGGCAGGGCAGGTTCATGCTTTTTTGATGTGCCTCTAGTCTGCGGTAGGCACTGGCTGAATGCCGAAAGTGTCCAGCAATTTTGCGCGCCACCGCAAGCATCTCCTGCACACCCCTGTCACTCTTGAGGTAATGCTGCACCACCAAATTAATGGTGTGGGCAAAACATGGGACGTGCTGGAAATTGCCCATATTTAATGCCCGCACAATGTTACTGGCATTGTCTGACACCACAAATCCCCATGAGAGTCTAAGTGGGGTAAGCCACTGGGAGATAATTTCCCTCATTTTCTCTAATATGTTGTCAGCGTTGTGCCTCTTATTAAAGCCTGTAATGCACAATGTTGCCTGCCTTTGCATGAGCAGCCATTTTGTAGATGCTGCTACTGATGCAGCTGTTGCTGTTGCTGCGGAAGGGGATGCATCTACCCAGTGGGCTGTCACAGTCATATAGTCCTTCGTTTGCCCAGAACCACTTGTCCACATGTCCGTGGTTAAGTGGACAGTGGGTACAACCGCATTTTTAAGAGCACTGAGGACACTTGATCGTACTTCTCTGTACATTTTTGGTATCGCCTGCCTAGTGAAGTGGAATCTCGAGGGGATTTGGTACCGGGGACACAATACCTCCATCAACCCTCTAAATCCCACTCCACTGATGGCGGACACCGGGCGCACGTCTAACACCAACATTGCAGTTACAGCCGCAGTTATACGCTTTGCAATAGGGTGACTACTATCGTATTTGGTGGTCATGGCAAACGACTGTTGGACGGTCAATTGTTTTGTGAAAGACTTAGCGGTCTTACGACTTCCCCTCTGGGAAGATGACCGACTAACAGCAGCAACAGCAGCAGTGGCAGTAGTAGGCGTACCGCTGCAGGATTCCTCGGATGAATCCCGTATTGAGGAGGACTCAGTCTGGCTGCTGACTTGGGCTGCAGGACTGAATCTGATGGAGATTGTGGAGGAAGTTGACGAGGAGGGTGTTGCTGGTGTGTATCCAACTGGACCACGGGATTTAGGTGTCCCTGTACCGATGAGGGTCCTAGCCCCAGTTCCTGAACTAACCACTGAACTATGAAGGTTATTCAGGTGACGTATAAGGGAGGATGTTCCTAGGTGGGCAAGATCCTTACCCCTGCTTATTTGAGCTTTACATAAGCTACATATTGCCATACATTGGTTGTCTGGATTTGGATAAAAATAACTACAGACCGAAGAGGTGCATTTTTTGGTCTTCTGACCAGGCATGACGATGGGCTTTTTCATCCCATGGACATCAGCTGTTTCCCCCCCTGGTGCCTCATTTACAATAACCACATCACCATCCTCATCATCAAGTTCCTCCACAGCGCCAGCTACATCATCAATAGCCTCCTCCCGAGCCACCTCTTCCCGTACAGTGATGGGAAGGTCAGGCTTGACAACCACCAACACCCTTGGACTCGCCTTGGGGATTTGTGATAATTTCTCTTTAGAAGGCAGAGTTGTTTGCTGTTTTGTTGCTGACAGCATAACTCTCTTCAATTTTTTGTAGGGGGGGGGAGGAGGAGGAGGGCTAAGATCCGTGGGTGAAGCTGAACCACTAGTCATGAACACGGGCCAGGGCCTAAGCCGTTCCTTGCCACTCCGTGTCGTAAATGGCATATTGGCAACTTTACGTTTCTACTCAGATGATTTTAAGTTTCTCTTTTTGCTACTTTTTCTTAACTTGGGCTTTTTGGATTTTACATGCCCGGTACTACGAGATTGGGCATCGGGCTTGGAAGACGACGTTGATGGCATTTCATCGTCTATGTCATGACTAGTGGCAGCAGCTTCAGCATTAGGAGGAAGTGGGTCTTGATCTTTCCCTACTTTATCCTCCAAATTTTTGGTCTCCATTATATGTAGCACAAGATACTGCAGAATGTGTGAACTTGGTAATATTGCAGTACCAATGGACTTATACTGCTGGATTGGTTTTGCAAATTTGGTTATAATTATTATATATTTTTTTTTTTTTTAATTTTTTATTTTTTTTTACTTTTTTTTTATTTTTAAAAAACTTGGGAATAGTGGGGAAATAACTATGCCCTTAGAAGCACAGAGCACAGGACACAGCACCACTGGACTGAACAGGACACGGCACAGGACCCAGCAGCACTACGGAACTCAGCAGGACAGAGCACAGGACACAGCACCACTGGACTGATACTGCAGAATGTGTGAACTTGGTAATATTGCAGTACCAATGGACTTATAATGCTGGATTGGTTTTGCAAATTTGGTTATAATTATTATATTATTTTTTTTTTTTAAATTTTTTATTTTTTTTTACTTTTTTTTTATTTTTAAAAAACTTGGGAATAGTGGGGAAATAACTATGCCCTTAGAAGCACAGAGCACAGGACACAGCACCACTGGACTGAACAGGACACGGCACAGGACCCAGCAGCACTACGGAACTCAGCAGGACAGAGCAGAGGACACAGCACCACTGGACTGATACTGCAGAATGTGTGAACTTGGTAATATTGCAGTACCAATGGACTTATAATGCTGGATTGGTTTTGCAAATTTGGTTATAATTTTTATATATTTTTTTTTTTTTTAATTTTTTATTTTTTTTTACTTTTTTTTTATTTTTTAAAAACTTGGGAATAATGGGGAAATAACTATGCCCTTAGAAGCACAGAGCACAGGACACAGCACCACTGGACTGAACAGGACACGGCACAGGACCCAGCAGCACTACGGAACTCAGCAGGACAGAGCACAGGACACAGCACCACTGGACTGATACTGCAGAATGTGTAAACTTTGTAATATTGCAGTACCACTGGACTTTTACTGCTGAATGTGTGAACTTGGTAATATTGCAGTACCAATGGGCTTATACTGCAGGATTGGTTGTGCAAATTTTGTGGTAATTAAAAAATATTAAAGTAGTTTTTGGTATTTTTTAAAAAAACTTTTTTTTATTTTTTTAAACACAGGGGAATATTGGGGAAATAACTATGCCCTTAGAAGCACAGAGCACAGGACACAGCACCACTGGACTGAACAGGACACAGCACAGGACCCAGCAGCACCACTGACCTCAGAAGGACAGAGCACAGCACACAGCACCACTGGACTGATACTGCAGAACACAGCACAGCACAGCACAGCACAGCACAGCACAGAACTAAACAGCACAGAACTAAACAGCACAGAACTAAACAGCACAGAACTAAACAGCACAGAACTAAACAGCACAGAGGACCACCTAACACACCCTCCCTCTACCCTGATCAATGCCTGAGTGAAGATGGCGGCGACTAGCGGGGAATTTATAGGATCCGAGTATCGCGAGATCCGACAACGGGATTATGAGTCAGAGCCTCAGTTTCACTTTTGAATTTGGCGCCAATACCCGGATCTGTCTCGGATCCGACTCGGATCCGCAACGTTCGGGTGGGCTCGGATTTCATAAATCCGAGTGCGCTCATCCCTAATATAAATAATCATGTTCTGGAGGAGAAGCAGTAAGCAACATGAACCAGATTCCCCAAAAACATGCCCCTGTAGTTCCACCGTGGTAACCCATTCTGGAATATGTGGAGTTTAGTTTAGAACTATAGAATTATTATATGACCAGATATTTTTATTCTCTTCTCATTGTTTTTTTGTTTGTTTTGGGGGTTTTTTTGGGGAAGAGTTTTAATGATTTTAACTTTTGGTGGGGGGGTCATCAAATCTGCACAGGGTGTAACATCACAATTACCTTTATCCTCTTCACCTGACTGATGATGGGTATAAATCTGCAGCACCGTATTCTGATCCCCATCTTACACTTGCTGAAAATTTTCACATTTAATTGTAATTTATTTTGTTTTGTTGTAATTGTAATTTAAACTTCACCGTTTGTAACGTTGGCCACATTCTCATCAAAAGCCACTAAATCGGAATTTAACTTAAAAGCAGTTGTTTATTTTTTATTTTGCTTAAGTTCTCTTTTCTTAGTGCAGGCTGACATTCTGTTTAAAGTGCATTATTGTTACCATTAGTAAAACATATAGTACAGTTTTACAGTTAATTGTTAAGATTTTGCAAGTTGATAAGTCATGAAGCATATCCAAAGTCAGGATCCAGCAAAAAGCAAAGTAACCTGTTATATAAGCAAGGGTACGGTGAGACTAAGGGGTTTAAATAGCCAGAGAATTTCTGGCCACTTGGGAAGCAGAGGTGCAAATAATGAGTAAATATATTCAGCAAATGACTCAAGTATACAGCACAGAACCACACAGTCAGTGACTTATTTGTAAGGTCAGTGCTTATGACAGCTCCAGTGCCTAGGCACAGATATATCATGGTTCAAAACCATGAAAAGGCAAAGAATAATAATTGGCTACAATGCATGGGGATGAGTATAATGAAAATAATACTCATCCCAACAAGTGACAGCTGATCTGTAGTAAATCAATTTAAAATATTATATTACTTTGACCGCATTGAATAATTAGGAGGAGCACTGGCAGAAATAAGATGGCTGCCATTATTTTGTCCTTCCATATATATTCTCATGCTCCTATTTACCAAAGTGGCTAGTGGTTAGTTAAGTAAAAAACACCTAGGTATGAAAAGCACCTCATCCCTTGTGCAATTAGCGTGTAGAATAATTTACTGTGGCTTGAGTTATGATTTAGTTATGCATCGATTATACATTTATTTAGCACAGATATGTATATGATATTATTGTCTAATCTATATATTACTAGCATAAGTATGCCTATTATGAGTGACTTATTTCTATGATGCATCATATACCAAATTTAATATTCGTTTCGGAGTTATTTTGCGAAATGTCCGCCCACCATTTACAACAATGCATTACCACTGTCTTCTGGAAAATGTGACAGTTGGCAATACAACTGGGCACCTGCTGGTTGCTCTGGAAACTGTGACAGTCAGTGAACTCTTCCTGTGCACCTGTTGGGTGATCTTGAACATAGGACCTGCTGGGTGATCTGTAAACTGTGACAGTTATTTTCAGCCTTGCTGGGTGACCTGGAACATGTGCCCTGCTGGGTGGTCTGGAAACTGTGACAGTTATTTGCATCCACATATATCCCCGCATCTTGTGGGGACCTGAATCACGGAATGCTGTGTTATTTCATTATTCACTTATCCTCACTTTCTTTACAACAAATGTGCCAAGAGCCACCCTCAAGGATGTTGACAGCTTTACGCTGCATTATCCTGATTGTAAACAGATGCATCTATCAAAATTAAGGTTGACCATGCACAGCAATGGAACTTTGATGAAAGAACTTATACATATAATGTAGTGTATAAAGAAATTATTTAGTTCCTTTAATATAGTGATTTATAACATATAGTAATTTATTCATTACACTCCATTGTTAATTTTTTTAATGTATTGTAGTGTTTATAAAAGTCATTGAATTTCTGCTAATAAAGTAATTTAGTCACTACATTTCCGTTTAATTTAAGGTGGTTACAGTCAGGTTTCCCTAGTAGATATTATACCCTCAAAATGCTCCAATGTATATATAAATATAATAGCAATACAACCAGGGGGGGACTGGCCTGGGGGGCAGGGGGGCATCGGCCCCCCGGGCCGCTCGGTCAGGCCGCTGTTAGGGCCGGGGGGGTAGGCCGGCTGGCCGCCCCCCCCCCCCCCCGGCTGCAAAATACAATGCTTTCCCCCCGCGGCCGCATCTGATGACATCAGATGCGGCCGCGTCATCAATGACGCGGCCGCATCCCTTTTCATGTGATGCGGCCGCCTGTGTGCCCCCGGCCACGCCTCTCCCAGCCCGCGCCTGAATACAACAACAGTTGGGGATTTTGCAAATAATTTAAACAGTGTGAAATTTCCGCAAAAGTCAGTGTGACATAACACAATTTCTTGTTCATACATTGCAATTCATATTGCATAACATAGCATGGTAAGGCATCACAGATTAAATCTTTTTAAGAACCTAAGTTTTGATTAGGATGATGGATGGATCTTGGCATATTGAAGCATCCTATGTACATAATGAGACGTTAGTAATTATGCACTGGATTGCTAAAACAAGATATAATTTTACAGACAAGAGTAAAATCAGTAGTATATTATGAGAACATAGAACAAAGTTGAAATGAATGAGTGAGAGAGCAAAAAGTCATAGCAGGGCATATTGTAAACTGACTTCATGATCATGCAAAAAGCATTGAGCATACAGACCATGAAATTACATTTTGGGTATGATCCTATTTATTCTTATAAATATGCAGTTGCTGCATTTGCTGTGCTTTATTTTGTAAGTAACCTTACCCCCTCTGTATTTCTGGGTTATACTAACTGTGCTCATTTACATTTTAGCCAGAGACGATTTTCCATCTGTTTAGTTACAGTAATCAGGGCAAATAGTAACGTTCTGGGAATTTAGCCATCTTTAAATTGCAACACTGCATCATATTATGACCAATACAATTTGCTAGGCAAACGATTAAAATTAAAGTAATAACCAAACTACCATGGCCAATAGAGACATTTGAATTCTAAAAGTATACATTTTGCAATGTTTTTCAAATGTTTTGTCATCTAAATTCAAATCTGTCTGTTTATATAAAACAATACTGGTACAGTAATATTATATTTCTTTAAAACATCAAATACAAAACTTTGCTTTTGTTGTTATTTTTTAACATGAACAAGTGATTATCCTTTGATGACCCTCCTCAAAGCACAGTGGCATGGGCTATTATTATTTTTTTTATAAATATTTATTTTGAAAAATAGTACTGATATACAGACAGGGATCAACAATTAGTATATTGCAAAAACAGGAATAGGTAGATAATGCAAAGAAAACTATTTGAGTATAAAAAAAAAACATATTATCACAGGAGAAACAAAGAAGAACAAATGTTGGACTAATTGCTCAAACTGTAGAACATTTTCCAAGAATATGAGGTTGGAGGGATAGAAGGACACTGGTCGTCACTAGAGGAGAAGAATAGAGTGCAGAGGAAGTACTTCAGATTGTCTCAGGGAAGGGCACAACTCTAAGGGTCAGACAACAAAAGAGCCATTCGTCAATGGAGACCAATGGGTGCACACTTAAGAGGAGGGGGCTGGTGAAGGGGTGACAATTAAGCTAGGGAGCCCAAATCTCGTAGAATTTATTGTCCTTATCATGTAAATGGTGTGTGATCTGTTCCATCTGGGCAATAAACCAGATATAGGAGTGTAGGGCCAACATAGTGGGGGGCTCAGCCTGTTTCCATGACTTGGCCACCAAGCACCGCACTGCAGCAAGAATGTGGGAAGATAATTTTGCAGATTGTCTGTCATCGTCAGTCAGGGGATAGTAGAGGAGAAAAGACCACGGGTCTTTCCGGTCTGGACACGGAAGGAGGGAGGAGAGCCCTAATTTGGTCCCAAAAGGGGGATATTTTAGGGCAGGACCACCATATATGTAAAAAAGAGCCCATCTGGCCACAACCCCATCATCATAATGGAGAGCTAGATGGAAAAATGTAAAGGGGTTGTCAGGGATAAAGTACCATCGATTATATACTTTATATGCGTTATCTTTGACCAATTTGGAGATGGAGTTGGTGGCAATATGTTCTCTTATAATCTCCCAATAATCCTCCTTGGGGGAGCCAGGTCCCTCTCCCACTCCCTCTCGTGTCTCCTGTGTAAAAGTGCATGAAGGGTTAAGCTGTAGATATAAAAAACAATACCTCTACTTAAGGGTGAGGAGAGACATCAGGTTACAAAGGAGGAAGTAGAGGTGGGGGTGCAGCACCCCCGGGGAGAAAGCCCACAAAGTGCCGCAGTTGGAAATACTCGTAGTATTTAAGGTGGAAGCCTGGATTCTTATATCACAGATCATCCCAGGAGTTAAAGGCACCTTGATATAGGAGATCTCCAACCAACCGCACACCAGAAGAAAACCAGACACCAGAGAAAGCCGAGGAGAGCCCTTGGAGGAAGGCAGGCCTTCCCCAGAGGGGCAGGATAGGAGGGGAGAAAGGCAGGATGTTGAGGTGGGGCCAGCAGGTCTCCCAGATCATAGCTGAGAAGGACAGGGTGGGGCAAAGGACCATAAATGGCGATCTAGATTGTTTTGGAAGGCCCCATATGCTGGAAAGGAACTGAAGTTTGAGATAGGTGGATTCAATCCACAACAGAGCCGCTGGGGGAGTAAAAAAGACTATAATCTGGCTCAAGCGAGCAGCCCAATAGTAAATCTTCAAATCCGGACAGCCCCTACCATCACACTTAGTGAGCCTCTTTAGGGGAGCCAGCTTGACCCTGGGAGACCAGTCATTCCAGACAAACCTAGAGAGGCAGTTCCGAAAGGGGGACTCTGACAGGAAGGGTCTGAAAGTAGTAAAGAAGCATAGGAAGGAGATTCATCTTGACAAACATGATCTTGATAATTTAATATGGAAAATACATCTAAAATACTTAAGATAAAACAATTAAGAATATGATATACAAATATAATACAATAGTTTATTATGGAATAAAAATGATAAAACACAGAATTGATAACTCATATATAATCAAGTTTCTGGTACAAAGCCTTTTCTTCCTCATAAAAAAATGCAGCTCAGAACTAGGTGTGCCCATAATTACAAAGCAAGAATAACTTGCCTCAATTTGTGCTGTTGTGCTTAGTCCCAAGCCAAAGGACATGGAGTACACGGGTCAAGATGGCAGCACTTGTACTGGCCTATGAGATGTTTTGGCAGAGTGATGATATTGCATCTGCAACTTATTTTGGTGGACATATGCAAATATGGGATTTGGTATTGCAGAGCAAGCCTATTAAAAGTTGATAAAGGGGTGGAGAGTGTACATTTCTATAGGTATCCCTTATTTTGCAAAAGGGTGTACAGTTATTTCCACTTGAATTTTGAAAACTGTGTGAGTCGAATCATAAGTCATTGATTTTGACTGATGAATCAGAGCAAATTGTTAAATTTGGACGAGATTCACAAACTCACATCTGGATTTGGGTGAATCAACACTGATAGTATTTCTGAGGAATCATACATCTCTAGGTCATCAACACAGGGGGTGGCTGCCAAAGCTTGACTAATAAGCTAAATGAATATCTATTCAATCAGCCTATATGCCTCTGAACATCTCCAGATACTCGTGTCTAAAAACCTCTACTGTTACAGGTCCATGTGGATTTAAGCATGTTCCAAGTATAGGCCCACCTGGAGTGCTGGTAATCCAGGGTATAATAATAACCCCAGAGATTACATTACATGCCTAAAAAAGACCTACCCATGCCAAATGAGTAATTATATACTGGTCTAGAGGTCACTTAGATACATATTAATATATAGCAATAAGATAAAATAAACACACACACACATATCTTCGTTAATAATGTACTGAATTAAATTAAAACCAATTAAACTGTATCTCCCTTGTTCTATGTGTAGTCAAATGACATCCTCGCTCATCAAGCTCTATGTCATGTTTCAGTGACAAACAACTCATCGCTCTGTGACAGTTATATATAGTTCATCATTGCAAACACTGTAGTTTAGTAAATAGTGGTTTGAATTCCACAGCATTTTGCTCTAAGTGCAGTGTAATATAAAGCATATCCAACTTAAGAAAAAATAATTGAATAACTGTTTAGTAAAAGGAATTTTTTTGCAGTTTTCACTGTAAGGCAATACACTGTATTACAATTTACTAAACAGAGACCTCAATATGCCATACATACCAACTTTCAACCATTATAAGATGCAGAAATTCACGGCATTGACTATTGGGGGCGGGGCTTAACAAGACTAAGCACACAGCGAAATGCGCGTTGGCGTTCCGCTGGCTGTCACCATATCCAATTCAAATTATAAGGGAATCAACGAATCTGTTTGCTCCAATAGATCCATATATAGAGGGAGCTACAGATAGGCAGATAGCAAGACACTATTTATTATTTTCAAGAATATTCAGCAGGCGGTATTGCAGTAATTGCTCTGACAAATCCACAGCTAGATGGAGCACAGCTAGGCAGCTAGCAACTTACAACTTATCCAATAGATGTTTGAACTTGAAGCTAGCCAGGATTAGTGATTTCTCTGGTTGTGATCTCACATTGGAATAACATTAGCCTGGTGTTTGGCATTGCTGTGAGTGGATACAGCCACAGCAATACTTCATCTATCTAACCAATAGATTTATGGACTGTAGCAAGCCAGGATTAGCGATCTCTTTTGTTGGAGACTTTAAATTGCACAAATACTTGCCCATTACTTTATTTTGCTACAGCTGGATAGAGTCATAGCAATATATGATTCTATTATTTATTAGGATTTTGAGCTCATTGTTAGCCAGTATTAGGGATCATCTTATCTGAGATTCCGTTATATATAATTATCCAGCATAGCACTAATATCTTGCCATAATATTATTCCCAGAAGGAGATAATTAATTGGTGACGGTCCATCCGGCGGATTTTAAAGCACACAGTTGTTTTTAAGTAAAAAAATTTAATATTTCGCTACACCATAGCACATAAAAGTTAAGTTTTATGTTTAAGTTCCTACCACTTCTCTACAATAGTCCATTTCTGAAAGCATTAGTGCATCCTATATATTTCTTTCCCTCCTTTATTTGTTTATTATAAGATGCCAAAATTCACGGCATTGACTATTGGGGGCGGGGCTTAACAACACGATTAAGCCCTGCCCTCGCCATTCAATGCTGTGAATTTCGACGAATCCGGGAAATTTGGCTACTCTTCCGGGAGTCCAGGAGGACTTCCCAAAATTCGGGAGCCTCCTTGGAATTCCGGGAGTGTAGGCAAATATGCAATATGCTCAGTGCTGAACTTGTGGCTCCTTTTACGCAAGGCAACTGCCTCTTCTGCTTACACTTTGACCAGGCCTTCTGTAATACATAATCATTATGTATGTGAATGGATGATATTGTGATGAAAATGTGTAGAAAAATATGTACTTTTTGTTTTTTTTACATTTTATGTCATGGTTACATAATTTTTTTATATGGAAATAGAGCATCTGAAATCTACATGTATGTGTTAAAATTATAATATTATTATATAAAAATGATTATATATTACTAATTACAAGTGTTCTATAGTTATACTATATGATTTTGTATTAATTTAGAAGTGCTCCTGAGTTGAACTGGAAACCTTTAAAATCTTGCCACTTAACTATACTGAGGGATCATTTAAAACAGCTGACGCCAGAATTAGCAGAAGGTAAGGCCAGCACAGAGGCACACAACCAAGGACATGTAACGGAACAGAAATAGATGTATTTGTTTGTATCAGTTACTGCATTTGCTATGCTACTGTTCCAGTCTGCATTATCCCATACATTCAGCCTTTTATGTCTGTTGACTCCATTATTGAATCCATGAAGTTGGGGAAAGGAATTAGAGAGGAAGAGCATTCCCACTACTAATCTAGGCTAGGTACACACTACAGTGTTTTCAGATGATTATTAGGTCAATCAGACAATAAATGACTGATTGGCCCAATATCACAATAGTGTGTAACCTGAAATGGTGAATGATTATCATTCCAAAGCACATGAACCGTTGATCGAGATTTTCAAACTGACTTGATATTGTTCCAATTCTGCAGTGTGAACTCACAATCAGGATCTCCATAGAGTTTACAGAGTTATTATCTTTTCAGTCAATGTTTATGGTAGATGAAGAGCTCGGATTTGAAGTTAAGTCTTGTAAAACGTTTATAGTGTGTACACATGAAACAGAATTCTGATCGAGACCTTTTTTTTTAATCAGTCGTTGGTAAAATCGTTATAGATAACACATGGGGAGAAAATGTCTGTAGTGTGTACCTAGCCTTACTGTCCTGATATATAAATTACAATTCAACTGGACTGGATTTTAATTTGGCAGGATAAGGAGAAATTTAGATAGGACAATCAAGACTAGCAACAGGTGGTATTCTTCATAAACATACAATAGCCAAGCAAAAAGTAAAGGTTTGCAAAACACTACTGAAAGCTGTTAGAATGTCAGTATAATTTGCACTAAAAAAATGCTTAAACTTAGCTTACTATGAAAAGAAAAAGCAACAGTCAATGACATTTTTAAGGATTTTGTAACCACTATAATACTTTGTAAAAACTTGTTTAGCACTAGCATTACAATGGAGCTGTAATTTACATAATGTTTCTCAATTGTACTAAACATATTGCAAAACAAAAAGCATCATAGACATAGTGATTACATGTAAATTTAATTGACTAGATCCCTCGATATCATTTTCAATTAAGTTAATGTGAATGACAAGATAGTTGTTCCTTCTAGATGTTACATTCCACCGGAGTGCAAAATGATTAACTGTAAATCTTTAAGTAAAATAAAGTAAATATTACCAAGGCAAATTAAGGCCCATTTCCAGAACCCAGGAAAGATCAATACAGGATAAAGATTCTTAATTAATAATAAATATTCACCAAATTGCATTCAATATAAAATAATTACTTAACACAGACATCTATATAAATGCAATTATCTATCATTAAGCTTATACCATGTGATATTTCTTTTAGCATTGAAATCTACAAAATTACAAAACCAGTTGTGTCATGATTCGGGCATGTATAGTTTTGATATAGAGAACTAGGTCACTTATGTGACATGATATTTATTAACACTATGGGGCATATTCAATTGACGGCGGGATCGCCGAAAATCCCCCGCTCCAAAAATATTACCGTTATTATGGTAATATCTCGCAGGATTTCAGCTCGCAGCTCCCTGAGCTGCGAGCTGAAATCCAGCGAGTAAATTACCTTATTAACGGTTTTCCCCGCGCAGGATTACCGTAATAACGGTAATATTTTTGGAGCGCGGGATTTTCAGCGATCACGCCATCAATTGAATATGCCCCTATGAGTGTTAATGCTGTAGGACTGTTATTTCCCAGTTATGGATAGCATCATCATGTATTTTATAGCGGTAGGCATCCACATTGGTCACAGGTAAGAACACAGATTTCAGCAAAATTTTAAAAAGTGTTCCATGGAATAGTCACCTCTTTCATAGTGTTACAATATGTTTTTACACATGGGCTTGGATATCAGTGTTATTCATACTTAAAAAACAAGTAAAGCAACTATTAGACAATATATTTTAAAGGCTGTGTATTACTGAGCTAAATATTATACATTAAATGACAACTTGTTTTTATACTTAGCTAAGTATCTCCATCCTGCTACCTTTCAAAATTGTATCAAATATGACTTCTAGAATTGAAATTTAAGCTGACAAAACTGGCACCCTTATGTGCTAGTCAGGTACTAACTGTATCAGTATCAGCCAGTTCATTAGTATGATAAAAGTATCAAAGTTGGTAATTTACTTCATTTTTTACTTTGTCACTCAGCACGGTGGCTAAGTGGTTAGCACTTCTGCCTTACAGCACTGGGGTCATGAGTTCAATTCGCAAATATGGCCTTATCTGTGAGGAGTTTGTATGTTCTCCCCGTGTTTGCGTGGGTTTCCACCGGGTGCTCGGGTTTCCTCCCACACTCCAAAAACATACTGGTAGGTTAATTGGCTGCAAACAAATTGACCCCAGTCTGTGTGTCTGTCTCTGTCTGTGTGTGTGTGTGTGTGTTAGGGAATTTAGACTGTAAGCCCCAAAGGGGCGGGGACTGATGTGAGTGAGTACAGCGCTGCGGAATTAGTGGCACTATATAAATAAATGGTAATAATAATAATAATAATTGTTCAGGCACAAGCAATCAACCAGAGAAATGTCTATAACAGTGGTTATGGTTAAGAGAATTGATGCATGTTTAATCCATAATAAACGTTTATTGTAATTTACAATATTAACATATTGAAAAGCATCGTGACCAGGAAATAGAAAAGAGTACAGCGTGAGATATGAAAAAATGTATTTTCCTTAATACTTGGTTTAGGTTCCCATTAGACATCATAGAATGGGAAAAGTGGTGAATCTGTCGACTTTCTTGTTCCATCTCATCCCACAGATAATTGACTAGATTTAGATGTAGGGACTAAAGATATGAATTCGCTGTCATGTCCTGAAAACTTTACAGGACTTGCTAGCTTGGAGGCAATGAGCAACATTTTGCTACACAAGCACATTTGCAGATTAGCACACTGCTACCATATAAGGATGCATGTAAACGTTAGTTAGGTTCATCTATCTAGTTGGCATATGATCATCAATCTATTCATAGCAAGGAATCAAATATGTGCCATAATAACAAAGTCCAAAGCATTAAACCACCAAAACCAGCCTGCGTACCAGCCTGCATTTTTATTATCATTATTATCGTTGATTTTTAAGACGCCACAACGCTTTGCTTCGTCTGACAGTGGGGAAAACAGAACAAACACATACATTCAATGTAAACAAAATAAATGCAGACATGAAAGCAATAAAGGGCCCTACATATGAGCGCTCACACTCCAATTGGAAGAGGGCATACCTGAAACAGGAGGAGTGAGCGTGGCTTAAAGTGGAGATTGGGACATTTGTGAGTGTCCATTAACATGCATAGTATAGGTGGGAGAAGGGTAATATCTAATAAAGAGACAAGTTTTCAGAGCGCATTTAAGGATTTGAAGGCTATGGGAGATTCTGATCAGGCATAATAGGGGATTCCATAAGTGGATAGCCTTTAAATAGCTGCATTCTCTCTCTCCTTTGCCAAGTAGATCTTACATGTTAAAAAGCCTGCTGGGATTAACTAATAGAAAAGAACCATTCAGCAAAATAAAACTCTCTCTCTTTCCATCCATTCTATATATTAAAAGGAAACACAAAACAAGGTTGCACCACTGATTACAAACCAATAGGCCCATGTTAGATTTATCTGAACCTACTTGCACAAAGTTCATCTTTAACAATAGACGCTCATCTCTAGTGTCTATATTTATAATAGGACACAAATCAATGACTTAAAGTTCATGTAACCCTTTATATTATCAACTGGACACTTCTATTGACATTAAGGAATTAGATCACTGTTGTAACTGCAATTTTATGTAATTTTTATGGCATATATTTTACAGTTCTAATTAAATTATGGAAGTGTTCCATTTTCCAAAATTATGCAAATAATCCATGATTTGGTGCTTTAGCCTTATTACCTTTATTGAATAACTTTATAGCATCTCCTGGAAGTGGCATATTGATCTTTGTATTGATTTCCTGCAGTCTGCTAGTCATGTTGAATGGTTCAGTTCATCTAGAAAGCACTTGTTACTGAGTCATTACATACACTAAATGTCAAATGAAATTGTCTTGCTTTTCTATCATCATAATATTTAATTAAAAGATTTACATAATAAGCTTTGGCAAATGCTCATTGCACCCACAATTTCTCTTGCTTTTTAAATTATCATTATCCATAACATGCACTACTGGTCAAAATTTAGCAAGCAACCATACGGGTGAGTTATAAATATCAAAGGATCTATTGTATTCCAAACTCAATATAGGGGCTAGCTGAATGTAAGTCTTTATGTAAATAGAATAGACTCGCCTAATAAAATATTTGTTTCTACAAAGTTCAGTTTCTGAGTTGTCAAAGTATTTCTCTAATCATAGACTTGGGTGAGAACTTCTGACCCAGAGATTTTGCCAATGCATTTTACTGGCTCATTGGCAGGCATTAAAATTAAGTTAATTAAAAGCACCAATGGGGGACAAAAGGTATCATGATATGTAATTATTATGGAATTGTTCTATACCTGTCATAATAGTGGCATTGTGGTTAGCATGAATTTTTTATTCTGACCTGGGCACTACCTTTGTGGAGTTTGCATGTTCTCCCTGTGTATGTGTGGGTTTCTTCTGGTTTCTCCAGTTTCCTACATTTATGTAGCACTAATAAACAGTTAAATATTTGTTCCCTGCTATAGCTACAGGCTAGGTAGTAGTAGTTTACAATCTGTTCATGCCCTTGGGTTTAGGACCCAAAAGGATTGAAAAGGTATGTGACCACACCCATTTGCAGCTCAGTAGAGAGTCAGTGGACAGCTCTATGTGGAACTGTTGTGTATCCTGATAGAGGCAGGAGAGCTGAGATATAGAACCACTTGGGGACAGACAAAAGATATGCCCCATGAGAACTGGATTTTGTCATGCAGAAGCTCAGGAGAGTTCTTTGCTTCAGAAAAAAAGTTGAAGGTCCAAAACAAAAGCCAGTTCAAGACGGAAGGGTTTCCTGTTCATAAAGGCATAGAACCAAATCAAGTAGCCACAATGATTGGCTAAGGAGGGATTCGCAACAGAACAATTACTGTATTTAATAGTTATGCCACTATAGTGATAGTGGTAAGTGACCTGGTTGCTGACTTCATAGGGAGGTATGCAGAAGTGAGCCAGAGTTATTTTGATTTAAGGAGGTGCCGGCTCTACAATGTTGTAGGCTTTACAAAGAACATTGTACAGGCGGCACTTCCTTAAATTTTCAGCTTAATAGCATGAATCATAGTGGGGCCCTTGAAACTCATGTCGTTGTAGGTTGCCGGGTTCTTCATTTGTCGAAAATGTTTGAAGTCTCCTTTTCAAGCTGTCACTATTACCACGCTGTTGTGAATGACACCTTCTGACTCATCATGTCGGGCTATTCGATGTTGTCATTTTCAGAATTGTGATATTGACTACCACTGCCTACTATATCATCCTTCTTCCCACAGGATGTGGTCCCAATATTGCCGGCAGCCTTACCCCGCAGACCCTTGATACCTGCTGCCACCTGTTTGCTTGCTTTTGGGGGGTGTGGGCATGTCGTTCCAGCTCTCGTGCCCACCCTTTGGGAGGAAGCGCTGCTCCAGGTGCAGTCATTGACATCGAGGTGGAAGGGAGAACTATCCAGCGATCACGGACTAATGGTGCTGATTGATGGGCTCCCCCCTCCTCCTGTGTCCCCATGTTGAACTATATTGGCAAACCCCCCTTTGTGGATCACTCGGCCCTGGCAGTGGAGTGCTTGGTGCCTCCCCCCTCCTTCCTAGTGCAGGTGCCATCTTGACAGTGATAAAGGGAAAGTAGCCAGTGCCGCATTCCTGGAGGTAATTGATCTGGCAAATTAACCTGCCGCATTTTATTCTGCCCCTCCTAGATACTGCAGCTGAACGTAGAGCACATATAACATGCGGGAGAGGATCCAGGAGTGCAACAGCCTACAGCCGCCATGTGTGGACGTTTGCATATGAAACCATCTCTTTTCAGCTGCAGTGAGTATCCCCAGCTTTTTGCATGACTGCATTGTGCTTGTTCTATTTGTATGCACCAATACTTATTCGGGTGTTGATGTTCAAACACAGGGGAATCCCCCCTCTCTGCAACAAGTCCTGCATGACAACAAGTCCTGCATGCCATCACCTTCTCCGAGAAGAGGGCTATGGACAAGATTGGGGAGGTGCAGGCCGACCATCAGCTCATACGCCATGACTTTCAGAAGATGCGGGAGAGAGTGAGGAAGTTTAACATAGACTCTCTAATCTTGAGTACTCTACTGACCCCCTTTGCAGTGAGATTAGGGGTCTGGCTGCACAGATCAACTAGTGCCACCTGAAGATGATGGATCTGGAGGGCAGGCTCCGTCGCAATAACTTTTGATATATGGGGCTGAACATAGTGTGGAGGGCAATAGCCCGGAATTGCTTCTAGAGAACTGGCTCATAAAAGGTTTTGACAGGGAGATATTTTCCCTGCACTTCAATGATCATTGCTCATTGATTGCTATCTCAGCCCCCACAGCCGGGTGCCTCAGCCCGCACCTTCATTGTCAAGCTGTTACACTTTAAGGACCATGATGCGGTTCTCTGGATGACCAAACAATAAGGCTCTATATGCTTTGAGAATCAAACAATCATGGTGTTTCCAGACTTTGCAGCGGAAGTTCAGAAGACTCGTTTACAATTTACCTTGATAAAGAAGAAGCTGCAGGAACACCAGCTCCCTTATACTTAGTTGTTTCCTTCTAGGCTCCTGGTGACAGCGGATGGCAGATCCCATTTCTTCACCACCACGTAGGTAGACTACACTTGAAAGACTACCACCTGCCAGGTACAGATATGCTTGAACTCTAGTTATCGATGGGTCTGCAACTCTGGCATGCTTAAATGTTTCTCTTATGAATGTGGAAGAATCTATACTAGAGGAGGTAGGTTCTGTCTGTTTGTAAATAGTGGGGATGTAAGGTTTTCTCCTGTAGGATTTAGGGGGTAACCGTGGGGATGTTTTGTTTTTTGAAGGGATTCAGGTATGCCTTAGTTAGAATAGGTGTACAGGGTGGGTTGGGAAAAGTTATTGGAATAATTGTCGGTCACTTTATCTTATGTGCTCTTGTAACTAATCAGGATGAACTGTCTTCCTATGCACCCTCCAGAATAATGTATTGTGTAGTAATGGGCTCATTGCTGCTCAGGGCTGGCTGAGGATGGAAAGCCCCACTCCCAACTCTCAGAAGAGGAAGTGCTGCCTTGCCTCTCATCAGGATGATAGACTTTAATGGCCAACTTAATCGTGAGTAAGCCTGCCCAGGGGGGGACTCTGTCTGCTCGCCTGGAATGTTAGGGGGTTAAGCGCCAAGATCAAGCGCTTGCTGGTACTTAGCCAGGTTAGAAAGTCCAATCCTGATGTCGTGGGTCTCCTGGAGACCCACCTTACAGGTGGCAATTTTCTCTCCCTAATGCCACTTTTTCCACATACTCTAGACGTGTTTCAGTGTTAGTCCGGAAACAGCTTAACGTTGTTTTGGGCCAGCTACAGACTGACCCAGTGGGTAGATACGCTTTACTTAGGACCTCGTTTAATTATGCCCCACTGACTGTGCTGGCTATTTATATCCCACCCCCGTATAGTAGTGATATCTTGTGCAAAGGTGACTCATTTGTGGCCTCAACACCGATGTTGTGATTTCAAAAATGTAGTGGATGCAACCCTGGATCGGTGGCACAAGGATCCTCTTGCAGTCCCCAGAAGAACGACTAACTTTGGCAAACTCATTTAGGAACCTGGATGTCAGACACTTCTTTTGTCACTCCCATACTCACCACTCCTTATTGAGAATAGATATGGTCCTTGCATCTTTCAGTCTGGTTCCCCTGGTCTCTGGGATAGATTACATTCCTAGGGGCATCTCGATCAATCCCCAATTCTGACCAACCTTGACCTTAGGGCTGAGCGGCGTCTACAGTTCTGGAAACTGAATTTGAGAGGAATACTTCAATGATAACTTGGTAGAGGTCAGCCCAGCTGTGCTGTGGTACTCGTTCAAGGCATTTATGAGGGGTACCTTTATAGATGTGTTAGCGGCAATCACAAAACTTAGAAGGCAGAGGGAGGATGAGCTGGAGCAGCGATGCCGGGAACTAGAGGTATTGTATATAGGTTCACGCACTGTCTGTGACAGACTGAACTGGCTACAGGCACTGTCCGAGGCTTCATTTCTCCAGACATAATCAATATTTTCAGGGTAACATGGAGGGTAGCTACCTGGCTTGTTTAGCGAGGGATGAACTGTCCTCAAAGAGAATCCCAGACACCATGGACAAGTGTAATAACAAGCAGTTTTAAGGTGAAAAAATTGCGGGAGAGTTTTTTGATTACTACAGTAACCTATGTTCTTCGCAAGTTCAGTAAACACCAACTAGCTTATTTGAGTGGCATTAAACTCCCGCGACTGTCGCAAGAGTTGGCTGACCTGTTGGATTGGATTCTGAAAATGAGATTGCAGCAGCCATCTCTTCATTTCCCAATCGTAAGGCCCCAGGAAGTGATGGTATTCCAATAGAGGTATATAAGCAGTATAGACAGTTCCGTGTTCCCAAACTGTTAGAGACTTATTTCCATTTGCTGGAGTATGGTTCACTTCTCCCATCCCTGTCTGAAGTCATAGTCATCCTTATACTTAAACCTGGGAAAGATGTTGTATCCGGATTCGTACTTCACTATTTCCCTAATCACTACTGATGCCAAAATACTCACAAAAATTCTATCCATAAGGCTCAATGGGGTCATTCCCAAGGTTATTTGGGCCTTTAGATCAATTTGAACAAATCAGTGTTTTTCCACTGGGGTGGCAGCCTCCGCCGGGTGCTATATCCTGTCAGCCTCTGTGGACTAATAAGTTCAAATGTTTGGCGACCCATATGTGTGACTATGTTAAACTTAATATTGACCCGATAACTGAATATTTAAATATTCTGCCATACATGGCAGAAACTCCCTCTTACAGTTACTGTTAGGTATAACCTTTAAATATGGTTTAGCAGAAATACTAATACCCCTCCAACATTCCCCTGTGTATTTATCGTTGCATGTGTTCCGGAATATTAATAAATATTTAATTTACCTGGTGTAGGGTGTGAAGAGAGCAAAGGTGTGTTTTAACACTCTTTGCAGGACCAAAAACTTTAGAGGGTTTGCAATGCCTAATCTTAAAATGTATTACTTGGCTTCTCAGCTTACAAATTTGGTCCCTTGGCTTGGTACTTCCCAGGACACAGCTCTCAGGCACTTTTTGGGCAAGCAGACAGACCCCTCCTGTCGATCAGTGCAAGTTTTGTTGACTAGTCACAGCCCCAGTGGTGTGGCTCCTATAATACGGCAGGCTTCCATGATCTGGTCAGTGACACATGCCCTCTTGGGGAGCTGATGGGCAGGACTGGACACTCCCCTGTGGTTTAGACCTAGTTTCAGGGAGGTGGTGAAGTTGGAGGGTACTGTGTTGTGGAGGAGAGCTGGAGTACATACCATTGGTCAAATATACATAGACAGTCATGGTTATTTGAACAACTAAGAACCTCTTTAGCTATGCCTTACTCCCGGTTCTTCCATTATTTGCAGCTACAACCCACCCTGAATGCTCAGTTTCCCAGGGGCTTTGTATCCCGGCAAAGGTTATTCTTGCTACAGGTTGGTTGGCATCTGAGCAACCCAGTACTCTCCACTGGCACCATTGATATAAGTCACAATTTGTTATTCACCGTGAAGGAAGTTAGCTTTCAGCCCTGCGCAGTTATCAAGTATGACATGACATTGACAAGTAGTAAAGTTAGCTTGGTATGAAGGCTGGCTGTATATTCTATAGTCTTTTGGAGATGTGCTTGCTTACAGCAAAAAACTTGATATGCTTATGCTAAGTGCATGTTCTGTTGAAAATATAAACTCAAAAGTGATCCACAGCGCATATTAAAGAATAGAAAGTATACAGTCGGTAATCATGATAAAATTAATGGCCTGATTTAGAGTTGAACGAAAAAATTGTGACTTGTGTATACAAAACAAATCTGTACACTTACATTTCTATGGCTGGATTTTGAGTCTCGCATCTTTTGAAATAAATGAAACTTTAATTCTAGCGTATAGATGAGTTTAGTGCAAAAATTTGACTGTCAGCACCATCAACTTGCAAACATCCCCCAGGCCTATAGACGTGTGAAGATATGCCTACTGAAAGGTGTATATCAAATATACATTTTAGTCAAAATTGGACACATTTCTAAGGGGTGAGTTTGACTTGGGTTTCCATGTCCTTACAGCACTGACCTTACACATAAATGCCCCTGATCTGCCTCTACAAGTGCAAGAAGCAGCATGTGCAAAATGCATGGAACTCAAAATATGGACACACGTTGTATGCATGCACAGCAGTGGCGGATCCAGGGGGGGGGGGGGGGGGCGATCGGGGCAATCGCCCGCCCCCCTAGCAGGGGCTTGCTGCCGGCGGCTGCACACTATGTGCAGGTCCGCTCGGCAGTGAGAGTGTGCTGCCCGGCTGCTGTGATTGTGTTTTAAACACAATCAGAGCAGCCGGGCAGCACATTGTCACTGCCGAGCGGACCTGCACATAGTGTGCAGCCGCCGGCAGGCTTAGAAGTCAGAAAGAGGGCTGGGCCTAAATGCCCCTCCCCCCCCCCTAAATCGCCCGGGGTAGAAATTTTTTCTAGATCCGCCCCTGATGCACAGTGTGCCAATTTTCTTTTTGTTCCATCTGCACACATCAACTTAGAATTGAATGCCTGAGATATTTAATTTGCTATTTTCATTAGTTTCAGAACTGAATCAAAACATTGTGCTATTAGAAAGCATTTGGAAATAATATATAATTAATATAAATATGTCTTCACTTCTAAACAATAATTACTCAAAGGCAATTCAATAAGTTAAAAAATGTCAAGCCATTATTATGTAAAAACCCAAAATGCTATGTTTACTTATGTTTGCTTTTGTCTCCTTGTATAGTTGTGGTGAACTTTGCATAGTTAAAAAGATTGCAGTAAGACACTGGTGGTGTAATAATCCTCCAGGGATAATGTGTTCACCAGCCGAATGTTGCCTCATTATACTCTTAATCACACTGGACTAATGCACAGGAAAATTCTAGCTTGAAACAGGGCCATTATCTTGAAAATCCCCACAGACACGATCTTTACTAAGTACATTACTTTAAGAAGAATAACCTTAAACTTTGTTCCTAAATTTGCATATCCATATAATTAACACATTAATGGCACTGCTCGTGAATAGCAATATATTTTTTTTTAGAAATACTAAGAGCTGTTTTATTACATGCAGGGGAATTCAAGAATGCTAAATAGTTTTTTTTAAAAAACACCGTTATATAATTAACTGAGGAAACACCATTCCTCCGCTATTAAAAAAGCGTAATAATTATATTTCACATAATTATCATATACAAATTCTCAGTTTATCATATTATTTAAATTGAATATAAAAAATAAAAGAATAATAAACATAAGCCCTATGGAGAAAGTTTAAGGTAACAATGACAGGTTTAAATTTGCAAATTAAGTTTAATCTCAATTTCCATAATTATCAATTACCAATGTTTATGTAGATACCATAAGTAATATATGCAAGGATATATTTTTTTATTGCTGCAATAAATGTATCTGCATTGTATTGCTCTTGTTTTTTTCTTCCTCTACATAGCATACTCTTTAAATGGCATTACATACATGGTGACTGACATTAACTTACTTATTTACATACACATTACATGAATAATATTTATAAGGGTGAATCCAGGGTAATTTCAGAATGTATACTTAAAAAACATACCTGCAAACAGAAGGTAAATGCCCAACACTATCTTATGCAAATGCACCTTCCAGCATTGCTGTCTTCCCCCCTCTTTTGCCTTTACTATCTTGGCCCAATGGACTTCATAAATGCGCTTGCTTCTCCATCTTCATGGCACCATATAAACAATATCCCTGCTCTTTTATGTTCAGAGCAGGCAATGTATAAAACAGAACTGCTGCAGTGGCTCACTCCATCAGATTAATGATTTGGGCCAGCAGAATCCTAAATGAGACAGGCACACTGATTATAATATAGACATAATTGCATCTGACAAGGAACAGAATCGTACACAAGTACAGTGCCTGGAAAGCCTTGAAAAAAATCAGCAACTGGATAATATGGAAAACAGGTTAAAGAGGTGCAACCTGAACTTTCGGATATCTCTGAGTTTGTCACAGATTTGACTTCTATTGCTCTTTGTGCTTTCTACCTTATAACCCTCTGCTAATACTACTATGGGACTTCTGAATAGGCTGCATAAACAATATATAATTCTAAAAAACAATACACTTGCAGACACCAAGGGGTAAACGTATGAAGGTCCGATTTGAAAATCCAGCGATTTTATTGTGGGTGTTTCATCTCGCTGATGTATTAAAGTGAGATTTGATGTTAAATCCCCAGAGATGTGTTTCTGTCGATATCACTATTAACAAAATCGATAGAGATCAAAGTTCTGACTGTTTGCCACTCTAGCTATACAAGTCTCAAATGTATGAAGCAAACTCTCCTGAGTTTGCTTTAAAAATTGCTAAATACAACACGCTGCATCCTAGTAGCGTGATTAGTAAACACATCACTGTTACACTGCCCTACCTATAGAGCCAGAGGTCAGGCAGCTGTCAAAAGTGCAAAAATAGAAAAGGTTTTTTTAAAAAAAGCATGTGGTCCCCTCCGTCTGGCCACTATTAACCCTAGTGCTGCCAGCCTACTGTTGGTTGCATGAAAGTCGTGTCCCCCTGCTATAGTGCCTCCTACCCCAGCACTAGGCAAACCAGCCTGGGGTGGGTGGCACTATAGCAGGGGGACATGCGGCAGGGGTCCTCCTGCCATAAGGACAAACCAGTCCATTTGTTTTTATAACTACTAATTCGCCGTTATTACCCTACACCCATCATCCAGCACTGGGCTGGGTGTCCCTAGAGTGGGAGCCTGCTTGTTTTTTTCAGCGAAGCCCACTTCCTAGGGAATCCTGCCCAGCACTGAACTGCCAGGGGTTGATTTGCATTTATGGCAGGGGGACCCCAGCCGCGTGTCCCCCTGCTATAGTGCCACCCACCTCCGCTGGTTTGCCTAGTGCTGGTAATGTAAAAATCGGGGACACCCCAAGAAAATTTTTCCCCGATTTTCACGTAACCAGCAGTAGGCTGGCAGTACTAGGTTTAATAGTTGCCGCGGCTGGAGGAAAGACACACTTTTTTTTTTAACATGCCATGCAATTCATGAGTAGAGAGCACAAAGAGTTTGCAAATACCTGTAACTTTCAACACACTTCCAGCAGCACCCACTGTTCTCAATCCAATGGGCTAGCAGAAAGAGCTGTACACTCAGCCAAACACCTTCTGGAAAAATGCACACGTGATAACGCCAATATCTTTGCAGCATTGCTTAACTTAAAAAATACACCATGGGATGGTTTACCATCACCTGCCCAGTGTTTGTTGTCATGCTGCACCAGAACTCTCAATCCTGTTACAAAGCAACAATTGCAACAGCAAGTACAAACACAAGAACAGTACTTACCTCAAAGCGGCTGTCCAACAAAATAAGTTATGACTGAGCAGAAAATCATCTTCCACATCTTGTTTCAGGGCAAGCTGTCCGAATGCAAACTCCTTGTGGATATGATAGACCTACCACTGTCTTCCGAGAATCTGCTCATCCCAATTACATGGTACAAGCTGAGGGTGCCACCTATGAGTGTAACTATCGCCACTGCTGAGTGTGCCTGAGGAAGTTCCTCTAGCAATAGCGGGAGACAGGACTAACTTGGACAGTATTCAGGAAGAGGTCAGGGCAACAGGCAAGTAAACAAGGTCCAGTATACAGGCAAAGGTCACAACAGAAGTCAGTCAATATGAGCAGAACGTGCACAGGAACAACCTGGAGCTAGTCAGCAAAGTGTTGAACTGGAGCTATAATTGGCAGGGAGGCTAAGTTCTTCCTGCCTTAAATAATGCTGTCAGCCAATAGGAAGACAGCACTATGCCCTGATGCTGGGACATGGTCAGTCTGACAGGAGAGTCCTGGCTGTTGCCCAGGCAATCAGGACGTCATGGCCAGATGTGATAACCCTGCTGTCAGACAGGCAGCCAGGACGCAAACAGAAACAGCAGGTGAGCCGTCGCAAGTACCGCAGTGGCTCATGACACCAATACAGCGGCATCTGGATCTGGCATCCTCCTCCCCCCTTGCTGCTCCCTTCTCACTGTGTGTCGGGCATGACGTCAACAACTCTGACATTTTCAGTGAGGAGCGGCGCAGACGGAAGTTAAGCTAGAACAGAAGAAAAAACAAAAAACAGAAAATACAAGGACAAGTAAAAGATAAATAAAGGAACAAAAGGGCAACACTGTGATGAAAGGGACAGTGTGATAAAGGCACAGTGAAATAAAAGGAAAAATGATGAAGGGGAAACTGTGATTGATGAGCAAAAGCCTGACAGAGGGCTCAGTGTGATGATGATAGGACACAGTGTGATTATGAAGGGGCACAGTATGATGAAGGAGCGCACAGAGTGATGAAGGAGGGCACAGAGTGATAAAGGAGGGACTGTTATGTAATGATTTTGGCTTAGGGGTGCCTTGAAGACAATATGGAGACCCTAAGGGTGCCTCAAACTGGCATATACCATTCTACAAAGCAATTGATAAATGCAAAACGTTCCCTATCAACAGTACATGTTTTCAGGATTTCTGTCTGTAGAAACAGGTGTGATAATTACTGACCCAGGCAAATAGATTAACTCACCTGTGCATGATTAAAGAAATCCTGAAAAATATGAACTTTGGTAGCCCTTGAGGACTGAGTATGGACACCTCTGCTTAGCTTATTGTGTGATATAACAACACGAAAGAAGAAAATAAACAGATTATCTCTCTTATTAAGATTTAGAAGACAATCAGATTGCATTTAGGACAAAGTTTGTATTTCTCAACTGTAGCAGTTTCACAAAAATGTAATTAAATGAAAACATATTAAGTATATAAGATAATATAAAAAAATGGCTACAATCTAATACATTCTAATACGACTGCTGAGGAAAGCAATGCTATTTTAAATTGTTACAAATGTGTACTTTAAAGCAGAAGGCAAAGGTGCCCTGTCCACATAGGCATACAATCTACTGTAAGAGCTGCAATAAATAAAAATGGTAGTTATGGAAAGGAAAGTTGGTAAAGATAGTCATTATAGAGAAGAGGAATAAGCCAGTTCTTTATTTGTCTGAGAGGCATGTTGGTGTCAGTAGCTGAGGGGGAGTACTGACATTGGATTGCTATTTGGAGGTCTCTGGGGTACCTCTTTGGTAAGTTAGCTCTCAATTTAAAAACACATATGTATGGCCCAAATATATGGGACTCTCATTGTTTAGAGTAGGACCACCCTATTAGCAAAAGCACCTTGGCGTGGTGGGTGGCTTCAACATACATTTGCAAATGTGTGCAACTGAGACTTTTGCATTTTTATCTACAGTAGAAATAGCAGATCTGTTGCTGGCTATAGCAGTGTGCTGGGGGAATTTGTCTCTGTTTTTTCCTTTTAGTAAACCCCACCCTTTCATGCACCTGATATAGCCTATAAATTGATTTGAGCAACTACCAGTTCTTTATTTGAATAAGCCATAGTTGCCTACTACTCCCAAATTTCTGGGAGTTATCCCAGACTCCCAGGAGAGCAGGCAGTTCTACCGTATCCCAGCCAGCTCTGTTAAATTACGGAGGTGGTGGGGGCTCATCGTGACCCCGCTCCATTTTTATTGGTTCAAAATACTGACAACATTTTGGGGGCAGGGCTAATGATGCGGTTCTTCGAACCCTGTCCCCACACACCCACCTGCCTCCCAGGAAACAACTTGCCAATGTGGGCAAGTATGGAATAGGCTATTTTGAAGCAGATGATCTTCAGAGAAAATGTAAAACGCTTGAGCATTTACAGACTTACAGAAGTGCATCAACAAAATATTTATAATAACACATTAGTCCATTTTTCCGTAGAGAAATGTAGGTTATTTAACATGATTCCATATATTTTATATATAATGCTAAACAAAGTATAAATGTATTTTTATTGTTTTGACTGTTTTAGCATAAACATAGCAGTTATTTTATATCCGTATAGTTATTATTTTAAAAATAATTGCTCCGTTTTATCATACATCAATGTCATATGATGGATTTCATTAACCAGAATCCATAACACAATGACAGTGCAATTTCTGGAGAGTTTCTCTATTTATTCCTATGATAGATTTACTGAATTTCTTTAAAGCTATAACATTTTTAGGTGTCACTTAACAATATTTGATATGAGCACCTAACCAAATAAAACACAAAGGACCTGATGCTGAGTTAGGAGCAAAGCAAAAACAAAGAGCAAATTTGCACCTGAACAAACCATATTAGGGATATAAATTGATTTCTTGTTTTGCATGCAAGTACAATACTGGCTGTCTGTTCATGTAGCACACAAATACTTGATAGCTTTATTTTTACACTGAAATTAAAGTCGATCTATGACATACCGTATGCCAACTATAAATCTGTTCCTACATTTTAAATTTACCTCTCCCTCTAATGCAACATGGTTTTGACAAGGTGCAAATTTGCTCCTTTTCTAAGCTTTGCTCCTAACTCACCATCAGGCACAAAATGTGGTTAGTTACAAGGGATTATAAGATGAAGCTACTCACAACTGCTTAAAAGGAGATACTTCCTCCCTAAAATGTTTTGAGAAGCACAAGTTTAATTAAATGCCTTAACTAACAGAATACTAAGTCACTTTCCAACGGGTCCAAACTCTTGCTAGGCATGGTCCTGCAGACATTTATTTTACAGACAGTGTAATCCATTAGTTTTTAATCTACGGTTCACTGACCATAATATGGGTATCAATATCACACAAAGGGAAGGATTATTAATCAAATACTGAACAAGTGGCCAACTCACAGACTAATCCCCGCAAGCATCAACTTGTTTTCCTTTACAAATGACCAATACAATTTCTGTACAATTACATCAACAAACAATTGAGGAACACACATTATGACAACAATTTAGGAATCTAACTGGTTTTAGTCAGGTCATTCATTGAAAAAAGGATTGCTTCACACACTTTTATATTTGACTATACTGAAATGTGTAGATTTTTAAAATGTCGGTTAAAAATATCAGCTTGAATAATCAGAATGTAAAATGTATCAGTATCAGGAAAACAAGAAAACCACATTATTTTGTTGCAAACAGTCAATTAATTTTATTGGAATTATACATACAAATGTAGCACAGCTCTAGGGAACATAGGAATACGATGAAGTGGATAGGTTAGCATAGCAGTTCAGGGATTGCTTGATTGTGCCATCTGTAACGAAGAAATGTACTCCATTTGTATCATCAAAGTTTCAATAGAATAAGCCTTCATTTTCAAGCTGCAGAGGCTTAATGCTCCAAAGCATAGCCTGATGGTCTTACTCCAATAAACTCCATTAAAGTGAAGTGTTGCTACTAGAATTTGGTCGTGCTCTACTCTTTTGTTATTCTAAATTCACTATTGAGGATCTTTAAATACTAAGATTAGGGTTTAAGAAGCTCAGATGTCAACTATCGTACAACATTGTGGAACATGACAAACAGAAATAGGATGAAGGCCATTGCCTCTGCATTTGAGCATGAAAACTACACAAAATAATTTTTATAAAAACTCATTTTTGCCATTGTCACTAGTAAATGGATAGGCAATCCCAAAGGATTTGCGACAGGTGTATACAGTTGCAGAAGGTTAATATTGAATGCATCATTAAGCCTGTGCATTCAGCACTGTACAGTGTTCCTGCTAAATTCATTTTGGTAACCCGGGTGATCTTTTCTATTAAGGAAGACATCAAGAGAAAAGGATTCATCCCTGTAACAATAAAGCCAGTGAGTCACTGATTTTCACAGCAGATGAAATAATGCACTTCATTCTGTCATCAGCTCATCCTTGAGTGTACCTACAGTTGATTTTACAGTGCGGAATCATGTAATGTAGTTTTAATCCTTCGTGTTGTAATATGTCAATATATCTCTTGCGTCCAATACTCTCAGGCACATAGTAAGAAAAAGCACATCCGTCTCAATGGAAGAATATCTGTCTGGGGCTAATTAAAAGCCTTCAGCTTATAGGACTTTTTATTGCTCCATTGACATTTAAAATGTCATTAGCCACCTACATTCCTTGGTATGATATACCATAAAATCTTCTGCTTAGATTAGCTTGTCTCAAAAATTAATCTCTTGGATAATACAATTAAAGACACATCACATTATCACAGTGCTATTTGTACTAGGTATGGAAATAATATATATTTATGTTAATATATTAATGTGCGTGCCGTGTAATACTTATTTTGCTGAATTTATGTAAAGTCTTGGATTTTTTAAATGGGGAATTTAAATGGTTCTAAATGGTGATTTAAGATAGAAAAAAAGTTGTTTCTGCAAAGGTGATGCTGTGTTCAAATGATCCTGAATACATCTTGTTGAATTAATTGGTGCACAGTGACACAAATACAGCCAGAAACTTTGCATATAGTTGACTTACTTCCACACGTCAACATTGGGAAATCATTTCCTGATATGAAAAGTCTGGCTTAATAGAAATGCAGGAACAATGAGTAAATCATATATTATCTAAAAAAAAAAAAAAAGCGACTTTGAAATGTACACAAAATACTTAACTAATTAATATGAAACTTAGAAAAGCCAAACCTTAGATGTTATTTACAAATATACATTTGTTTGCTACTATTGGACCTTTTCTGTGATGTAGGCTAATACATGTAATTCACATTGCGTCTACTTTACAGATGCAGCAGTATTTATTGCAGCATTTGATTCTCTTTGCTCTCTTTAGTATCTGTTAAATTATTTTCCATTGGAGCCAATGGTGATTATATGTGACATGCTATGACACCATGGGGCACCTCAGAATGTCAAACGAAGTCTGTTCTATCTGTGCTTAGTATAAACTTTACTGTGGTTATCGTGTACATTTTTCATTATTATGCTATATATTTAATCACAAAGCAATATTTTTGAAATTTTGTTTTATAAGGTTCATCACACTGGTGGTTGGTGTCTAGTTTTTCTGAACAGACACTATGAAATATGACGGTAGATTTATTTTGGCAAAAGTAAAATATTGAAAATAAATACATTTGTTGTGCCTTGCAACAAAAATAAGGAATATGAAGTTGTATTTATCTACCCAATCTTCATTTGTTTTAACAAAACTATGATAAGCAAAACTCCAAATATCATCAATATTTTTACATTTTTAGGTAGCAATCTTGTCTTTTTTCTATTTAATGTCTACTTTTTAGTGAGTACAAACTGTGTTGGGTGAGTTGGTATTCCTAAGAATTCAGTTCTGGCCTGAACATTGATTTCTGAAACTCTAAACAATGTCCTTACGCCTGTATATAACATGGTAAACATATAAATCTACATATCTATCTATCTATCTATCTATCTATCTTATTTTCTCCAAATGTATGGTGATTCAGGTTAAAATAGATACGTTTTTTAATGCATACAAGAATAATTAGGCAGCTAAAAAATACCAGATACATTTAAATGGCTATGAAAAACAAGCACAATAGAAGCAATTCCTGCAGTATGCCAAGTATCTATGTTACTGCTGTAATCATTTATTTTGATGATAAGAGATGTAGTTTAGTTCCAAGCTACTTGAGGAATTTTAGTTTTCTGAGTGACTCTAGCTTATCTGACACAGTTTGGGGAAGCAGTTCATTATTTGACAGGAGTTCTCTAGATAACACAGGTGCTAGACTATGCTTCCAGCCTGCTGTCGCCTGTCTGTTGGCATCACACAGTCCAACTCAGATGTTTAATCATTCAGCCATGTGCCCAAGATAAGATAACCATCATAGCATTAGTGTCTACCTTTTCACTTCCACAAAACAAGTTCATCCCTCATCCATTGTTTATGTGCTCACTTAGACTGAATGAATGTAATAAAATAGACAGATTGAACAGTTTGCAGTAACAATGCTTGTTCAGTAAAACTCCTGAGTACATAATAAACAAGGCATATATGCTTAATCTACATATATATATATATATATATATATATATATATATATATATATATATATATAATAAAATACATTTTCCTCAGGTGTATAAACCGGCATTTAAGTTCCAAATCTTTAATATTTTTACACTGCTAATCAACTGTTTAAATCTGTGGAAAAGTATATTAATCTTCACCATGCAATGCACAATGCACCCTAATACAATATAGTTTCTTTTAAACAGTAAAAAATTCCCATGTGGGTCCGTTCTTTAGACTATCCTTAATCCACTCAAGGGCTGATGTCCACAGCAACACATTAAAAAAGCTTTGAAGTGCCTGCCAATGCTACTCCCCTGAATTAAACCAAATAATCAGTCTTCTGTCTTTAACGTTAAGGTAAAACGAAAGACTTAGCGCAAATGTTAGCGTATTCTCACATAGGAAGTAAAGCCAGCGACACTTGCTGTACAAATGCCGATGATTGCAAATCATCTACTCATACACATCCCTCCCCATGGAATATACAGTATACATTGAAGTGGCTAAAGATAGTACAGTAAATGTCTATCACAAAACACTGTATAGCAAGATCCAGTAAAATAATCATGAATGAGCAGATAGTATGAAATGGAGACTTACCCCAAGCTTTTTGCTTCTGATTTTTACATAACCTTGCTTTACAATATCATTGAAGTTGGATGCCATGGTAAATAGCGTGGTCCCTCTAAATGCCCTATTTTTCTCAGTTTCTCTTGCAGAGTTAAAGGTTGCTTCATTCACCCTCCCCAAGCTATGCAAGTGTTAGACAGCACAGCAACAACGACAGCAATAGATGACAGTCTGGCTGTGTCCAGGAGTCCAGCTGTAGACTGGCAGAGCTGTTTCTGTGAAGTACTCCAGCATCAGCCTTTGCTGACTGGCTGAGCTGTCTCTGTGTCTAGGAGTCCAACAGCAGCACTAGCTGACTGGCTGAGCTGTCTCTGTGTCTAGGAGTCCAACAGCAGCACTAGCTGACTGGCTGAGCTGTCTCTGTGTCTAGGAGTCCAACAGCAGCACTAGCTGACTGGCTGAGCTGTCTCTGTGTCTAGGAGTCCAACAGCAGCACTAGCTAACTGGCTCAGCTGTCTCTATGTCTAGGAGTCCAACAGCAGGCGCTCAATGCAAAAGCAGCCACTCAGTGTCAGTGTTCAGCCCCCTCCTTTTCCCCAAGCATGCTTTACTGAATATCTAAATTGCAAAAAAAAGGCAATGTAGAATAGGTGATTATCTCTAGAATAAGACAAAAAAAACCCTATTGTGAGCAAAGCAAGACACTTTTCATAATTGAATGTGAATAATATATTTTCATACCCACTTATATTATGTATTCTTTGGTTTCATTGTTCCAATGATGGTAATTTATGTGAGTCACAAAAAGATTTGTAACATAGCCTAATCTGCTATTTTATTCTATGACTATTTCAACAATTATCCACATGATACTCATAATATCTCTCCGCTCCACTCACTAAGTTTAGCACAAATTGTCACATGAAATGATTTAGCATAAAATTTAAAATGTATGGTTATGTGGAATCTTTATTTCTTATATGGACAAAAAAGTGCTCACAGGCATCTGTTATTAGAAATAAAATAAATTATTTGATTTCAGAGCTTTTCAGAATTTAGGGGATTCTGAGGTCTAACGTTAAATTGCAAAATAAGATTTTGGAGGTTTGTCCATAGTGATCATCAGTAAACCATTCTACATTCAAAATGCTGAAGTAAAGTATGTTTTAAAATGTTACAGAATGTATCTTTGGGTATTAACATCTCAACTTGCATTTTCTTGATCACTGTTATATACCACCAGTTCTCATAAAAAAATTGGCTGGTTTCTGACAATTACATTACAGCAAAAAGTCTTTGGTTTTATAAAAAATGTAAAGTTACAAGGTGCATAAAGTCTGCTGCATTCTGAATCAAGTGATGGTGGTTGCCCGCAGCAAAGTATTGTAAAGACCACACTTGAGGAGAACTGAGTTGGATATGGTACGCTAGAGTGCTAAGCGTTGCATACTGCAAAATATGGCATAGTGTATCTGTCCTCTAACATTAAACTACATCGGTGTCAAAGGCAGGGTGGGCTGGGGGGCAAGGGGGCATGTGTCCCAAGGGCCGGTCCCATAGTGGGCTGCCTTGGGCTGGGTAACTGGACCTCCTGTTTTTTTTCCCTTTAAAATGTTCCTAATAGGCTGCTGAGTCGAGACTTGTCTCCCAGCAGGGGCAGACTGGGCTGGGGGGCAGGTGGGCATCTGCCCCCCAGGCCCATCTTAAATTGGGCTACCTTGGGCCGGTTTACTGGGCCACCTGCATTTTTTTCCTAATATGCTGCTGAGTCGAGTCTTGTCCCCCGGGCTATTATTTGCCTTCCCTCCCCTGCCCCCAGGGCTAAAATTTGCCAGCCTTCCTCTGACCGGTGTCTTAAAACCATCAACTGAGACTTTGTGTAGAGAATTGTATGAAGCATCGTTTTCTGTCTGAAATCGACGACTTTGCAGGGAAAATTTAAAGCGGCATTTCTTTTATAAAGGCAAATTTGCCTTTAAAAGTCATTGCTGCTTTAAATTTCCCCTGCAAAGTCTATGATTTCTGACGACTTGCAGAAACCAATGCTTCATATATTTACCCCCAGGAGTCAGACTATTGTTTCATTGGGATGCATTTTACACAAACCAGGCTCTATTAGGACATAAACAAGCTGAAATGAGTAGTATTTTGGGGGGAAAAATCTACAAGTTGCAAATGAGTAATCTAAAAGGGATAGTAGGTAGGAACTATGAATAGCATTTTTTTTATTATTGCTGTCATGCGCACACACTCACCCTGATTCATTAAGGAAAGTAAGGCAAAAAAGCAGTACGTTTTTTCAAGGACAAACCATGTTACAATGCAAGGGGTGCAAATTAGTTTATTATTTTGCACATAAGATAATTACTGGCTGTGTTTTCTTGTAGCACACAAATACTTGATAGCTTTATTTGTACACTGAATTTTAAAGTTGATCTAGGACATGCCCTATGCCAACTATAATTCTGCCATTACATTTTAAATGTACCCCTCCCCCCTCCAATGCAACATGGTTTTGCCAAGATGCAGAATTACTCTTTTTTTTGCTTTATTTTCCTTAATGAATCAGCCCCCTTTGTATATATAGACTGTTAAAAAGGTGCTTCTAACACATAATTATAAGTGTTTTGTATTGATAGAGAGGGAAAAGTTTAAGATGCAAGCATTTCTGGAAGTTATAGTAAGCAGAAAAAGTAGATATCTTGTTAACTTCATGAGTGCAAGTTTGAAACACTTAATTTAGCCATTTTCTCCTTCCCCTGTCAGCGAAAGAGGAGGAAAATACATACGTGATGAACATGCACATACTATTTTCATCAATTTCACATTCCTACAGTATCTGCCACCTTAATCACTATTATTATAATAGACCTGTCACTTTAAAATAGGGATGAGCGCACTCGGATTTATGAAATCCGAGCCCACCCGAACGTTGCGGATCCGAGTCGGATCCGAGACAGATCCGGGTATTGGCGCCAAATTCAAAAGTGAAACTGAGGCTCTGACTCATAATCCCGTTGTCGGATCTCGCGATACTCGGATCCTATAAATTCCCCGCTAGTCGCCGCCATCTTCACTCGGGCATTGATCAGGGTAGAGGGAGGGTGTGTTAGGTGGTCCTCTGTGCTGTTTAGTTCTGTGCTGTTTAGTTCTGTGCTGTTTAGTTCTGTGCTGTTTAGTTCTGTGCTGTTTAGTTCTGTGCTGTTTAGTTCTGTGCTGTTTAGTGCTGTGCTGTGCTGTGCTGTGCTGTGCTGTGCTGTGCTGTGCTGTGCTGTGCAGTGCTGTGCAGTGCTGTGCTGTGCTGTGCTGTGCTGTGCTGTGCTGTGTTCTGCAGTATCAGTCCAGTGGTGCTGTGTGCTGTGCTCTGTCCTTCTGAGGTCAGTGGTGCTGCTGGGTCCTGTGCTGTGTCCTGTTCAGTCCAGTGGTGCTGTGTCCTGTGCTCTGTGCTTCTAAGGGCATAGTTATTTCCCCATTATTCCCAAGTTTTTAAAAAATAAAAAAAAAGTAAAAAAAAATAAAAAATTAGAAATTAAAAAAAATATATATAATTATAACCAAATGTGCAAAACCAATCCAGCAGTATAAGTCCATTGGTACTGCAATATTACCAAGTTCACACATTCTGCAGTATCAGTCCAGTGGTGCTGTGTCCTGTGCTCTGTCCTGCTGAGTTCCGTAGTGCTGCTGGGTCCTGTGCCGTGTCCTGTTCAGTCCAGTGGTGCTGTGTCCTGTGCTCTGTGCTTCTAAGGGCATAGTTATTTCCCCATTATTCCCAAGTTTTTAAAAAATAAAAAAAAAGTAAAAAAAAATAAAAAATTTAAAAAAAAAAAAATATATATAATAATTATAACCAAATTTGCAAAACCAATCCAGCAGTATAAGTCCATTGGTACTGCAATATTACCAAGTTCACACATTCTGCAGTATCAGTCCAGTGGTGCTGTGTCCTGTGCTCTGTCCTGCTGAGTTCCGTAGTGCTGCTGGGTCCTGTGCCGTGTCCTGTTCAGTCCAGTGCTCTGTGCTCTGTGCTTCTAAGGGCATAGTTTTTTCCCCACTATTCCCAAGTTTTTTAAAAATTAAAAAAAAGTTAAAAAAAATAAAAAATTTAAAAAAAAAAAAAAATATATAATAATTATAACCAAATTTGCAAAACCAATCCAGCAGTATAAGTCCATTGGTACTGCAATATTACCAAGTTCACACATTCTGCAGTATCTTGTGCTACATATAATGGAGACCAAAAATTTGGAGGATAAAGTAGGGAAAGATCAAGACCCACTTCCTCCTAATGCTGAAGCTGCTGCCACTAGTCATGACATAGACGATGAAATGCCATCAACGTCGTCTTCCAAGCCCGATGCCCAATCTCGTAGTACCGGGCATGTAAAATCCAAAAAGCCCAAGTTAAGAAAAAGTAGCAAAAAGAGAAACTTTAAATCATCTGAGGAGAAACGTAAAGTTGCCAATATGCCATTTACGACACGGAGTGGCAAGGAACGGCTTAGGCCCTGGCCCGTGTTCATGACTAGTGGTTCAGCTTCACCCACGGATCTTAGCCCTCCTCCTCCTCCCCCCCCCTACAAAAAATTGAAGAGAGTTATGCTGTCAGCAACAAAACAGCAAACAACTCTGCCTTCTAAAGAGAAATTATCACAAATCCCCAAGGCGAGTCCAAGGGTGTTGGTGGTTGTCAAGCCTGACCTTCCCATCACTGTACGGGAAGAGGTGGCTCGGGAGGAGGCTATTGATGATGTAGCTGGCGCTGTGGAGGAACTTGATGATGAGGATGGTGATGTGGTTATTGTAAATGAGGCACCAGGGGGGGAAAAAGCTGATGTCCATGGGATGAAAAAGCCCATCGTCATGCCTGGTCAGAAGACCAAAAAATGCACCTCTTCGGTCTGGAGTTATTTTTATCCAAATCCAGACAACCAATGTATGGCCATATGTAGCTTATGTAAAGCTCAAATAAGCAGGGGTAAGGATCTTGCCCACCTAGGAACATCCTCCCTTATACGTCACCTGAATAACCTTCATAGTTCAGTGGTTAGTTCAGGAACTGGGGCTAGGACCCTCATCGGTACAGGGACACCTAAATCCCGTGGTCCAGTTGGATACACACCAGCAACACCCTCCTCGTCAACTTCCTCCACAATCTCCATCAGATTCAGTCCTGCAGCCCAAGTCAGCAGCCAGACTGAGTCCTCCTCAATACGGGATTCATCCGAGGAATCCTGCAGCGGTACGCCTACTACTGCCACTGCTGCTGTTGCTGCTGTTAGTCGGTCATCTTCCCAGAGGGGAAGTCGTAAGACCGCTAAGTCTTTCACAAAACAATTGACCGTCCAACAGTCGTTTGCCATGACCACAAAATACGATAGTAGTCACCCTATTGCAAAGCGTATAACTGCGGCTGTAACTGCAATGTTGGTGTTAGACGTGCGCCCGGTGTCCGCCATCAGTGGAGTGGGATTTAGAGGGTTGATGGAGGTATTGTGTCCCCGGTACCAAATCCCCTCGAGATTCCACTTCACTAGGCAGGCGATACCAAAAATGTACAGAGAAGTACGATCAAGTGTCCTCAGTGCTCTTAAAAATGCGGTTGTACCCACTGTCCACTTAACCACGGACATGTGGACAAGTGGTTCTGGGCAAACGAAGGACTATATGACTGTGACAGCCCACTGGGTAGATGCATCCCCTTCCGCAGCAACAGCAACAGCTGCATCAGTAGCAGCATCTACAAAATGGCTGCTCATGCAAAGGCAGGCAACATTGTGCATTACAGGCTTTAATAAGAGGCACAACGCTGACAACATATTAGAGAAAATGAGGGAAATTATCTCCCAGTGGCTTACCCCACTTAGACTCTCATGGGGATTTGTGGTGTCAGACAATGCCAGTAACATTGTGCGGGCATTAAATATGGGCAATTTCCAGCACGTCCCATGTTTTGCCCACACCATTAATTTGGTGGTGCAGCATTACCTCAAGAGTGACAGGGGTGTGCAGGAGATGCTTGCGGTGGCGCGCAAAATTGCTGGACACTTTCGGCATTCAGCCAGTGCCTACCGCAGACTAGAGGCACATCAAAAAAGCATGAACCTGCCCTGCCATCACCTCAAACAAGAGGTTGTGACGCGCTGGAACTCCACCCTCTATATGCTGCAGAGTATGGAGGAGCAGCAAAAGGCCATTCAGGCCTACACAGCCACCTACGACATAGGCAAAGGAGTGGGGATGCGCCTCAGTCAAGCGCAGTGGAGACTGATTTCCGTGTTGTGCAAGGTTCTGCAGCCATTTGAACTTGCCACACGAGAAGTCAGTTCCGACACTGCCAGCTTGAGTCAGGTCATTCCCCTGATCAGGCTGTTGCAGAAGCAGCTGGAGAAAGTGAGGGAGGAGCTGGTAAGCCATTGCGATTACACCAAGCATGTAGCTCTTGTGGATGTAGCCCTTCGTACGCTTTGCCAGGATCCGAGGGTGGTCACTCTTTTAAAGTCAGAGGAATACATTCTGGCCACCGTGCTCGATCCTCGGTTTAAAGCGTATGTTGTGTCTCTGTTTCCGGCGGACACAAGTCTACAGCGGTGCAAAGACCTGCTGGTCAGGAGATTGTCCTCTGAAGAGGACCGTGACATGCCAACAGCTCCACCCTCATTTTCTTCCACATCTATGGCTGCGAGGAAAAAGCTCATATTTCCCAAAAGAGGCACTGGCGGGGATGCTGATAACATCTGGTCCGGACTGAAGGACCTGCCAACCATTGCAGACATGTCTACTCTCGCTGCATTGGATGCTGTCACAATAGAAAAAATTGTGGATGATTACTTTGCTGACACCATCCAAGTAGACATGTCAGACAGTCCATATTGTTACTGGCAGGAAAAAAAGGCAGTTTGGAAGCCCCTGTACAAACTGGCTCTATTTTACCTGAGTTGTCCCCCCTCCAGTGTGTACTCGGAAAGAGTTTTTAGTGCAGCGGGGAACCTGGTCAGTGAGCGGCGAAAGAGGTTGCTTCCTCATAACGTTGAAAAAATGATGTTTATAAAAATGAATAATCAATTCCTCAATGAAGTACAGCACTGCCCTCCAGATACTACAGAGGGACCTGTGGTTGTGGAGTCCAGCGGGGACGAATTGATAATGTGTGATGAGGAGGAAGTACACACTGTAGGGGGAGAGGAATCAGAGGTTGAGGATGAGGACGACATCTTGCCTCAGTAGAGCCTGTTTAGTCTGTACAGGGAGAGATGAATAGCTTTTTTGGTGTGGGGGCCCAAACAAACCAATCATTTCAGCCAAAGTTGTTTGGTAGGCCCTGTCGCTGAAATGATTGGTTTGTTAAAGTGTGCATGTCCTATTTAAACAACATAAGGGTGGGTGTGAGGGCCCAAGGACAATTCCATCTTGGACCTTTTTTTTTTGCATTATATGACCAATCAACAGTCGTTTGCCATGTTCAAAAAGTAAAACCAAATTTAAAAAAATACAAGAAATTAAACCAAAAGTAAAATGCCGTGTCATAATTTAAAACAAGAGGTATTGACGTGCTCTAAAACTACTGTATTGTTGTTTATATTTTATAAACACTACACTTGACAGCTTGAGTCTTTCAATAAAAAAGTAACTGTCCATTGCACGAATATTTGCAACAGGGACAATTTTAGGGTTAAAGTCAACTAATAACACTTCGACGCTGTCTGTCTTTATAAACACTACACTTGGAAGTTGGAGGAGGTATTGTGGCCCCGGCACCAAATTTACTACCGGGGCCACTCCACTGTGCAGTCCATATTTAGGTGTATCAGATATTAAACAACGGTGACAGTTGATGCCCAATTTTTTAATTATATTGTGGCCTCGGTACCAAATTGTGTACCGGGGCCACCACACTACGCAGTCCAGATACTTGTTTGGTGGAATTCTGACACGTGGAGGGTTTTATTATTATTATATTGTGTGGACCACTCTATCTATACCACACTACAACTCTATATACCACTCTATTTCATACTTTAATTCTATTTCATACTTTAATTCTATTTCATACTTTAATTCTATTTCATACTTTAATTCTATTTCATACTTTAATTCTATTACTAATTACCATAAAGAGGAACAAAATAAACCAATTTTACCGAAAGTATAATATGACTTAGACTTACAAACACTACACTTGAAAGATCGTGCCTTTAAATGAAAAAGTCAGTCTTCATTGCACGACTATGTGCAACAGGGACAGTTTTTTGGGTTTACAAAGTCAAACAATAACACTTTGACCCTGTCTGTCTGGGATCTCAATGACGAATTGTCTGTACCATGTTTGGAGGAGGTATTGTGGCCCCGGTATCAAATTGGGTACCGGGGCCACCCCACTATGCAGTCCAGATACTTGTTTGGTGGAATTCTGACACGTGGAGGGTTTTTTAATTATATTGTGGCCTCGGTACCAAATTGTGTACCGGGGCCACCACACTACGCAGTCAAGATAGATAGATGCGTATTGCGTATCATAGATAAAGTACATTCAGTGGTGTGGGGCAAATTGAAAAATATTCAAAATGCACTGACATTATCAAAAACAAGAGGTTGTCACACGCTAAAACTCCAACATGTATATGATGGAGAGGATGGAGGAGCAGCCGTATGTGTAGTGTAATGCAGATCTGTTGAAGGTTTTTTATATATTTTATTGTGGTGCCCAGTGCCCACTCCTCTACGCAGTCCAGGTACATTTATTGGTGCGAATCATAAAAGTTCAGGGTTTTTAATATATATTGTGGTGACCCACTCCTCTACGCAGTCCAGGTACAATTATTGGTGCGAATCATAAAAGTTCAGGGTTTTTAATATATTGTGGTGACCCACTCCTCTACGCAGTCCAGGTACAGTTATTGGTGCGAATCATAAAAGTTCAGGGTTTTTAATATATTGTGGTGACCCACTCCTCTACGCAGTCCAGGTACATTTATTGGTGCGATTCATAAAAGTTCAGGGTTTTTAATATATTGTGGTGACCCACTCCTCTACGCAGTCCAGGTACATTTATTGGTGCGAATCATAAAAGTTCAGGGTTTTTAATATATATTGTGGTGACCCACTCCTCTACGCAGTCCAGGTACATTTATTGGTGCGAATCATAAAAGTTCAGGGTTTTTAAGATATTGTGGTGACCCACTCCTCTACGCAGTCCAGGTACATTTATTGGTGCGAATCATAAAAGTTCAGGGTTTTTAATATATTGTGGTGACCCACTCCTCTACGCAGTCCAGGTACAATTATTGGTGCGAATCATAAAAGTTCAGGGTTTTTAATATATATTGTGGTGACCCACTCCTCTACGCAGTCCAGGTACATTTATTGGTGCGAATCATAAAAGTTCAGGGTTTTTAAGATATTGTGGTGACCCACTCCTCTACGCAGTCCAGGTACATTTATTGGTGCGAATCATAAAAGTTCAGGGTTTTTAATATATTGTGGTGACCCACTCCTCTACGCAGTCCAGGTACATTTATTGGTGCGAATCATAAAAGTTCAGGGTTTTTAAGATATTGTGGTGACCCACTCCTCTACGCAGTCCAGGTACATTTATTGGTGCGAATCATAAAAGTTCAGGGTTTTTAATATATTGTGGTGACCCACTCCTCTACGCAGTCCAGGTACAATTATTGGTGCGAATCATAAAAGTTCAGGGTTTTTAATATATATTGTGGTGACCCACTCCTCTACGCAGTCCAGGTACATTTATTGGTGCGAATCATAAAAGTTCAGGGTTTTTAAGATATTGTGGTGACCCACTCCTCTACGCAGTCCAGGTACATTTATTGGTGCGAATCATAAAAGTTCAGGGTTTTTAATATATTGTGGTGACCCACTCCTCTACGCAGTCCAGGTACAATTATTGGTGCGAATCATAAAAGTTCAGGGTTTTTAATATATTGTGGTGACCCACTCCTCTACGCAGTCCAGGTACATTTATTGGTGCGAATCATAAAAGTTCAGGGTTTTTAATATATATTGTGGTGACCCACTCCTCTACGCAGTCCAGGTACATTTATTGGTGCGAATCATAAAAGTTCAGGGTTTTTAATATATATTGTGGTGACCCACTCCTCTACGCAGTCCAGAAAGATACCTTGTTGCAACGTTTTGGACTAATAACTATATTGTGAGGTGTTCAGAATACACTGTAAATTAGTGGAAATGCTTGTTATTGAATGTTATTGAGGTTAATAATAGCCTAGGAGTGAAAATAAGCCCAAAAACTTGATTTTTAAACTTTTTATGTTTTTTTCAAAAAAAATCCGAATCCAAAACCTTAAATCCGAACCGAGACCTTTCGTCAAGTGTTTTGCGAGACAAATCCGAACCTCAAAAATAACGAAAATCCGGATCCAAAACACAAAACACGAGACCTCAAAAGTCGCCGGTGCACATCCCTACTTTAAAATACCATATTCTGACTATTATTACTTATTTATGGGCATCTTAAAACTCATTTGACCATCAGATTGAAACTAAAAGAGGACTCCATATTCAGACAACAGTCTTCCATGCTGAATTATTTTTTTTCATTTTAGATACACCACATCTGAGTAGTTAGAACTGTATTCAGTGCATCAGTGCACATACTTGAGATTATCAGTAGTCCTATCCAAGGGCAATGAACGGGGGCTGGCTGAGCTGGTGGGGGGGTTTGAGGGGACAGGGTGCATTTGCTTCCCGGACCAGACCCATAGTGCATAGTGAGTTACTGAGCCAAGTTTGGGCAGCACGGTGGCTAAGTGGTTAGCACTTCTGCCTCGCAGCACTCGGGTCATGAGTTCAATTCCCAACCATGGCCTTATCTGTGTGGAGTTTGAATGTTCTCCCCGTGGTTTCGCGGGTTTCCTCCGGGTGCTCTGGTTTCCTCCCACACTCCAAAATCATACTAGTAGGTTTATTGGCTGTTATTAAATTGATTAAATTGACCCTAGTGTGTGTGTGTGTGTGTGTGTGTGTGTGTGTGTGTAAGCTCTAATGGGGCAGGGACTGAAGTGAATGTACAGTGCTGCGGAATTAGTGGCGCTATATAAATAAATGTTGATGATGATGATGAAGTTTTGCTGCTGAGCTGAGTCTCACCTACTGGGCTAAATTTTGCCAGCCAGCCCCTGGCAATGAAAGTGATAAAATGTACCTGCCAGGTAAAAGTGACAGTGTAATTTCTCTTTAATATAGGAAATGTAACAGAAGACAGCAAATGTCTTTTACTAGTGTCATATTGTCCTATATGAAACTAACTAACCTTTTAAAGCTTGTTTGGTAGCAGCAGTTGTAAGTGAGCCTTAATTGCAATTTGTTACATCAACTTCCATTTTGGTTCATTTAAATGTAATTTTGTTCGATTGTACTTATAAGACTATTTGAACCAATGGTATATTACTTCCCACATGTGCTTATTCCGGCAGTTCCCAAACTGTGCGCCGCGGCTCCCTGGGGTGCCACGGCGCTGTCACAGGGGTGCCGCGATCGCCCTAGAAAAAAAAAGAAAAAACAAAAAAAAAAAAAACTCACCCATCATCCAGCGCCGGATCCTCCTCCTCACTGACTGCCGGGCGTGACGTCATCATGTCCGGCAGCCTCAGTGAGGAGCTGCAGCAGAGAAGACGTCAGGAAAGAAGGTAAGTGAAGGGGGCACTGAGAGACACGTTAAAGGGGACAGAGAGAGGCTGAAGTGGACAGAGAGACGCTGAAGGGGACAGAGAGACGCTGAAGGGGGCAGAGAGACGCTGAAGGGGGGCACAGACAGGCTGAAGGGGACAAAGAGGCGCTGAAGGGGACAGAGAGACGCTGAAGGGAGACACAGACAGGCTGAAGGGGACAGAGAGGCACTGAAGGGGGACACAGACAGGCTGAAGGGGACAGAAAGGCACTGAAGGGGGGCACTGAGAGACACTGAAGGGGACAGAAAGACACTGAAGGGAGACACAGACAGGCTGAAGGGGACAGAGGCACTGAAGGTGGAAACAGACAGGCTGAAGGGGACAGAGAGAGGCTGAAGGAGACAGAGAGAGGCTGAAGGGGACAGAGAGACACTGAAGGGGACAGAGAGACACTGAAGGGGACAGAGAGACACTGAAGGGGGACACAGAGGCTGATGGGGGACACAGAGAGGCTGATAGGGACACAGAGAGGCTGAAGGGGGACACAGAGAGGACGAAGGGGGACACAGAGAGGCTGAAAAGGCAGAGAGAGGCTGAAGGGGGCAGAGAGACACTGAAGGGGGACACAGAGAGGCTGATGGGGGACACAGACAGGCTGAAGGGGACAGAAAGGCACTGAAGGGGGGCACTGAGAGACACACTGAAGGGGACAGAAAGACACTGAAGGGAGACACAGACAGGCTGAAGGGGACAGAGGCACTGAAGGGGGAAACAGACAGGCTGAAGGGGACAGAGAGAGGCTGAAGGGGACAGAGAGAGGCTGAAGGGGACAGAGAGAGGCTGAAGGGGACAGAGAGACACTGAAGGGGACAGAGAGACACTGAAGGGGGACACAGAGAGGCTGATGGGGGACACAGAGAGGCTGATGGGGGACACAGAGAGGCTGAAGGTGGACACAGAGAGGACGAAGGGGGACACAGAGAGGCTGAAAAGGCAGAGAGAGGCTGAAGGGGGTAGAGAGACACTGAAGGGGGACACAGAGAGGCTGATGGGGGACAGAGAGAGGCTGAAGGGGAGAGATAGACACTGAAGGAGGGGGAGAGAGAGACACTGAAGGAGGGGGACAGAGAGATGCTGAAGGAGGGGGATAGAGAGACACTGAAGAAGGGGGACAGAGAGACACTGAAGGAGGGGGACAGAGAGAGACGCTGAAGGGGGGTCAGAGTGTGAGATGCGAAGAGGGGGACACAGGGTGTGAGATGGCGAAGAGGGGGACACAGGGTGTGAGATGGCGAAGAGGGGGACACAGGGTGTGAGATGGCGAAGAGGGGGACACAGGGTGTGAGATGGCGAAGAGGGCGACACAGGGTGTGAGATGGCGAAGGGGATACAGAGTGATATGATAAAGGGGCACAATGTGATGGTGAAGGGGTCTAAATACATCTTACGTCATTTTGACCCAACTACTTAAAAAACGGGACTACCCGGTAATTATTTTTGCTTAGGGGTGCCTTGGAAAAATTATGGTGACCCTAAGGGTGCCTCGAGCTGAGAAAGTTTGGGAACCACTGGCTTATTCTGATCCTTTTTCCAAAATACAATTGGGGATATTCAACTTTTTAGGAAAGGGTCACCTGTTTAAGAGATTTTTGCCCTTTTAAAAACTGCTCTCTGGGTCTGATACTTATGGTCACAAATGTACCTACTTCTCTGCGAAGAGCGTTTCAAGGTGCAATCTCACTTCACGGTCTTTAGAAAAAGCCCATAAAATAATTTAGGAACTAGTATTGCATATTAGAGAATGCTCTGGAAAATGTGCAGTGTAACAACAGTTAAAGGTCACATCAATACCTAAACTACTGCCTTTATTCATTTAACATTTTTTGTGCTAAAATTCTGCACAATTTTGCCTATTTTATTAAATGTAAATAAATCAAAAATTAGTCTTTATTACGTGCATTAATGTTGCTGTTAAAGTGCACTTAACAATGTGCTTTTTCCACAAAAGTGCAAATGGGAGGTGCCAAAGAAAAAGGATGTGCACCTGCCCACAAAGCAGGGAGTGCTTCAGTAAATGCACCCTCCCCACCCCTATATCTCATTTAAATAATTCTGTCCCACAAAATTAAATCTTGTTTCAGAACTTAAATGCAAAAATTGTTGTAATCCTGAGCCTAATCCACAGCAAGGAATTCCCTCCATCTCCCAAAGTCTTCCTATCATGAAATTCAGATGCAATGTAGGCACTCTTTTCTTCACTGGACCCCTTCTAGGAACTAGGCAGCAAGGCAGGAATAATAGCTATCATCAAGACTCATAAGTAATAAACCAGATTTTCTTTATAACATACATGGGAGTTTATAAAAACGGTTTTAACTATTCTACATAATCATCATCATCAACATTTATTTATATAGTGCCAGAAAATTTCGTAGTGCTTTATATAGTGTATAGTGTGAACACTAGATCACACTAATATTGGTTAAACATATAACTGGATACAGACAACTGAGTAAAATTCTTGTATAGGGCTGTTTGCTAACTACCCTTTTTTTTCAAACATGCAATAGGCAACAGATATCTGGATGTGCTCCAACAAACCATCAATAGGTAAAATGTCCTCAATTGTGCCTTACGTACTCATTCCCCAGTGAAACCGCACCACTAGATCAAGGGCTGAGAATTTTTAAAACCTCTCCACATCTCATGCCCCTGGGTGATTCCCCCTCTTCTTGAGTCAAATGTCACTTGGTTCTTCATCTGGTTCTCTGTGAAGTAGGCAGTGTTTATTTCTATGATGGGGTAGTAGTGTGATGCCCGGAAACTGCAGGGCAATAGGACCGTGTGGAAGAGAACTGTGTCCCAGCGAGATACAGGAGAGACTCTAGGACCCAGGTACAACCCAGGCTGTGAGGCTGCTGAAAAGTTCCCAGGATTTTGAGACAGAGACTGTTCAGAGGAGAAGTCTCAGAGAGTGAGTGAGTACTGAGGGGAAATTGTGAAAAGAGACATGTTTTTCTGGATGCTGTTGTGAGGAAAAGTGAGGCCAGTGTTGCTGCTGAGAGTCAGAATGCTATAGAGAGATGAGCTGTGTTGCCAGCCAGAACATTATAGGTGCAAAGACTTAGACAAGAGCTTACACCAGTGAGTCAGATTGGAGATCAAAACTATCTACGCAACAGGAAGCAGGTCTGTGTTAACAAACTGACCGTGTATTCTCATTAACTTCACAGTATATCCTACATTTTAAGAGCTGTGAGTTATATTTGCAGAGACATTTGCTTAAATAGTGGTGTACATACCTGCATGACCCCGGATATAACTCAATCTCAAACTGAATCACCAGTGCCTACTTGAAAGTAACCCTTTGTGTGGATAGCATCCTTTAACCCATCATAACTTGAATATGCAAGCAAAAAAAACACAATCACATCTGACTTTCTCCTGCAAGTTCATATTATAGCAAAGTGATAATAGTCCAGGAATCACACTGCACTGTGTTATAACCTGAGACAGTAATTTTTGTTTTTGATCTCCGTACAGAAGTTACAAGACTGCCATTATAATTATTCACAGGGGCACTCCGCAAAACAGAGTCTTATATTTGCAAGTGTCTCCTGTCCGGTTCTAATGTGTACACTTACAAGGCTGGCCAGTGAAGACATGTTAATTAACTCTGCTGAGGATGGACTTTTTTAAAGTGTATTCATTGACTGTGATATAATTTGCTTGCGGTGTTTGTTTGAAATGAATGTTCTCTATGATATTAGGGACTAGAACTATATTACTATATTCTTTATGTGACCTCACATATTCCAGGGTTAGAGTTTTACGGCCGTAGCGAAGAACGCTCTTGAGTCTCTGGCCAAGTGACAGTTATCAAAAAGTACTCAGAATATTGTGAAGCATAGTTGTAACCAAACTGTTTACATTATAGAAATATTGACATATAGGAATTTCGTTATTGTAAGGTACGATACTGTTGCCAATAGCAAAGGCCAAGTTAAATGCCCTATAAAGCACAGTAACTGATACCTCTACTAGCTCAGGCCTGTGACCATCGTATTTAGATTCTACTTGTTGTTAATAATTCTATGTTCAGACAGATTCTTAGTGACGTATTGTTCCTGCATAATAAATCTGGCATCACTTCATTCATTTGGTGTCCTACTTGCAATGAGGACTCGTGGTTCTCTGTCCCACTGCTATGCCGTGACTGAAAGAAGAAAAATCCAAGACCCCTCTAAGAGTGTCACAGTAGCTATGAAGACAGGTATCTCTATATTATGTACAGGTACCAATATATAGGAATTTAAATGGCATAATATGTTCCCCCAACAAGACTACTAAATATTTGTGGATATGTACTCCTGCAACCCAAGTCCTTCAGCTAACATAAATGCTACCTCCTTGAAGCTTGCTGGTGTGATTTTAAGTTGATGATTACAACATTGAGAACCCCAAATTCTTATACTTTTTTATGAAGACATTTAGTTATTCTGTATCCACTATTTAGCAATCACTTGTAAATGAGATGTAATTTACTACAAGTGTAAGAGCTATGTGATGACAATCAGTTAGTTAGTCTACAATAGGTGAGAGGACAAGTAGGTGAGAACATAAGCAGCAAAATTTGTGTATGGTTATTGCTAGGTTGTCAAAAGGCCTGAGGACATTACACCACACTCATAGTTGATCTTGCTAGGAGCATTCCTGCCATCAGTACCACCTAAGGCCCATTTATAGTGAAGATCCTGATATTTCTATGCACCTATGCATCTACTAGCCTATTTCCTCCCTCTGTAGCACATATATACCCTGCAGTCACTGCTCTAAATGCATGAAGAGGTGAATTACATTAACCACACTTAAATTCAATGTTTAAAGCACTGTGATTATCTGCAGGAGCAAAGTAGGTACAGAAAGGAAGAGGAGGTATCTATCCTGACCTGGGGCTCTTCTATTCTACAGTAGCTACAATTCCCAAATGGTGACTATATAATGAATTTATTTCACTACCTTGAATTGTTATTGACTGAGACTGCTGCAGCTCTGGGGGTGCTGGGGTGAAAGTTAAAGTAACCCATATAGCTGTATCCCATATAACTGGGCCGCATTTGACAAGATTCGAACTTTGTAGGAAGTAGGGTGTAGGAATCCTCTGGCTGTGACAATAATAAAAAATTATATATCTGTTTATAATAGCTATACTGGTGTTGCATTCATAAAATAGTTTAAATATATCAAATAATTTCATATAAAAGTGAAGTAATAAAAATGTATTTGAAAAATGACTGAGGCATTCTGTCTGAGTCATTTTTGCCACGGTCTAAAAATGTCTTTTGGATGCAATGGGTAGTTTTTTGCTCTTCAGCAGTAAGTTAGCTATACGAAAAGAATCAGAGACATTTCATATGTTTGCATTTCAAAGATTCTCCCATGAATTTCAAAACCTTCAATCACTCACACGATTCAGTTTAAGATAAACTGAGTTCTGAGATTTGATTTCAACAACTCTTTGCTATCGATGTAGACTCTCTACCGATAATTTGGATCAAAAACATCCAAACTAAAAAATGTACATATTTTATAGTTGATAAGAATTAAAAAAAATTACAACGTGAAAACTATTATGCGCTGAAAAGAAAAATTTGTACACATTATTTCAATTAAAAAAAGATCACATGAAATGTTATTATTTGTGTGCCCCAGAATATTTCATATTTTTACTTTCATACTCAATTAGAGAACTAATGTATGCAGATTTATTTTGCAGACTGCATTTAGCTTAATATAATCTTAAACTCTGGTATTACTGTAACTACCAAGTGTTAAAAACACTGTAAAATCAGTCATATACAAAATACCAATTTGTAGCTGGCACATTCATAATTCATGTTAGAAAATCCTTCAATTCAAATAGAGGCAAATACTTTTCTTGATTTCTATAAATGTTTAATTTATTTCAAAAGCTTAGTTTGTATACAAAATAGACTATCAAAGCTAAGTAAACATTTTTTACCAGTCAAATGTATGATTAAACATTCAGGGCCTGATTCATTAAGGAGCATAACGTTACATATAATGTGCACAGTTACTCTGCGCATGCGGAATTAGTGGCGCTATATAAATAAATAAATAGATGATGATGCCTAGAACCGGACCATATGCCATAGAACACAGAAACAATCAATTCATCTTTGATTGCAAAGGACACTTAATGCAGTCTTTGATTTCAGGGGTGGAACGGAGCAGGGAATGGACTGGTGACCAGCATGCCAAGCTCAGTTGCACTTAGCACTGTCCGATTCAAGCTCTAGGGTATGTGATTCTCAGTGCCATCACTTGCACCAGCTAGAGGTCTAGTCTATGGGGTAAATGTATCAAGCTGAGAGTTTCCGGCGTGTTTGAAAAACCAATCAGATTCCAGCTATCATTTATTTAGTACATTCTACAAAACGATAACTGGAATCTGATTGGTTGCTATAGGCAACATCTCCACTTTTCAAACCCCCCGAAAAACTCACAGCTTGAATCATTTACCCCTAAGTTCCAATTACTAGTGATGATGGCTGAGCATGCATGCTAGAACATATGTTTGCAAACAGGAGCAACTATAAAAAATGATTTTATGTACAGTAGACATCAATTACATCCTTATAAATGTATTTTATGAAAAACCAAAACACTTTTTTATTTTTTAATGTTTTGTAAGGACTGTATTATTTATTAACAGTTGACAATATATATATTTTTTCTGTGCATTCTTTTGTAACTTTATATTCCACATATGTATTGGACACAATGCAGTGTCCTGTCTATCAGAGCAGAGCAGACCTAGACCTGTTTTCAACAACAGATGTATTTTCACATCCGCTCATGCCGAATTCAGATATGTGTTTATCCGGTGCACATTGCGTTCGTTTTTTCGTTTGATATTGAATGAGACCCTCAGTATATTGTGTGTAAAGATATTATTAGTTTTCAGTATTGAATTACTTCTTGAATTTGCCATCTGATTATTTGTTTGTCCATTATCTCTAATAAGATTGCACCTATAATAACTGATCAGGCTGTGAATACGTTGTGAACAAGTAACTCTGGGAAAAATAGAAAACAAATACTTTTAAATACCTCACAAGAAAATGCTTAAAAAAAATGACTGATCTAAAATATGTAGTTTTAAATAATTTTTTATACACCATTCAGCCAAAATATTACAACCACCTATCTAATATTGTATAAGTGCCACCAAAACAGCTCTGACCCATCAAGACATGGACTCCACGAGACCTTTGAAGGTGCCCTGTGCTATCTGGAAGATACCACAGGACATCAGACTTCAGATCCTTTAAATCCTGTAAGTTGAGAGGTGGGGCCTCCATGGCTCGGGCTTGGTTTCCAAGCATATCCCACAGATGCTCGATTGGAACAGGGCGTATTATCATGCTGAAAGAGGCCACTGCCATCAGGGAATACCGTTGCTATTAAGGGGTATACTTGTTCTGCAACAATGTTTAGGTAAGTGGTACATGTCAAAGCAACTTCCACATGAATTTCAGGACCCAAGGTATCCTAGCAGAACATTGCCCAGAACACTCCGCTGGCTTGCTTTCTTGCCTTAGTGCATCCTGGTACCAACTCTTACCCAGGTAAAGGATGCACAAGCAGCCGGTCATCCACAAGATGTAAAAAAAAATATGATTCATCAGACCATGCCACCTTCTTCCACTGCTCCTTGTTCCAATTCTGGCACACACGTGCCCATTGTAGCTGCTTTCGGATTTTGGGTCAGCATGGGCACTCTGACCGGTATGCAGCTACACAGTCCCATAGGCAGCAACCTGCACTGCACTGTGTGTTCTAACACCTTTCTATCATAGCCAACATTAAGTTTTTCAGCAATTTGTGCTGCAGTAGCTCTGTCGATTGGATCATTCAGGCTAACCTTCGCTTCCCACGAGCATCAATGAGCCTTGGGCGCCCATGGTTCTGTCTTCTTTTCAACTTTTGGACTACTTTTGGTAGATACTAACCACTCCATACTGGGAACACTCCACAAGACCTGTCCCTTTCAGATGCTGTGACCCAATTTTCTAGTGTCACAATTTGGCCCTTGTCAAAGTTCAAGAACACATCAACTTCAAGAACTGACTGTTCGTTTGCTGTCTAATATATACCACCCCTCAACAGGTCGGTAGTAGTCATATTAATGACTACCACTACACTGGCAACATCTAATCCTCCAAAAAAAATCAGATTATAGGAATGCCTAAGAAAATAAAATAATTGCTTACAAGAAAAATGACAGTTTACAGAACCCTAACTTGTAAATGACATATTCAAGTGATGGGATCCTGCCATTGGCGCTTTAAATATAAACATATCACTACGGCTATGAGCAGTGACGTGACTTTGAAGTGTTGGAATTTACAGCAGTCGGGATGTAGCGCAAGGAGGTGCGCTATCGGCCGGTTATGTAAACTGTCATTTTTCTTGTAAGTCATTATTTTATTTTCTTAGGCATTCTTACAAGCAGATTTTTTTGGGAGGTTTCTCCGATATCGGTATTTACCGGCATTGGAAAATGATACCCAACCCCAACAGGTAGAAGATAATTAATGTTATCCACTACCCCTGTCAATGGTTTTAATGTTGTGACTGAGATTGGTATATATATATATATATATATATATATATATATATATATATATATATATATATTACTTGATATAGCATTAATTATGTGTTTGGAGAGTGCAGAGTATCCCTGTTTTCTTGTCTATACAATGTGGGCAACCCCCTCTTGCACCCCAGTCTGTACATGGTGAGTGCAGAGGACCTATGTCTGTTTTTGTTTATACAATGTAAGTCCCATGACTCTTGCACCCCATTCTTTACATTAATTAATTCCAACTTGTGTCAGATGAGTCCCAGGTCTCCCATGGCTGCTAGTGCTAGGGAAAGACTTGCCTTTAAAAGCTGTGTGCAGGTAAGCCTTAAGCCCAGATAAAATAGCATAGCATTTGATCATGTTCGGACTGACCAGAATGGGAAGACTTTGGCGTGAGTTGGTCAGCTTAAACATATATTGCAATATGTGGAACTAACATTCCCTGTTTTTAATATAGAACAGTACCTTATATAGCATTAATTATGTGTTTGATGAGTGCAGAGTATCCCTGTTTTCTTGTCTATACAATGTGGGCAACCCCCTCTTGCACCCCAGTCTGTACATGGTGAGTGCAGAGGACCTATGTCTGTTTTTGTTTATATATATATTATATATATATATATATATATATATATATATATATATATATATATATATATATGTTTAAGTCTGCACACTTTCACACACACACACACACACACAGCTCCGGGATACAGGTGGAGCTTCTGGGTCTAGTTAATTGAGGAAACAGCTAGTGCAGTGCTTTGGGAGGAAGCTTAAATAGCTGGGCTTGTGCTGTGGGTGGTGTGACTGGAGCCAACAAGTGTTCAGTGTCCAGTTAGGGGACTAACTGTATAGCCAGTGTTTGGGACATAAAAAATTTGCTTATTACAAATGTATATTTGCTGCATATGTGGGAAAATGCAAAGGTGTTGCAGACTTTGAACACAAAGCAAATGTATAAAGTTTTTTTTTTTTGGATTGCCAGAAATGTAGAAATTGTTTACTATAAAGATATTTGCAAATGTGAGGAATGCATAGTTGCTACAAACCTTAATCACAAAGTAAAATTGTTTGATGGTTGTAAGTGTGAACTACAGGTGACATAAAACATTTTTCACAAACAAAACTTTTTAATTTATGCTTAGGGGAGCAAAATTTTGCTTTCCTACACGCCAAAACAGCAGGAGCAGCAGGGTGCATTTCTGGATGTAGCTACTACGCAAGAAGCGCAGCAGGCTCAAATGGTGCAGATCTCAGAAGCCCAGGTAAGGAATACTAAGCTCTTGCGTGAAGTGCAAGCTCAAGTGAGGCAGGTACATGATGTATCTGAGGTACCTGTCTTGCAGAAAATGACTGCCTCAGATGATGTGGAGGCATATCTCTTAACTTTTGAGAAACTCGCCTCAAGACTTAAATGGCTGCCAGGAGACTGGATGAAAGAAAACTGGTGCTATATTTTAGCGGTGAAGCTCAGCGGGGTTACGTTCATTCGGCTGGCTAACAGGCTGCTGTTCACAAGCAAGTAAAGGCTGAGATTTTGGCCAGGATAGGTGTGACAAGACGGGGGAGAGTTCAGCCCTATCATGACTGGTATTCTCTCCCAGGTAAATCAGTTGGTTCACAGCTGGCCGAACTCTCTAAAGTGTTAAAGAGTTGGTTGCAGCCAAATACCAATTCACCTGGCCGTATGGTGGAGATACTGGCAATTGACCACTGTGTTCATGGGCTTGATCTTAGCTTACAGAGAGGGGTGCTACAAGCAGATGCGCAGTCTTACAAGGAGCTTACTATGGCGAAAGACCATTATTCTGCACTGCAACACATGTCTAAGACACCAGAGGGGAATCCAAAGCTATTGCTCAAGCAAAAGTTAACATCACGGCTGGCGGAGTCAGTGAGATAAGTTTCTCCATCTGTCTGTTTTGAATGTATTGAACCTGGACATATCCAAAGCATCAGGAACCAATGGATCGTTCTGTTGATGGGCTGGGATCAGCCTTTCCTAGTTGCTGTACCATGTCTCCCTCCACAGGGAGTCTGTTAGTATTTTGAGTGACTGTCCTGGTGATTCAGCATACTATTTTCACCCTGGTGGACTCAGGAAGTGAGTTAACATTGGTCTCCAGGAAAAGAGACAGCAGAACTGTCATTCTGAATGCAGGCCCTTGACCGTCCAAAGTCTTGCCCAAGGAAACAAAAGAAATTGAGCCAATCATTTGCCAGTGACACTGTCATGGAGACTTTTTAGTCACAAGAGGAAGCTGAGGACTGGTCCCCAATTCCTAGACTTATTTCATTACAGAACTTTGCTAGGGCTCAACATAATGATGCTACCCTAGAATATGCATTTAAAACTGTTGTGGGAGTTAATGATGTGGTGAAAACTGCCAGGCGGCAGAAGGTGTACCTTATTTCTTTATTAATGGGGATTTGTTGTATAGGGCGGGAGTTGTTCAGAGAAGGAAAGTTGAACAACTGTTAATTCCACAGGTACACGTCCCTTTAGTGTTGAAAGGCATACAGATACATCGTTGTGGAGGTCATTTGGGAGAGGATAAGACTTGGGAAAGAGTACTACTATGCTTTTACTGGCCAGGAATACATATGGCAATAAAATGGTACTGCTTATCCTGCCCAGTGTGTAAAAATACCTCTCCAAAAGAATGGTTAGGAGTGTAAAAAAAAAAACCAATATGACACTCTGGCAGTAGTTCATGTTTTCAACCCGGGCAACAAAGTTTTAGTTCTTACTCCCACCATGGATGGTAAGACTTCTGCACACTGGCAGGGACCTTATGAGGTCATAAAAGCAGTTGGCCCAGTGACATAAAGAGTCCGCCAGTTGCATGGAAGTCAAAAACAGCTAATTTATCATGGTAATTGTCTGAAATCTTGACATGAGGAAAGTCCTCAGTCTTCATTAGTAGCTGTTAAAACAGAAGGCTGTGAAATACCTGTTGAGACCTCCTTGACACTGCCTCAAAGGCAACAGGTGGTAGAGTTAATGGCTCAACACAGGGACGTCATCTCTCTTATCCCTGGGCGTACCACTTTGAGAGGGCACAGACTAGGAGGTAGGCTTAAAAATGCGGATGCCCACTCTCATAAAATTGTGCACCCCGCACTATCCACTTTGTTTAGGCTGATAAAGCTAAAGGGAGGGGTATGTGACAAAAAAGGCAGTTTTGTGCTCCCCGCAGTATCTGGTTCACCTAGGTTAATGAAACTAAAGGGAGAGGTGTGTGGCAATAGGGGCAGTTTGCCACATACTAGTAAAAAAAGGACTAGTTTCCCTGAGAATCTGCATTCTGAGCATATAGACAGGGTTAAGTCTCTACACTATCACACACACAGCACAGGAATACAGGTAGAGCACTTGGGTCTAATTAATTAAGGAAACAGCCAGTGCAGTCCTTAGGAAGGAAGCTGAAATAGCTGTACTTCTGCTGTGGGTGGTGCGACTGGTGCCAACAACTGTCTAGTTAGGGGACTAACTGTATAGCCAACATTAGGGACGCAGGAAATGTCTTCAGGGGAAGAGCGTTACTTCCCGACGCAAGCGCCCTTTTTTAACGTGGTTTTGTCCACATGTCACCACCTCATCATTTTTCTCCATCACCTCATCCTTCATCTTCATCGCCACATCCTTCATCAAGCTACTTAAGGTGTTAAAAACTCCCCACTGTCACCCCCGGCAACCACCAACCACTCCCAACTGTCACTTCTCCTTCAAGAAATATATAGGTCAGTGTATAACTCTGCCCAGCAGGTGGCGCTGCAGCTTGGTTTTTTTTTTCACACACGCCACTAGGCATTTATATAGTAGATATGTGTGTGTGTGTGTATATATATATATATATATATATATATATATATATATATATATATATATATATATAAAATATAAAATGCAGGTGCACACTTTAAGCACTGACATCATATTTAGAGATGGTTGAACACAGATATACGTTAAACTCTTCAGTAATATAAACTCAATAATATGCCTTGTCCTTTATCGTTTTGACGTGGTACATGGGCATCCACGCTTTGATTAAAGTGTGCACTAAGAATCTCATATCTATTCTAGAAGTTATATTATATACTTTATATTACTGTAGAGTTGATATATTAACATGGTATTAGTGCTTAAAGTGTGCATCTGCATTTTGTATTTAGTTTTATTCTTTCAGTCACAGCAGTGAAACACCTTTAATATATTTGGAAATTAGGATGAGTATACCATCCCCCGATGGAATTATTTATATATTCAATACTGTTTTTTTGAGTTTGTCATATCACCTTGCTCGGTTTTTCAGTATTTCTTCTTACTACAGGTCTTGTTACAGTAATATTGCTCTTTTGATCTGAAAAAATGAATTCCTGGATCTCAGCTTTTATTCTTTTAGTATTTCACCTTATTTCTGAATGCTTTGTCTTATTATGAATATTTAATCTTCAGAATCCCTAATTTTCTTTGCAACCATTTAGCATAGTATAGCTAATAAATACAATGGTTATAAAGGAAAGCGATTACATCCCAAACTTCATTAGCTAATACAACCCGGTTCTACTTGACCTTTGCTGATATCAATCAACACAAAGGTTCTTATTTCCTCCAGTGATAACCAACGCAACATCCAATTTTAAACAATGTAAACATTATTTGGATGCTATAGAGTGTTATAATTTTTTAAAACATATTCTAAGGGGAAGATTAAATTCAGTTGGGTGAGACACTCCGAGGCAATGTCCGGAAAAAAAATCCTATTTAGTTGCACCACATAGAGGTCAGCAGAACAATGAGTGTAGATTACTTATCATAATAGGCATTAATGTGCGCAACAAGACATCACAGTGATGTCTGGTGGCACATCACATTGAACTAAATCTCCCCCTAAAATACTTCATACCATATGACATTTGTTTTGTCTTTAAAAATGAAATTACAAATCATCATCATCACCATTTATTTATATAGCACCACTAATTTTGCAGCGCTGTACAGAGAACTCACTCACATCAGTCCCGGTTTACAGTCTAAATTTCCTAACACATACACACACAGAGACACAGACTAGGGTTAATTTGTTAGCAGCCAATTAACCTACCAGTATGTTTTTGGAGTGTGGGAGGAAACCGGAGCACCCGGAGGAAACCCACGCAAACACGGGGAGACCATACAAACTCTTCACAGATAAGGCCATGGTCAGGAATTGAACTCATGACTGCAGTGCTGTGAGGCAGAAGTGCTAACCACTTAGCTACCATGCTGCCCCCAAATACCAATGAAACCACATTTCAAAGTAAATGTGTTTCACATGCACTTATTAATTGCATTTTTATTTGCATTGGACCACAATGTAATCTGTGGCGGTAAATGCAATTGAATGGAGCAGACAAGGTTCTGAAAAATGCAGCGCTACTGCAATTTCCAAAACACAAGAAACATGTATCCATTTTAGATCCATTTATAAGCATCGTACTAGCATTAGCAAGTTACACCAGTGGGTATAATGCATTAAGTTCACCCCATCCAACTTAATAGTATGGGATAATGCAACAATATTTTATATAGATGCATAGTTATTGGGAAGTGTAACTGACTAGTGCCTGCATGTTGCTTGTTGTTGATATTATGACTACAGAGGTATTTACTTTCCAACCACATCTAGACTCATTCTAAAATATTGCAGTGTCTGAGAAGTGTCCTCACTAAATAAATAGCTCAGCTTCTGAGGTACACTTCCATTTAAAGATATGCAAAACACTAGTCAAGACTAGGCCTTAGATTTAAGCAGTATACTATAATTTGTTTTATTCTTTGCACAAAATATGCACTCCAAATTTCTCTACTTTTGTATTTTAAGATTCAAAATATATGAGGTTGTGAGATGAAGGAATCTTGCTTTTCATAAATACAATTTGCAGCATATAGAAGACATTATGATTATTTTTTTAATATATCTACAGTAGCTAACTGTTTTATTTACTTATTTATAAAACTGCTTTATTGGGAATAAGTAGATTAGGATTGATCTAATTTGAAGCATGCCCTGGAAACTCGGGCTGATCATTGCCTTAATATCAGCAGATTTAATTCATTATTTATAATAATAAGAAGAAATCTAACCTAGTTTGTGTTTTTATTCCATGCAGTTTAAGAATTATTAATTTAATATATTCATATACTGTATATCTCCTCACTGGTCATCAGCTTACTATGTGCCTACATCTAGCATTCTTCTTTATTATTTATTCCCACTGTCACTCTAAAATTGCCATATTATACTACCTTTCCAATTAGATTACTATTATCCATTACTTATACAACACCACGTTTTGCAGTGCTGTATGATCAAGCATACAATATTATCATATTGTCATAATAACTCAGGATCATACATTGAAATAGAATGCAAGTAAATGAAACACAAGACAAAAGCACAAAGAGCTAGCAACCTACAAGAGATATGATTAGACCACTGTGTTTTGGTCTTCGTGTTATGGTTTTGGTTTTGGTGTTTGACAAAAAACCTCATGTGTTTTGGTGAAAAACAGGTAAAATCATTTACTTTTGAGCTGCCTTTGTTCCAATGCTAGTATTTATATAATAAACATTCATTTATAGTCTGTTTTCTAATGACCACCTCAAACTGTCAATATTTTCACCAATATTGGCCAAAGGCTGCAGCAAGCTAGCTGGCTAAAAATAGTGACAGTGCAGAGGTACAAATACCTAAAAGATACAATCCCTATGAAACAAATTGGTACAGCACTGGCAGATAAGATGGCAGTTTAAAATAGTAAAAGACACCTTTCAAGCATACAGGCAGAGCACAGGATGATAGGATGTCCTTTCAGCAAAGAAAATAGACCAAAGTGTTCTGCACCCAGTAGGGAACGGGTTTGATGATGACAGCATGTTTGACACATTGTAGAGAGGCAGTAATAAAAGCTCAATAGACAGATTGCAGTAGATTCAGCAGAAATTTTAGACAACATAATAGACCTAGGTGACCTGCATACAAAGGTGAAGTGGTGGGAGAAAGACCATGGACACAATATTTTCAACATTAGACAGCATGTGTGATACATTGTAGAGAGGTTGTAATAAGAACTAATTAGATGGATAGCAGCAGAATCAATAGACATTTTAGACAAGACAATAGTCCAAATTGGGCAAAGACCATAATGCAATATAGTGCAAGATGGAATTGTGCTTGGGCCCTCCCACCCATATGCTAAAATCTACATGCATAGTTTAAGAAACCAGAAAAGGGACAATCCTTGTTGCTGGGGTGCTTTATTTGTTTGGGCCACAAAAATAGAACATTTTGGTTGTTTTGTGTTGATTTAAACAATTTACTAATGGGCATTAGGCTAAAAGTGGTCATCTTCTTTGGTATTGACAATGTTATTACCCTCATCATCATGCTCATCACTGATGTCAAGATTAATGTAATTGACATCCTCATTAATGACATCAAGGTAAATGTAATTGTAGTAAAGGAGATCCACCAAGTAGGTGAAAGTTAGACAGCACATGTGACACACTGGAGAGGGACAGCAACTGAGGCAATTAGAGCTCATTAGATAGATAGCAACGATATTGTCATGAACGCCCAGCCTTTCCAGATACAGCAATTTTTACTGCTGGCCATGACTGGCGTCACCTTAGTCACTTAGTAATGAATACACCTTTTCTGCCACCACAAAGGATTTATTATGGTGTCCTTATGTTCACCAAAACCATATATTGATATTTCACACTTAAATCACATACACATGTAGCATGAGCTGCCCTGGGTTTTGTAAGTTCACAAAGAATCACGGAAAACCCGCTAGATTAAATTTATTTAATCTGCAAAATGTTTACAAGGCTTAATTACTAAGAAAGTTAATAACAAGACATACAATACATTTGCACAAATAAGTTTCAGAAAATAAAATAGGAAATGAAACCAGAGTACTACTTACTAGTTAGGTGCGTGAGGGAACACAATTGAGGAAAATGGGACCTTTCAGTCTTGATAGACCTCTTCATGAAAATGCACACTTTATTGTCTAAGGCAGAAGATTTTAAACCTTTATTCCCACATAGCTTCCACCCCCCCACCTTTGGAGTTTAGCTGTCAATAAGGACAGATTGATCTCCCAAATGTCACAGGGCTTTCAAAGTGAGCTAGGGATGTCCTGAGATCAGAATGTTCACAGGACCTGATTTCCCACATTTGCTCATTCTGCTTGGCTAGATGGTTTACAACTTTGGAGCTTCAAGCTCCTCCAAGATCCATTATCTCTCTGGTCTGGCTATTTTAAACAGATTAATGACACTTGCATAAATTCAAACTCATGCCATCTAGCAAAGCATACGTTGAGACTACATTACAAGATTACATACAATATACATTGTTATACATGAATTCAACAGAAAATAACAATCGGTCATTACATATACTAGATAATCATCACAGGTGTCAATAAACATTGTGGACAAGGCGATAGACCAATGCCATAATGTAAAAGGTGCAAGATGGAATTGTCTTAGGCCCTATCACACATATGTTAAAAAGGACAAGCATAGTTTAACAAACCAAGCACTACAGCAAAAGGGAATGCCACTTTTTGAGGCTGAAGTGCTTGATCTGTTTTGGATCCACTGACGCAGCTAACATGTCATGTGCGACTTGAACCAACAGCTTGCTACACAAGGAGCTGTTTGCATTTGTGACGATTTGTGTCAATTGAAAAGAAAGACATTATACATGACTTAAACCTATGATCAAGCATGGTTGCCAGACTTTAGTGCATTCTGCAAACACTTGGTTGCTGATGAAGCAAATAAAAAGCTTGATCTAAAAGGCCATTATACGTAGCAGAATCATTTACTTGCATCTCCTGCTTTAGCTTCTCTAGCTGCTTTTCCAGGGGCTGGCAGTACCTGAACTAACTTCATTTGTAACAAATGGTTTGAGTAGCTTGCATAAAGTTGAAAGGAATCTCCAGTGTGCTGGAGTAAGGTAACATCTACCCCTCTCCCTATCTCATAGCTTGATGTGTAGGCCTTGATGACTTTCTATTCCTCCAGTTCTTGAAGCATATAAAGTTTGGATTTACACTCCGTTACTACCTCTTGCTTCAGTTGGTGGCATGGCAAATGATATTTGCTGCAATGTTCTACAAGCAGTCGCAGAATGTCTAAAGTGCGCAGAAATTCACCCAGTCGTAATACACACACAATGATTGCTTCATTAATGGCAAATGAATCCTGAGTCTTAATAGGGTGAGCCATTTTGCTATGATTCCTGAGTTCTTCCAACAGATTGACACCAGTATCTTTTAGAAAAGCCAGCAATACAGAGAGTAGCTTGCCTCTAAATGACCTAGAACTACTATGCTGAAAGGATGAGGGGGATGATGATGATACTACAGGTGCTGCTGTGCTGAAGGTGATACAACTACCCAGTGGGCCATCACAGTCATGTAATCTCTTGTTTGACCAGTACCGCTTGTGCACATATCCATAGTCAAGTTGATAGTCGGTAAAATGGTATTTTCTTGGGAATTAATGACTTTTAATTTAACCTCCTGGTACAGCTAAGGAATTGCTGTTTGGGAGTAATGGAACTGAGATGAAATTTGGTAATGTCAACACATAGCCTCAACAAATCTGCAAAAACCTGATGGTTTGATAGCGGAAACATCCAGTGCTAACATAGCTGTCATGGCTTTAGTGATCCATTGTGCAATATGATGCTGGCTGTCACACTTGGTTCCTCTTGCAAGCACTTGCTTCACAGACAGTTGTCGTTTAAAACTATGCTTACTCTTCTTGGTCCCCTTCTGTATAGAAAGTTCACCCCCCGTTAGCAGTAGCAGCTGTATCACACAAGGATGCCTCTTGGGAATCATGGATTTTATTAAGGGAGTCAGTTTACATTTGAAAATTGAATGCTGGACTACATACTGATAATGAGGAGGTTGATGATGAAGGCATTGACAGTAAAGAGTGCATGAGGTGTCTATATTTTCTGCTGCTAGCTGATGCTGGACTGTTTCTATACATGATTTTACAACTTTTGATAAACCACTTGAATGAACTTACTGCAAATGATGTAACAGGGAGAAGGTGCCTATATGATTAACGTACCTACCTTTACTTATTTTGGCATCATAAAGGCTACAGATGCCTTGAAAAATGTGGTCTGGGTTGGGATAATAATATTTCCACAAATAATACATGGATTTTTGGCCCTTTGTCCAGGCATGACAATGCACTTATCCTGGGCATGAGGTGGTAACACTGATGGGTGCCTTACTTGGACACAATCATAATCATCCTACTCATTATCTTGTTTATGTACAACACAATCATACACTCAAATTTAGGGATCCACAATTATCCACCTCATCCTGTTGCACAATAGCAAGTTTCAAAATAGCATCCTCAATTTCTATGTCTAAGTCATTATTATTACTTCTCATCCTCCAAATGGTTGTGAAATTTTGGAAGGAGGCTGCTCTATAATTACAGTGTCAGAATCTGAAATGTCAGACTCACATGTACTACTCATTGACACCTATAGATTCTGCTCAGGATTCTGTGAACACCCAATTTATTATTCAGCCTCAGTGTTATTTTCACTCACTAGCTGTTTTGGTGGTGGCACACATACACTCAGAGTAAGACAGTGGCGCATGGTGGTGTATGGAATATTTTCATTTTTTAGGCAAATCAGCTCATTCATCATTAACTGTTCTGTTAATCCTTACATCAAGATCTGGGGGTAAATGTATCAAACTGAGAGTTTTCCGGCGGGTTTGAAAAGTGGAGATGTTGCCTATAGCAACCAATCAGATTCTAGCTTTCATTTTGCAGTATGCACTAAATAAATGATAGCTAGAATCTGATTGGATTTTCAAACCCGCCAGAAAACTCTCAGCTTGATACATTTACCCCCTGATGTTTTCTTTGAGATAAAGAAAGAGTGTTTAAAATTGGAGTGCGATTTCTTACAATTTTCTCTCACATTATCTTTTTTGAGGTTGAAAAAAGTACTGCTATTGCCAGTAATAGTATGGGATAGCTGCTGATCTGTAGACGATCCATGATGGACAAGAGGAGTAAAGCTACTTGAAGTTGTAGCTGCCACCACATGAGGGTGTCAGAGTCACAAAATACCCAATTTCTGTCCAATAAAGAGTTCAGATATCAATGATACTGACCTTGCACATTTGCCTTCACACAATTGTGTTCAGATTAAAACTCTTGGGATTTTAAAAACAAAAATATTTTATTTTGGGGTGTGCTACTCACAATTAAACAGCACCCTGTTTTTTGTTCACTAAATAGTTTAGATATCAGCAAAACTGACCCTCACAGAACTGCATTCAGATTGAAGCATTTGAGATTTTAAAAGAAAGAAAGAGTGTTTTTGTCCACTCCTAATTAGTTTATTAGTATACTATTACTATCGGTAACCAATGGATGTCTACTCTTCACCCTCTCACACCCAATTTATCAGCACACATTTCCAGAATACTGATCTATAAATAAACTGTTAAGATTTGTATAGTACAACCACAGATATTTCAATATGCATTGCCTCTTTTACCCTGTCCAACTCTCTACAACTCACTTTATGAGCATACAATTCCCTCAAATGACCTCCCCATAAATTATAATTAACAGCTAAGGACAGAAGGGAAGCAATATATAGAAGATATCAGTCCAAAACATGGAAGCGTATACTTTCTCCTGTAAATTATGTTTTGCCTCAATTTCAGATCCAATTTTGTTGCGAGAAACACACATGACTCGGTTCGACTCTATACCTCAAAATTTGGTTCAGTTGGATTTCTATGAAACCGAACCACTCATCTCTACAAACTATGATATATATTCATGAAAATAAACTTAATCAGCTTCTAACCTGAAATCTTTAGATACACCTCTCCATAGAAACTTAGAAAATGTCCTCAGGGTTCTGATTTTAGTTCAGCTGATAACCCTCTGTCTATCATCTACAAACTCTGTTCATGGCAACTATGAATTGCTGACAAGACTTAATAACACTCTCCCACCCATCTATACTCTTTACATTCTCCATCTATATCTGCTTCACACTTTATTTTTGTTCAAGGGCATGCTTTTGGACTCTGGTGCCATGTTTTGAATGTACCCTTTGTATTTGATAATCAGTCATGTTCCTATTTCTTGAAATTATGGTTATGGACAGAGACAATTCTCACCCACAAAAAAAAATTGTTACAAGCCATTATCAAAGAATTAACATTTGCAAACTCATTGGTATATATGAGGAGGAATATCTGAGTTGTTATGAGCAGGAGGCGATTTCTTAGTGGACTGATGTAAGCTGAAGTGGATCAATATGTGCAAGTTTGAATGCTTGGATGCTTCTCAGTAATTGGGGAAGGCTGAGTTGTAAAGTTAGTGAGGGTGTCTGTAGTGGGAATGAGGATGGAATGGTGGACATGTTTGTGTGATTGAGCATGTATGATTGCCGATGGCAGCTTATAGCTCTGCTGTCAATGTCAGCTTTCTTACACTCTCCTCCTTTTGCTTTTCCCTTAGTGTGCAAACTATTACTATCAATGTAACTATGTCATTGTAGAAACCTGAACAATGGTAAGATTCCAAATTTCTCTTCTTTGTTGTTTCGCCCTAGCTTTCTGGGTTCTTGTATGGCCAAACAACTACAAGCAGCACAGTCCTTACCTAATACTTCTGTACACAAAAAGTGCAATGGTGTAAGATCTCATGCAATATTTACTGGTGAATTCCAATAGCAGGGGAGAATACACTGGTTGTTTCAATATAAAGTAAATTCATTAGAGGAATGCAATTTCAACAGTACAGAGGAGCATATCTAAGTTGTAAAAAGTCTTTGTACCTTCAGTTATAGAAAATTCCACAGACGTTTGAGCAGGATAACAGCTCCATAGGAACACCAGGGGTTAACAAAATTAAGCAGAGTCCTTGTCTAGTGTCAAGGAGTTAATAGCCTGGAAGGTCCTCATGCAATCTGAGATTATACACAGAAAACGCAATCCAGAAGAAAGGTTTACAGGAGCTCAGGTTAAGGACAAAGATCCAATTAACTGTCAGTTTTCTGGTTCCAGGAAGCTGTTTATATAGGCCTGTCATAACTAGTCTCAGGTATAGGCAATTCATTACCAGCAGGAGATCATAAGTCATTCTATGAAGCAGATTTACATAGATATAAAGAAATAGATTGAGCACTTTATAATTGAACCTGTTGCCTCACTGCTACAACCCAAAGTTGCAAGGTGTGAATCCGGCCAAAATACAAGTTGTCTAAATATTCTGTGTCTGTGGAAGCAAAGCGATTGCACCTCCTTGGAGAATGGTTGTGACCCTAAGATGCAGGTCACGGATTAATAGGAAGTGGCCCTGATGGTGTTTGATACTACAGATAAGTTTCTTGGAGATTCTAAGCTATAGTCAAATTACAATACAAAAATGGAAATTGCTCAATCAATTTATAGGCTCACAGCAGGTGCTTGAAAGCTTGAGATTTTCCAGAAGGGAACAAATACATAGAGAAATCCCCTAGCATGCTGCTTCGAACCAGTATAACAACTGCTATTCTACTAATACATAAAATGCAGAAATGTTTGTTACACGCATTTGCAAATATATGATAAGCCACTCGCCTCATCAAGGCACTTCTGCTAATAAGGTGGTCCTAACTCTAAACTATGAGAGTCTCTATAGTGGGTCATACATTTATGACAAGCCGCCTGCCTTAACGGACTGGGTGGCTTATCATACATTGAAGGAAGAGCTATTTAAAAATGTGGCTAGTTGCATAATTTCTGCCCACTGATAGTCTTTCAGAAAAGATTTGCAAAACTTTTTTTTGGTTCCACATTCAGAAATTGTTTAAATGTCTGTTAATCATAGAAACTAAAAATGTAACAAATCATTTTACACATCTCTAGTCAGGGTGTTAAATGTTTGCAGAGTACATTTGGTACAGGATGACTGAACTGCTGTCACGGTTCTCAAACAGAAGTACGGCTAGGAGTCATGAATTCGGTGAAAACACTCTGTGTTTATTTGCAGAGAGGTGATAACAACAGGTAATAAGGAGCAGTGATAAATACCAGGTTCCAGCTGATGCAGCAAGTAGCATGAATGTCCAGAAACAATCAGGTAAGGACAACAGGAAATGACATCACAGGATGGGACAACAATAACCAGCAATGACTGCTGGGAGGATCAGGTATATATAAGGGGAACGAGACACACCCAGGTGCATGAGATAATAGTGAACATACAGGTTAACTCCTTAAGCACAAGAATAATGCACGATAGCAGCACCTCTGGTGAAAAGAGGTACTGCTGGAACACAAAATAGAAATACAAATAATAGAATGACAAAAAGGCAGGAGCTGCCATGCAAGGCAGCATGTAATGCATACGCTGTAGGCAGATCATGACAGTACCCCCTCCCTTAAGGGCGGATTCCAGACGCCCAATTACCAAAAATGTCTGAAATCATCGGAATCATAGTCCAGAATTGGGGGGCCAGCAGAAAAGTCCTCGTCCATGGGTGGATGAGCAAAGGAGACTATGCCAGCTGCCAGTTCAAGCTCTGTAGACCTTGCTCTCTTCTTTCGCTTTTTCTTTTTTCGAGAATTCCCTGGAACAGCAGTTTAAACCAATTGGGTGGAGCACAAAGAAATCTCTAGGCCAGGTGAGATGGGTGGACCTGCTGACAATACAGAGGCCCCGTAACAAGGCATAGCGGGAGGTGTTGGTGAAAACTTGTTGATCACTGCCTCGACAAATAGTGGTAAGTCAGATAGGGTGGGGTGATTAGTCTCAATCAAAGGGTTCGCCCATTCCATAGCCTCTCCTCTAAAATTTGTTAATAAAAACAAAACTTGCCTCTTTGGGTCACTGACAAGGCTAGGTACAGAGGGGAAATAAGAAGCACCAAACCTCAGTAGAGCACTAAATTGAGAAAGTTGCCCCTCAAAGTTAGGTGGCAGCTCAGACTTGGAACCCTTGGCAACGGATGGTTCGGACTTGGCAGCAGGCTTGACAGGAGACCCGGACTGGGCGGCAGGCTTGGCAGCAGGCTTGACAGCAGGCCCGGACTGGGCGGCTGGCTTGGCAGCGGGCCCGGACTGGGCGGAAGGCTTGGCAGCGGGCCCGGACTGGGCGGAAGGCTTGGCAGCGGGCCCGGACTGGGCGGAAGGCTTGGCAGCGGGCCCGGACTGGGCGGAAGGCTTGGCAGCGGGCCCGGACTGGGCGGAAGGCTTGGCAGCGGGCCCGGACTGGGCGGCAGGCTTGGGAGCTGGCCCGGACTGGGCGGCAGGCTTGGGAGCTGGCCCGGACTGGGCGGCAGGCTTGGGAGCTGGCCCGGACTGGGCGGCAGACTTGGGAGCTGGCCCGGACTGGGCGGCAGGCTTGGGAGCTGGCCCGGACTGGGCGGCAGGCTTGGCAGCACTTTGAGAAGCCTGAGGGCAGACAGCACTTTGAGAAGCCTGAGGGCAGACAGCACTTTGAGAAGCCTGAGGGCAGACAGCACTTTGAGAAGCCTGAGGGCAGACAGCACTTTGAGAAGCCTGAGGGCAGACAGCACTTTGAGAAGCCTGAGGGCAGACAGCACTTTGAGAAGCCTGAGGGCAGACAGCACTTTGAGAAGCCTGAGGGCAGACAGCACTTTGAGAAGCCTGAGGGCAGACAGCACTTTGAGAAGCCTGAGAGCAGACAGCACTTTGAGAAGCCTGAGAGCAGACAGCACTTTGAGAAGCCTGAGAGCAGACAGCACTTTGAGAAGCCTGAGGGCAGACAGCACTTTGAGAAGCCTGAGGGCAGACAGCACCAAGTGGTAACTCGGGCTGGACCGCATGGACTGGCAACTCGGGCTGAACCGCATGGACTGGCAATTCGGGCTGGACCGCATGGACTGGCAACTCGGGCTGGACCGCATGGACTGGCAACTCGGGCTGGACCGCATGGACTGGCAACTCGGGCTGGACCGCATGGACTGGCAACTCGGGCTGGACCGCATGGACTGGCAACTCGGGCTGGACCGCATGGACTGGCAACTCGGGCTGGAGGGACAGAACCCCCTCTGGAGCAGACTGTAAGAGCAGCGCCCCCTCTGGAACAGTCGGTAAGGGCAGCGCCCCCTCTGGAGCAGACGGTAAGGGCAGCGCCCCCTCTGGAGCAGACGGTAAGGGCAGCGCCCCCTCTGGAGCAGACTGGAAGGGCAGCGCCCCCTCTGGAACAGACTGGAAGGGCAGCGCCCCCTCTGGAGCAGACTGGAAGGGCAGCGCCCCCTCTGGAGCAGACTGGAAGGGCAGCGCCCCCTCTGGAGCAGACTGGAAGGGCAGCGCCCCCTCTGGAGCAGACTGGAAGGGCAGCGCCCCCTCTGGAGCAGACTGGAAGGGCAGCGCCCCCTCTGGAGCAGACTGGAGCTCAGGAACAGAGAAAGCGGCTGAAGACTCAAAACTGGACACAGTGGCAGGAGACTCGGAACCGGACACAGTGGCAGGAGACTCGGAACCGGACACAGTGGCAGGAGACTCGGAACCGGACACAGTGGCAGGAGACTCGGAACCGGACACAGTGGCAGCAGGCTCCAAGCTGGAGGCAGATGATGTGACCTCAGAGCTGGAGGCAGATGATGTGACCTCAGAACTGGAGGCAGATGATGTGACCTCGGCACAGGAGACAGAGGCTGGCACCTCGGCACAGGAGACAGAGGCTGGCACCTCGGCACAGGAGACAGAGGCTGGCACCTCGGCACAGGAGACAGAGGCTGGCACCTCGGCACAGGAGACAGAGGCTGGCACCTCGGCACAGGAGACAGAGGCTGGCACCTCGGCACAGGAGACAGAGGCTGGCACCTCGGCACAGGAGACAGAGGGAATGGGTGCCTCAGGACAGGCGGCTGGAGCTGGCAGATTGGGTCTCTTCGCAGAGAACAGGAATGCTGGAGCATAAACAGATTTGGAGTGCCGAGAGGAAACAACAGGAGATGGTTCAGTAAGCTGACGTGGTCTACGGACAGGACAGTCCTGCAAGAAATGTGCATTGCTGGCACAGTAGAGACACAGTTTGTTGGTTACTCTGCGCTGTCGCTCCACTTCGGTCAGATGGGGGCGTGGCCCACTTGTGAACCGGGCATTAGTTAAACTGCAGTTGTTAGTTAAATGCAAATTTGACATGGTATTATTGCAAGGTGTTGGCGGCACGGATTCAGCAGCAGACAGAGTTGGCTGGGTCAAATCAACAGCATTAGATTTCAGTGAAACCGTCTCTGATAGTCTCCTGAGTGGGTCCAAAAGCAAAGCGGAAAATCCGGCCAGCTGGGAGCGCAACAATATAATGTCCATTTGTAAGGTTTGTAGCAGGGGTAATTCCATGATAGGTAAAACAGACATGTTGCAAAAGACAAATGAAAACTTGATTGCAGCAAAAAAAGTCCCAGAATAAAACAAAACTTTCACCTGACTCCAAAGCTGTTTTTTGGGCTGGTTATACTGTCACGGTTCTCAAACAGAAGTACAGCTAGGAGTCATGAATTCGGTGAAAACACTCTGTGTTTATTTGCAGAGAGGTGATAACAACAGGTAATAAGGAGCAGTGATAAATACCAGGTTCCAGCTGATGCAGCAAGTAGCATGAATGTCCAGAAACAATCAGGTAAGGACAACAGGAAATGACATCACAGGATGGGACAACAATAACCAGCAATGACTGCTGGGAGGATCAGGTATATATAAGGGGAACGAGACACACCCAGGTGCATGAGATAATAGTGAACATACAGGTTAACTCCTTAAGCACAAGAATAATGCACGATAGCAGCACCTCTGGTGAAAAGAGGTACTGCTGGAACACAAAATAGAAATACAAATAATAGAATGACAAAAAGGCAGGAGCTGCCATGCAAGGCAGCATGTAATGCATACGCTGTAGGCAGATCATGACAACTGCTACCTTTTGTAGTTTGCAAATTGCCACTATAGTAAATTTAAAACCAGTACCAGTGGCGGAACTACCGCTGTTACAGATGGTACAGTGGCCATGCTGTCCAGAGGTGAGAGGAGCCTGGCGATACTAGTCCATCTGCTGTTGAATATTCAACATTGTTCATTGCTACTTTCATATACATTATAGATGTAATAGCTTATACAATTTTTGCAACTGACTAGTTTATTTTTTATACAACAATAGTTTTTTCAGGTGGAAATTAAGTGCGTTTAATCTGACTTGACATTTTTCACATTCAATTAATGTTATAATTTTACAAAACAATCAATAATACATAGTAAGCATTTTCTTCTTTGGGATATGTATGAAATGTGTGTAGAAAAAGTGTTTGTATTTATAAGCATTCCATTTTTATTACCTCGATGGAAATACAAATGCATTACGGGAAATAGATTATCTCAAGTCTGCCAAACCATGACAGAAATCAATACCAATAACAGAGAACCTTAAATATAAAAATAACAATAATCTGTGGTCAAAGTCTCTAGTTTGCAACAGTCGAATATATATATATATATATATATATATATACATATATATATATATATATTTATTTATTTTTTTGGTAAAGTTTTACTGTTTCACAATTTTTAACAGATTTGAGGTTAGCCTTTCCCTGTTACTTCCAAAGAGAAGCTGCGCCAATGCAAAACTCTTCACTGGTTTCAAATTGTGGTAACTATATCCAAAAGCCGAAAACTCAAAAACAGCCACAACAATTGGGCAAACAGAGCCCACTGAAGAAAACCCAGACAAACACTCAGAGTTATAGTACTCACTCTCATTGGGTATGATTCAGGACCAGGCATACATCCGTTTGCATAACGTATCTTTCATGATTACGTGCTGTGCATTCCCTAGGAACAGACGCTACGCCAATTAGCACAATTGCAGGATAAATACATATTTGCTAAAGATGGGTGGGCTCGGTTCCCAGAGATTTGAACCCGCCCGAACTTTGCCTATCCGAGTACCGAGCCGAGCAGGCTCGGTACTCTCCCGCCCGTTCGGAATCGAAATTGAGGCAAAACGTCATTGTGGCGTCGTTGGATCACGGGCTCGGTTCTCGTGATATTTGAAATGCATAAATACCTGCCTCCACAGCAATCCATCGCCATTTGACAGAGGGAGAGAGCAGGGTTAGGTCATAGGCTGTATTAGAGCAGGGACAGAGCAATAATTGTATACCTTATTCTTTCAATTATTACTGCAATTCTGATACCAATTCTATTAGCAATTGTTAGAGCAGGAAGAGAGGAGGATAGAGGAGGCTTTTTTTTAATCAATATTTTGCACTACAAGTGCTTTGGGGTGTCCCATATTCCCCAGTGTGAAACAATATTTTTTCTGGCTGCAAAAAGTCATATTTTGCAGCAGTATCTATATAATATTTTGCACTAAAAGTCCTTTGGGGTGTCCCATATTCCCCAGTGTGAAACAATATTTTTTCTGGCTGCCAAAAGTCATATTTAGCATCAGTATCTATACAATATTTAGCACTACAAGTGCTTTGGGTGTCCCATATTCCCCAGTGTGAAACAATAATTTTTCTGGCTGCCAAAAGTCATATTTAGCAGCAATATCTATACAATATTTTGCACTACAAGTGCTTTGGGGTGTCCCATATTCCCCAGTGTGAAACAATAATTTTTCTGGCTGCAAAAAGTCATATTTAGCAGCAGTATCTATACAATATTTAGCACTACAAGTGCTTTGGGGTGTCCCATATTCCCCAGTGTGAAACAATCATTTTTCTGGCTGCAAAAAGTCATATTTAGCAGCACTATCTATTTAATATTTTGCACTACAAGTGTTTTGGGCTCATTAAAATGGATTCAAAGCAGTCCACATATGAACAGGATCAGCAAGCAGGTGCTGGCACCAGTTCTGATGGTAGTCTTCCCTGTACGTCATCTGGTAAAGCCTATGTAAAAGTACATAGTCTTTTTAAATCAGGGAAAAAAACACACCCAAAAAAAAATAAGTATACTTATAAGTATAAATATAAGTGTAGGGTGCAATCTACCCCCAAATAGGAAAGGGACTTGGGGCATTTCTATATCACGTACAGTCTTGAAAGGCTGCTGTTTTGTCAATTTCACGATAAGGGTAGGGTGTCATACACAGACTGCCACCAAACTGCCTTTGTCCATTTCAATTTATATTCTACAGTCTATAACGGCTGAATTTTTTCTATTTCAATAAAAGTGGAGGGGGGGTCTGATACAGACTGCCACCAAACTGCCTTTGTCCATTTCTATTTCTATTCTACAGTCTGTGATGGCTGGATTTTTTCTATATCAATAAAAGTGAAGGGGGGGACTGATACAGACAGAAACCAAACTGCCTTTGTCCATTTCTTTCTATATTGTTGAGTCTATGCAGGCTGCTTTTTTTTCTATTTACCTACAAGTGGAGGGGGGGGGGGGCTTATAGCCAGCCACCAAACTACCTTTGTCCATTTCGTTTTATATTGTTCACTCTATGCAGGCTGCTTTTTTTCTATTTAACTACAAGTGGAGGGGCGGGGGCCTGATACAGACAGATACCAAACTGCCTTGTTCCATTTCTATTTATATTCTGCAGTCTATAATGGCTGAATTGTTTGTTTTCTATTTAACTACAAGTGGAGGGTGTAATATACACCCAAAGATGATGGCTACATTGTCAATAGTCAAAGATGGAGGGGAAGACAACCAGGTTTGTCTGTTTAATTTGTAGGCAAGTGTTAGAATTAAGGACGGCCTACCAGGGATTAAACTGTTTTTTTCTTAATTTATTAGCTTTAGAATTACCTCACTTATCCAAGAAACTTGTGGAGCACTAAATTAGGTTATTTTAGACCAAAAATAGCAAAACAAAACCAAAACTAAAACACGCAAGGGCGGTTTTGCCAAAACCAAAACACGAAGGTAATCCAGATCCAAAACCAAAACCAAAACATGGGGGCCAGTGCCCATCTCTACTTTAAACGTTAATTTAAATCGGCAATGTCAGGAGCCCAGAGGTTAAGTGTTTAAAGACTTAACCCGACATTGCCGCTTTAAATTAACATTCATAGAAGTCGCAATGACATCAAAGTGTACTGCCGAAGAGCTGTCCCAATCGGAATAAGTTGCGGTCAGCATTCTGCTCCCATCAGTGATCTGCACAGTTGGATTTTAGTTGGAAGTCTGGTTATATTGAAATAATTTTTTTCTAAATTCGTTTTTTATTTGTAGGTGTTGTCGCTGTCGGAATTGTGGTAATCGTTTTAATGATTATCACCGCCTAAAACCATAGAGCCAGTGCTCAAACCCGGATTCCAGGATCAAGTCCAGCCTAGAGATATTATAATTTGCCAACAATATTTCACAGCTGAGACTATTTTAAGAGAGTCCAGGAAATTCCAAAATCCCCAATATGAAGGCAACACACGACACATTTTCCAGGACATTTCCCTGAATACATTTGCCAAGACTAGAGACCTCAATCCTGTAACCACAGTTCTAAGGGACAATAACACCCGCTACCTATGAAAATTTAATTTTCATCTTCTTGCATGGCACCAAGTTCAACAATGCTCAACAGAGAACCATCTCGGAAGCCTAAAAGATGTGCCTTTCATTGTTTTCCCTTAGCAACATCCCACCCCCATTGACACAGAAATCCCCCAGAAGAGTCTGGATTACAGTTCCACGGCCTACCAAACAATGTCCTCTTGATCCCCGACTCAGTCTGACAAGTGCTAATGGTCTACCCTGACTTGTTGAACCATCTACCTTCGCTTTCTATGCATCTTATTTCCTACATGGACAGTTATAGACCCTGATTACTACATTACTGTGAGCTGATTCCTCCCCAAGGATTATTTGGTCCAATTTTCAGGCAGGCGCCACCATTTAGTTATTTTACAAGGGAAGGCTTAGTCTCCATCTCTGGACACAAAATGCGCCCCTGCTCCAATAGCAAACTAGAACTCAGGCTAACAGCAACAGCTCTGTGTGGATCTTACAGTTTCAGAGATTTTACGATTTCAGGACTATTGCCGGTATAACTGGCCCCTTGGCCACATGCTAAAATGATCATTTCAATGAAATTAACATCTGCTGGTCCAGCTACCACAGCTATTTCACTACAACCTTATAATTTTATTCCCTATGAATAATATTATAGGATTTAAATTTATATGTGCAGCCTTTTTCAAGTTCCATAAAAGGGTTATGAACATTCACAGAAATATGTGTAAAATATTTAGAAACTTGATAAAGTTCTGATTATAATGAAGGACACGGCAGTTAGGGTGTTTTAGATTCTTTTTGCAGAAAGTGGCTGTTAAAACACATTGTACTTAGAAACACAAATATATAAATACATTGTCAACATTTCAAATTGTGGCAAGGTACGGAAACTTGTATAAGTTTATTTCTGAACATTATTAATGACCATTTTATGCAAGGCAAGTTGTATTTTAGGGTTAGTCTTTTCACAAACAAATCCTACATGCTTGCTCGTTGACTGTATAAAGAATCATATTGAAAAATGTCTGACACTTCACACTGGATAAATGCTGTTCAGTGTGCTTACTAGCATTAACCTTTCAGGGATATTATGATGATGTTTCCAAAACGTTAACATTATTAAACACATGGAGACACACAAGTCAGGTATACGGTTTCAACTTTTTTCCAGTATTACATATCCATCCATCACATTAATAAATGTGAACATTGCTCTTTAGTAAACTGACCCTGGTTGAGATATGTGGAGAGAGATTATGTACATTAATGGTTTTGACCACTATCACTAAGAGAACACTTTAATACACTTCAGCAGTGTCATGTCTGGAGAAAGTTACAAGTTTAATAACAATTGTTTTTTGTTTTCTATAGAAGAAATTAGGGGGTGTGACTGCTACATGCAGCTAGGAATCAGGCCATGCTACTGCAGCTTACAGCATCGGAGGACTACCCAGAACGGAACGCTATAATTACCTTTAATGAATAAGGCTATAAAGATTGAGTCCTCATGATCGCTGAGCTTCTGCAACTGCTTGCACAGATTGTGGTATGGCTTCCAGTTGTAGAAAATGATAGTGGTCCCGTGGAAGGGGCACCTCCTGTTTGCTCTACGGGTACAAGTAAGAAATCTATGGGGTTTGTCCACAAGCAGGCAACCTGTGCAAATAATTTCAGTAAAATACTTGAATTTGCAAAATGAATATAAATGTGCTTAAAGTAATGCTGAAGTTTATCAATGTAGCCATTGCATAAAAAACCTTGCAATGATTTCTAGCAAATTAAACAAGCAGTCATTTACTATAGGTAAGCATTAACAACAGACTGGGGGCCTGATTCATTAAGGAACTTAAATGAAGAAGTTTCCTATTTAATTCTCCTGGACAAAACCATGTTACAATGCAAGGGGTGAAAATTAGTTTTCTGTTTTGCACATAAGTTAAATACTGACTGTTTTTTCATGTAGCACACAAACACTTGATAGCTTATTTGTACACTGAAATTTAACGTTGATATTTGTGTGCTACATGAAAAATCAGTCAGTATTTAACTTATGTGCAAAACAGAAAACTACTTTTCACCTCTTGCATTGTAACATGGTTTTGTCCAGGAGAATTAAATAGGAAACTTCTTCATTTAAGTTCCTTAATGAATCAGGCCCTAGGTTTGTAAAATATCACCTATGTCCTATTAGCAGTCAAGAAATCAGTGTGGCTTTTGCAATAATTCATTTTGTGGATTTTTTATTTCTCCTTTATTTATTTTTTTCTTGAGAAAAACTATTGCCTCCAGGACAGATGAGCGCTGGTTCCCCTGCAATGTATTCAGAGATTTTCAATTTTGTAGATGCTGACCTTCATGCTGTGAAATGCAGATATTAGATAAAGGTAACTGCAGACTCCAAGAAACATTAACTTCACACATTTGATTAGAAATGTACTTTCTAATCAAATGTGACCAAACTGAATTTATATCTGCTCATCCAAATGAGAAATTTTGTGTTAATTGAAAATTGCTTGATAATATATAAATGCATTTCCACACATCTAGGAGAAATGAAAATATTGTGCACAAAACAAAAACTATTTAGGTATGTATCTGGTATCCTTAGGGGACTGTAGAAACTTGCTTCCATATGCTCGCCTGAGGCATCAACTGCAATATTATTTTGTAGGGTTTTGGGATAATTCAGTGGCATAATTAGAAACAACTGGGCTTCATAGCTAAAACTTTAAGCCACCCTCCCCTAATTCTTACTGGCACCTCCTCAAAATAGTTCAACTTAATTGCTTGACCCATATAATAATCTGCAACCCACTAGCTTCAAAAAGCATAGCAATTTATCTAATGTGTAAAATTATATTTAAAATAAAAAATAACAAAATATTATCATCATCACCATTTATATGTATAGCGACACAAATTCCGTAGCGCTGTACAGAGAACTCATTCACATCAGTCCCTGCCCCATTGGAGCTTACAGTCTAAATTTCCTAACATACACACACAGACAGAGACAGAGCGAGAGAGAGAGACTAAGGTCAATTTTGATAGCAGCCAATTAATCTACCAGTATGTTTTTGGAGTGTGGGAGGAAATTGGAGCACCCGGAGGAAACCCACTCAACACGGGGAGAACATACAAACTCCACACAGATAAAAAACATTTTATAATTGTATAATTTGTATGCTTCTTCACTTGTTTCCCTGATCTCCAACTCATCACTTCCATAACAACCTCCAGTTTATTCATGAACTTTACATAACTCCCAATATTTGAACCAAAAGAGAGGCAAATAAGAGTTATTATAATACAACACAATTTTGCAAGCACACATTGTCGTTAATCATGGGTTATTGTGTACAGCTACAAACATAACAAAGCACTAAAATACACAAACATATGTAGGATAGATACTATTAAACTTTCAGGGTTATATTTACAAAACTGCATGTTTGAAAAAGTAGAGATGTTGCCTATAGCAACCAATCAGATTCTAGTTATCATTTATTTGGTACATTCTACAAAATGACAGCTAGAATCTGATTGGTTGCTATAGGCAACACCTCCACTTTTTCAAACTCGAAGTTTAGTAACTATACCTCTAGTAGTGTAACATACATTTTTAGGAGCTGGTGAGTCAGTTTATCTATATATCAGACCTAAAAGCTGGACAGTTTGTAAAGCAAGAGTGGTAAGAAGAATTGTATGCACATAATTAACAATCAAATTAAAAAATAAAAGTATTATTGCAAAGTATGTTTCCCTCCCTGACCCCTCTTTTTTTTCTTACTTTATATTATCATGTATCTTTATTTCCCATATTAGACATCCCAAAAGTTTGCATGCCTGTGATCCAGTGCTAATGTGGTTCAGCTGATCACCTAACATCCTGCACGGGCATCTCGCATGGGCATGGCGGTTCACTCTCACTAACAGGGTGTTGTCAGTATACGCGCAAATGAAAAATTTAGCATAATGCCATCTGATGAACACAGCTATGATATCCTCCGAACACATTCACCCATGTGGAGACACACATCTGTGGTGTCCCCATGTGGGTACAAATCGCTCAGACAAAAGATTAGATAAAAATATATCTCTATATATGGTATATTTGTGTAATTACACACAGAACAACATAGAAACAATAGCTCTCCACTGATATTGAGTTGCAAAGGTATGCAGTCCTATTGCAAGCTAACATCGGCAGAAGTACTGTGTCTCCCACCATGGGATACCGGCTCACACAGTGCCCTGTGCTAAGGCATCTCCTCACTGACGAATTTGCAGATCCTGCTCAGTGTTTGCAATAGAGAAGTCCCAATCTTTTTCAGCTACCCTCCCTCATACTTTATATACTAGTCACACTATTGACCAAATAAAAGGTGCCATGAAGTCTGAAGATGATAGAGATGAGATGTCTAAACAATGGGGAATGTGTGATAACAGCTCTGGACACAGCATATTTTCTAATTATTGTAGCTGGTACATTGTATTCACATGTCTGCTTACACACAGGGGACCTAGCAAAATTATGCTTAATTTACTAATTTAACATATTGCTACATATTAAGGAACCATCTTGGACACAGAATGCCCTCTACAGTTATCAACAGCATGGCAGTTTCCAGTGACCCAGGGAATACAGTAACTGAGCCAACATTCTGACTACATTTTGCAATATTATTAGCTACAGTATACGGGCACGAGCACCAAATAGTATGCACATATGGTTCATACAAAACACACAACAAGTAGCTACATTCAGTGTCTAATACTGAGATATGCTTATACCTTAAAACATACTTTAGAGATGTCTCCCAGGCATGCTGGATTGGCATGATGCAGGCACATCAAATACATTTGTCCTTTTTTTGTCAGAAGTTGCTATGGTATACTGAAGTAAAGTTACAAGCATTTCATAAGTGTCAAAGGCTTTTATTGACAATTACATTACGTTTATGCAAAGAGTCAATATTTGCAGTGTTGACCCTTCTTTTTGAAGACCTCTGCAATTCGCCCTGGCATGCTGTCAATCAACTAATGGGCCACATACTGACTGATGGCAGTCCATTCTTGCCTAATCAATGCTTGGAGTTTGTCAGAATTTGTGGTGGGAATTTTGTCCTCCGCCTCTTGAAGACTGACCACAAATTCTCAATGGGATTAGGATCTGGGGAGTTTCCTGGCCATGGACGCAAAATTTCGATGTTTTGTTCCCTGAGCCACTTAGTTATCACTTTTGCCTTATGGCAAGGTGGTCCATCATGCTGGAAAAGGCATTGTTCATCACCAAACTGTTTTTGGATGGTTGGGAGAAGTTGTTCTTGGAGGATGTTTTTTTTACCATTCATCATTCATGGCTGTGTTCTTAGACAAAATTGTGAGTGAGCCCACTCCCTTGGCTGGGAAGCAACCCCACACATGAATGGTTTCAGGACGCTTTACTGTACGCATGACACAGAACTGATGGTATCGCTTAACTTTCCTTCTCCGAACAATCGTTTTTCCAGATGCCCCAAGCAATCTGAAAAGGAATTCATCAGAGTAAATGACTTTAGCCCAGTCCTCAGCAGTCCAATCCTTATACCTTTTGCAGAATTTCAGTCTGTCCCTCATGTTTTTCCTGGAGAGAAGTGGCTTCTTTGCTGGCCTTCTTGACACCAGGCCATCCTCAAAAAGTTTTTACCTCACTGTGTGTGCAGATGCACTTACACCAGCCTGCTGCCATTCCTGAGCAAGCTCTGCACTGGTGGTGCCCTGATCCCACAGCTGAATCAACTTTAGGAAATGGTTGTGGTGTTTGCTGGATGTTTTTGGGCGCCCTGAAGCCTTATTCACAACTATTGAACCTCTCTCCTTAAAGTTCTTGATGATACGATAAATCTGTCTGTCTAACTCAATCAGCATGACAGAGGGATCTCCAGCCTTGTCCTCGCCAACACTCTCACCTGTGTTAACAAGAGAATCACAGACCTGATGTCAGCTGGTCCTTTTGTGGCAGGGCTGAACTGCTTTGGAAATGTTGTTTTTGGGATAAAGCTCATTGTTGTGGCAAAGAGGGACTTTGAAATTAATTTCAATCTATCATGATGACTCTTTATGATATTCTGGAGTATATGCAATTTGCCATCATAAAAACTGAGGCAGCAGGCTTTGTAAACAATAATATTTGTGTCAGTCTCAAAACTTTTGGCCATGACTGTATATTTCTACTGTAATAAAGTATGTGATGAAGGGACAAAGGCTAAAATGTATATTATTATTTATTATCCTTATCTTTTATTTATATAGCACCACAAAGGGTCAGCAGCTCCATACATGGTGCATAGGAGAAAACAGAGCACAGTACACAGGAAAATACAAAAAAACACAACAAAGTGCAGTTGAATTGACAACCCGACTGAGGACAGGTAGACGGGGCAGAGTGGTATGAGTGAATAAAGAATGCTTGGGAGCCGGAAGGGGAATAGAAGAGAAGTGAGGAATAAGCTGAAGTAGGATGGGCCTGAACCCAGGAGTGTGGATGCAACTAGCAGGACCAGAGCCAGTAATTGGGTGGAAGGAAGATGAGGAGACAGAGGCAAGGTTGAGGAATCAAGGTGCTGGAACAGTCTTGGTCAACAGCATGCCCAAACTGTTAATGGCAGCCTTGGAATGCTGGGACTTGTAGTGCACCAGGGACAAAATTATGTTTTTAACAGAGGTGTGGGAAGAGTCCGATTTTATTAGTACCAGCACTAGGCTTTGCCACCCATGCTGCTGGCACTACTGCAAGGGAACCCGTAGTGTGGGATCCACCTGCAATAATGACAACCAACCCAAGACTGCGGGTTCCCCTGCGATAGTGCCACCAGCCCCGGGTGGTAAAGTCTAGTGCTGGTATTAGTAAAATTGGGGTGACGCCACGCTTTCTGTAACTGTTTTGTGCCAACTGGAGATGACAGTTCTATTTAAATGTCAATATTGTAACTGTCCGCAATCACAATGTCACCATTTTAATAATGTAGACACACTGAACCTGTCGACATTTTGGTGTCAGCAGTCTAACTGTCGACAGGTTCACCATTGATAGAGTGACTACATCCCACAGGAAAAGCAGGAGCAGAATGTTATCATACTGTGAAAGGATTCTGTTTGGAGTGTGTGGTGGAACTAATGTAAGTGAAAGGCACCTCTAAATAGTAATATACATCATTTAGATTATAAAAAAACAAGGGTTATGTACCACCTAGGAGCAAGCATAAGTCTGTATCTGCAGCCAACATTAATCTAATATATTCTGCTGACGAACTTGTTCCTCTCTGTCTAGTGAAGGGAACAGTGGGGGATTCAGTTGTTCTTATGTCATAGATATTGCACACTATTTAAAATGGCCTTTATCTTAAATTGACTGATGCTCTTAAAATGTAAACTTTATTTAAGGGCAATTATAACATAAAGCAAGTTATCTTTTTGGTTACAAAATAAGAACCTTAAAAAGGTTAAAACTTGCTTACCAACATCTATTCTAACTACAGTACAAAGTGGAGATATTTGTATGTTTTTATATGCTATTGCATTTGCTGTCATCAAAATGCAAAAAGTAAATATCAAAAATATTACTTGCTTATATACAAGCATACTATGAATTGTAATTGTTGACAGGTTTGTAAGTAAGGATTGAAAATTTATTGACAGTTATGTAAAAATATGCATTTTTGGCAAGTGTTAGGGGGCTTCCATTTATTCTCCATGTTTGAACCTGAAATCAGAAGCATGATTAAATGCCAGCAAAAAAAAAAAAAAGCACATATAAGCTCTGCTGAACACAGGAAAGGCGTCTAAGCAGACAAATCGCATTAACATTTAATAAAATGACTATGCTTATCATTAAAGTATATGAAACAGTTTTAGTTGCTGACAAGGATAATGATGGTTTTACATTTGCTACATCTTCAATTATGCGTTTTTTGCACTCAAAGCAAATCAGGTAAGCTGCCATTTCTTATCAGTGACATGGAAAATTATCTCACTTATCAATAAAACAGTTTATAAGGAATAACCAGGCAAGGTTAGCCTACACAAAACATTTACTTTAATGTTCAAATGGAACTAAGTCTACAAAATGAAAACTGTTCATGTAAGTGGCATCTGCTCAATGGAAGATTATAATTAAGATGAGTATTTCAGTGCAGTGGATGATTATTCATCAAAAGCATGATAAGATAAAGGATAATGAGGTTCCATGGTTTAAAAACTGCCAATAGCTGCTTTTGATAGCAACTGACGCAAGATATTTGAAATGGGAAGGAGGTTTTTATTGAGGGAGGCATATAATTTGTTGTGAGAAGCATTCTGATATTATTTAGAACTTTTCACACTCCCTACAATTTTTTTCCATCCTTCAAAATATAGATTCCCAGCATCTGTATTCAGTAGGGAAGGTGGGTGCTCTTACTGACTGTCAGCGTGAATGAGGTATGTTCCGACTGTGGTGAACGCAGTATTCCACCACTGTTTGCCGCCTAGTTCCTCTGTACCTAATTTTCTGTGTGGTCTAAAAAGTTGTTTGTGGACTGAGGAAACAATAGCAAAGTAGTTCCCTCATGTTTGCAAAAATAATATTTTTTATTTGTAGGCATGGAGGGATTAAGCACAATAAAGAAAATGAAATCATTACTTTAAATAATATTTATAGAGTGCTCTTGCTGCTGCCAAACTACGTTCACACTTGTACAATAATGACATCTGTGGATTTTAAATTAAGTCACCCCTAAAAAGTATATTAAATGAGGATTGTTTAAATAACTATTATATTTGCATTTGTTTGAAAGTGCAGCTACATTTAATGTTATGTAACATTAAAAAATTGGTAATACTTTAAGAATAAGTAGCTCCATTATCAGAATGGATTTTGTACTGCATAGTGCTCATCCTTATGCTCTGCATTATGTATTAGCAACTTGAAGAGAACTCTGCATTGTAATACTGGGAACTAGACAAGAAATCTGCATTGTACACTGGTCATCAAATGGGTCTGGCTCTGTTCACAAAGATCTCAGGGAAATTAGGATTGAGATATGGGTGGCCGAATCTTAAATCAAAGCCTGGATTCACTACATTTATATATTAAAATTAATTAAATGTCTATTCAGTTAGAAAAAAATATGTCCTGTACGGTAGAATTCAACATTTACATTCCTCTTATTTCTATTTCCTCCAGTTCAGTGCATTTATTTCCTGTTTCAGAAATCTCTGTTAATGTATGTGCAGTACAAATGGAGTATTACTGATTATATATATATATATATATATATATATATATATATATATATATATATATATATATATAAAATGGCTAAATCCAAAGGCATTGGACATTGATCCAGGCCGTAAATTGGCAATCTGGTATCTGATTTACATATCTGTTTCTTTTTGGAACCAGTCTAGCTGCAGGGTGACTGGGCTAATGATGAGCAATCCCCTGTAACAGTGAGACAAGTGGGCAACCTTTCTGTCTTTAGGGAGACAGTGTTTTGAGTTGGCAATATGGGACCAATGCCCAGCCAAGGCTTCGATGGATCAGTGTAGCACAAAGGTTTGTTATGCAAAAGTATGTTGCCGTATTTTCACAGATTTGTAATGGACCACTCTGCTTCCCTTCAAGAGGTAAAGAAGTGCAGAGAAAAACCTGGGACAGAGATAAGATCCAAGCTGTGGAGATACACATGATTAACTTTATCCAGACATGCTGGGTGCCGAATAAACATGATTGTGTCACATGTATCATGGCTAAATAATTAGCACTGAAGATTGTAACTGGTTAGCTGTGAAATTCTACATACAGAACCATATAACAGTTGTAATGAGAAATAAAAATTTGTTAAAAAATTAGTTCAAATGATATACAGTGGTTGACCATTACTGTAATCTGCATGGTTAGGTGTGGGTGTGTGGAGGAGTATGGATGTCCTCAGATGTCCAAAATTAATAAAACTTTCCCCACCAAGCAGTTATTGTCAATGAGTCTAGTGCAGGCTTGGCTAACTTGTGGTACTCCAGGTGTTGTGAAACTACAAGTCCCAGCATACCCTTACAGCAATAAGCTGCTATATATTGGCAAAGCATGCTGGGGCTTGTAGTTTCACAACACCTGGAGTACCACAGGTTAGCCAAGCCTGGTCTAGTGGGACAATCCTGCTTTTTGGCGACTGTTCTGCCCAATCTAAGGGGCAGTTCAAGATTGTATTCTTTATACACACACTGTATGCTTTATATACTTCACTAAGGTGCTAGCTGTCTTTCGTGGACTGACCACCCCCCCTCTAGTGTCAGGTCCCGCCTATATGATGGCTGACCACACCCCTTCTGGTGGGCTCCTAGTGTTGCAGTCCGCCGGTGGGCCCTTCATGCCCCAGTCCGACACTGGATATGACCCAGATGAAATCTTACTTGCAGTCAAAAATGGATGATGCATCATGCAAATGGGACAGCATCTCTTCAACCAGGTCGGTTGAGATGTTTGCTGACTTGAGTACATCAATCAGAAGCTTAGAGAAATGGGCAGGCTACTGCTACAGGCCAGAAGAGTTACCCCTTTGGAGAGAATGGAAAACTTTACCAACCCATTGAATTTTTTGCACGTAATAGACATTGTGAAGCTAGTAGCTGGCTATGACGAGGAGACGGGTACATTTAAGACACTCTCATTGGCACGCAAGGTTAGTGAGCAATGCTGAGTGTCAAGCCATGATGGAGGACTGCACTGCTGCAGTTGAAAATGCACACGACTTCAGGAAGATATAAGAACGGGCTGAGCCCATCTGCTGCTTTGAAAACTCTTAAGGAGTTCAAGTGGAACATGTCTCAGCTCTTACCTGTCGTGGAAGATGTGAAAAAAATGCACTTGTACCCTGAATGGAAACAGCAATATTACCGAAGTGGTCTATCCAAAGATAGACCTATATTTAACCACTGGGCACTACTTCCAAAAGTTACCCTGGCACAGGTAATCTTGTTCAATCGAAAAAGGGAAGGGGAAGTTTCCAAGATGTTTGTGACTACCTTCTCCTCAAGAGATACTTCGTAGCTCCATGAAGATGTAGCCCTAGCTCTTTCTGAGGTTGAGAGGAAGCTCTGCCAGCACTTCACTTGCATTGAAATCTAGGGAAAACGAGGGAGAAAAGTCCCCATCCTGCTGACAGCAGCCATGCAAGCTGCAATGGAACTTCTCGTAGAACAGCGTGAAAAATGCAGAGTGGATATTCAAAATGTCTACATGTTTGCCGGACCAGCTGCCTTGTCACACTTCAGAGGCACCAACTGCATATGATTGCAATGTTTGTCCAAGAGTGTGGGGCCAAACATCCCCACATGCTGTCTTCCATGAAGCTTTGAAAGCAAGTTGTCACTCTCTCAAATGGTCTCAACCTAAACGACACAGAACTGGATCAGTTGGCAGACTTCCTTGGGCACGACATCAGGGTGCACGACCATATTTGCAGGGTCATAATGGATCGCTCTACTTCCTTTCAGAATGTAAAGAAGTGCCACAAAAAACTTGGAACAGAGAGGAGATCCAAGCCGTGGAGAAGCACATGATGAAGTTTATCCAAACATGCCAGGTGCCAGCAAGCGTGACTGTTTTGTGTGCCTCATGGCAGAACCATCCATTCTGAAGGATTGGAACTGGTCAGGGGTGAAATTCTACATAAAGAACTGCATAACAGCTTTAAAGAGGGATCGAACTTGGTTGAAATTATACGCAGTGGTTAAACAGGGCTGTAACCTCAAGTGCTAGGTGTCAGTGTATTCGGGCATGCGGAAGTCCTTAGATGGCCAAAATTCATGAACATTTCCCCACTATTGTTATTTTTTTATGTATGCGGGAATGTGGATGTGCTCAGACGGTCAAGGTAAATGAAACATTCCCCATCATGCAGTCTGTGTCAATACTTTAAGCAAAGTCAAAGTGTAAATCTCAAGTGGTAACTCTGGTGACAAACAGCTCCTACACATACCCATATAATTGTTGTATGGATGTCCTCAGATGTCCAAAATTAATAAAACTTTCCCCACCAAGCAGTTATTGTCAATTCTTTGATCAAAGTCAAACTGAAAATTGCTTGTGGTAACTCTGGTCACAATCAGCTCTTACACATACCCACATGATTGTTCTGCTGACAGGGCATTAAGAAAGGGATGTCCCTATGTGCCATGTTCCAGACATGGGTCCTCACGATGCAATAAAAACAATTATGTGTATGTGTTTGATTAATTATTATAGAACTTTTTTTTAATAAAATGGATTACATCCATTTTAAAACTAATTAGTAAGGCTCTTTTATGAAAGGTCAGCCTGCAATACTGGAGTGTGAATGCTGTTTAATGATGGCACACTCCAAATTTTGCATGAGTGCAGCCAATGAGGTGTGGAAGTGTTTTCCTAGCATGCATTTAGCGAGGTAGCATCAACACTCTCTTTACTCACCCAATAATAAAGATTTTGGAACGTAAGATTGAGCTTAAATTATCACATTTAATGAGCATCATGAGTTGTAAACTTGACTTTTTTTTTTACTTTATGTTTATTACCTCATTGGCAATGTGAGTTCTTTGCAAACTGCAGAGTTTTATCTGAAGTTAGGTACTTTTTTGATTTTCTGTCCCAATCTTAGTTCTTTGTGTTTCAGAATTGCTTCACTGAAACTATGAGACAGTAAATTGAACTGAACTTGAGAAGAAATGTCTATCCACATCTGAGTTAAATTCCCCAAGATATAATTCACGGAATAACAGCGTTTACCAGTTGATGCTCTGCTGAACCGTAATATGTCTTGTGCTGTCATCCTAGGCACTGAGTTTTCTTTTCAACAATATAAGCTTTCTGTACTTCTAATACATGTGAGGGAAATGCAAATTGATTATTATATTTTACAAACCATACATGAATACTTAGCAAGTTATTGCACAAATTTCACAATTTCTCTCCTTCTGTTGACAGTTTGTTGAAAGAATAATGAGAAAAATCAAAATATTTATAGAAAATACTATTAAATCCAACATGCATTAAATATACTAATTTTACCCAATAACGAGACTGAGAAGAAATAGCAAATTTTACTTTTTCAAACAAAAATACTCAGAACTTAAAGAAAATAATTAGTCTTTAAATATAGAGATCAAAGTAAAACAAATACCTCAATGGATATAATTAAGCCTTAATTGTATTCCTGAGAATATATTTGGTGTTATACTTCTTACAAAAGTATGAATATATTTTATTGTGTTGCAATTTTCTAGGGATTAAAGTAGAATTTAAGGCAGAAATCTCTCTTCTCCAAACTAATAAATCCATAGACACCTGCCACAGGACCTCTGCTATTTGCCTGTTGCCAAGATGCCTCCAAATGAGAGTGAATTAGAAATCCATGTGGATCTGCAAGCAGCTGTACACTGCTTGTAAAATCTGCACACTGATTGATGACCGAGGGAATTAAGTACTTTCTAGGTATTGAAGTAGTTGGCGGCGCTAGAAAGGGAAAGTACCCTGTGAATTGTGGTTTTACTAGTTGGGAAAAGGAGCTGTCTATTAAAATATTATTCGGTTTAATTATCTACTTTAAAGCAGGCCCCAAGCAATGATAGTGGCTGTTTCTTTCGCAATTTTGAAAACAAGATGTATTATGTGCTCAGTCTTACCGCTATTAGGCCCTCGGATGCAATATAGCCTGTTTTCACGCGATGTCATGTGATGCGGCCGCCTGTGCGCCCTCCAGGCTGACATCTCCCAGCCCGCGCCTGGTAATATTCCCACAATATTTTCTCTAAGACTGACCACAGATGCAGGTCTTAAAAGGTAAGTAACAACAGTACTCAATGATCAGTACAATGTATATATATGTCACTCTGTTTTGTGTTAAGGTGTATAGGGCGCCCTTAGGGAGGGTTTCCTGTTGCCTAGAAACCACCCTCCACGCTGAAAATGACTACAGAGCCGCTCTGTGAATTACAAACTGTACAAAAAGCCCCAGATCTGTGCTCAGCGCAGAGGAGGAGGGGTAAGATGGTTAGGTAGCTGAACAGACCAATCAGGTGTTGAGTGTCTCCTATGTCATCAGAAGTCTCCCAGCAAACACCTCTGGGAGGAGGGGAATCTCTAGCTGCCTGACCCGCAGGGGAAAGTAGATGAGTACAGGTAATGTGTTTGTCTATCCAGTGTGTCAGTCTCCTAATCCTACCAGTGCCTGTTTATCCTGTCAGTATCAACCTCACCGTGGTTGCAGCAATAACTTCTGTTTCTACGGTAAGTGTATTTTACTGTATACTTACTACATCACAGTACATACCCGAAACACACACTGTGTGGCTGATGCAGCTAACTTCACCACAGGTAAAATGCTATTTGTTTAACGTGTAAAATGTTTTATTGTTTTGAATATAATATTAGTCTCAATCTATTTATTAGATAAATCTTATTAGAAAAGTCTATGTGAAAAAAACTTTGGGACCATATTTTTTACAAATTAAGTGTAAAAAACTGTCTGTTTCAGGTTATTGAATACGTTTTTCTTTGCTTTGTTCCCAAAATCAAACATTCAGACACCCCCTTACAGAAATCCTGCGTTTGCCCCTGGTGTATGGATTAACAGTGCACTTCCTTTTCTATGCTTTGGCAAGCTCTATGGCAGGGTTATAAATGACCAGAGGGTTCCTGCACATGCAGTTTTTTTTCAAGAATTTCTTTTTGGAGGTGTTAGAACTCAAGTGTGGTAGTGCAAACAGATGTCTCAATAATTTGGGAGCAAAAACATCTCTATAGAAATAAACCCTTCATTTTATTGGTGGCAGTCATTATTACGGCTATGGAAAAGCTAAAGAGCTACACTAGGAAATGACATCATTTAACATAGACAAACTGAAATTGCCGCTTTTAAAGCCGCAATTCTCGGACCCCACATATGTATGCCATTATACATGGTGTGGGGTCCGGCTAAATCAGGTTGAAGAACAAGAAGAGTTATGACCACTGTGTTAAGGAAAATATCTTGGTTCCAGTAGACAGAGTCCTACACAGACACAGTCATTCCAGAGAAGTACTAATTAGCCAACCATTGGCAGAAAGACCCATATCAGGTAATAGCAAAACTGCCTGAAACTTTTATACATAAAGTGAGGACAGAAGGACATATGGGGCATATTAAGACATACCACAGACATCATCTCTTAACAATTGAAAGGACAGTCAGATTTAGAGATCAATTGAGAGAAGAAGAGCAATGTGGTTGATCCTGGAAGAAATCTGGTAGGTTGCGGTATACTAGGGAGAGGGATAGTTCTCAGGAAGGTGCTGGTTAATAGAACAGTGAAGTGTAATGTGTTTATGATACACCTGTGCATCCTGTGCATGTACAAGGAAACTACAAAAGCTGCAAGGCATTAGGTAATTTATTTTGGGGTTTTTCATCCACCTTTCTCACATATAACCATGCCTGGGCATGGTGGAGGCTTGAAGTCTGGAGGACAACAGGCGTCGCCCGCTCTGAAACCAGCAACTGGTACACCGCTGTCAGCCCAGGCAGCGTGTCAGCCGCTTTAGAATGCCTGATACTGCAGTGGTCCATTGCTATCGGCTAGCATCTCATGTGATCATGGACACGCTGCGCATTGTGCAGAGTGACCTAGAGTCTTTCCAGATCACAGTGGATGTCACGCCTGAGATGACTCAAGCCACATTCAGTCAGATGCTGAAGATTGTGCTAAAGTCTTTGTCTATCTGCCACTGGATGAAGAGTCTCTTGTTGTCATAAAGCAGCAATTTGCCACCATAGCCGGCTTTCTGCATGCTATACGGGCAGTAGATGGCACACATGTAGCTCAGGTCCCATTGGGGGGAAATGCTTATATTTATTTGAATAGAAAGTATTTCCATGCACTCAGTCTCCAAACTTTATGTGATGCATCTCTCCAGAATTGATGCCTGGTTGCTAGATGACCGGGAAGCACCCATGACTCCTTTGCCTTCTGGCAATCAGGCATGTTGTGCAGATTGCAACAGAGGCAAGGAGGTGCAAGACCACACTGTGATGCATGTCTATTAGGTACTATTTTCTATCATATCATTATTTACATGCAGCCCTTTGTGTCCTAAAGACATTGGTATACATTGTATTCATACATGGTAGGCATAGCACCATTGCAAAATATTTGCATTATGGTGCACTTGTCAATTGTCAATTATTGTAGCATTACAATAGCGCCATATCATGTTAAAAGATCTGCCTAATTATTTATTTCTTGTTATTCTTTATAAGGGACAACACATACCCTTTCAGCCCTTTATAGCCAGGTTATAGAGCACACATTTGGCCTTTTAAAGAACAGATTCCGTCCCCTTGACCTGTCTGGTGGAGCTCTTATATATGCACTCAATATTATATGCCATATAGTTGCTCTTTGTCTGGTATTCCATAACATCGCAATCCGGAGTGGGGTTCCATGGGTGGAAGAGGCCTAGGTTACTGACCAGGAGATGGATGACATCGATCCTAGTCTTTCAGATTCCCAAAACTATTCTAGGAACAAAGAAAACGTGATTTCATCATACTTGTACATATCTTTTGTCATATTTATTACAACAGAATGCTATAAGGAGAGATATAAGGAAGTCCAGGAGCAGGGACATGAGGAGAGATATGAGGAGGCCAAGGAGGAGGGCCATGAGGAGAGATATGAGGAGGCAAAGGAGGAGGCTCAGGATGTTGCCGTGGAGGTGGCACATTCGCCTTTCCAATAGTCAATCCCTTTCCCCGCTCACAATGCAATCCATTTCCCCACCCCACCACCAATCCCTTTCCCAACCCCATGTTGAAGTTAGCATTTAGGTGCTTCTGAGTAGCTCCAAGTGGAGGCTGAATTGAAGGAGACAGAGCAGACAGGGACATCCCAGACCCCTGCAGTAATATTAACTAACTTGATTGAATAAACCAATATAATATAAATTTGTTTTTCAGAATAAAAGTGTAGGCTCCAGAAAGCCATTCTTTACTAAGAATAATCTACTGTTCATTTATAAAATGATTGGACAGTGTTTATACATTATATTGCTACTATAGGTTTATAAACCTTGTTATTGTGATTTTTATTGTTATTATTATACTTTATATGCATTTTTAATGTTTATGCCTCGTGCTATTTTATTAGCCCAAAAATTTGTCTGACATACTAGCGTTCCTATTACCCTATCAATTTATCTTCTTGAGACATTCCAGTAGGATTTTTTTTGGTAGCGGCTTTTATAGCCAGCCTATATTTATCTAATTAACATATGTAATGGTATCAGTACCGTAGAGCGCCTTTTTCTTTTCCTAGTAATATTATAACAAGATAATACCAATTAGAGAGGTCATACAATAGAGCAATGACAGAAAATGAAGAGGAATATACAGTATGTGTGCAGTAGGTAAGTGGGGAATAGGATTAAGATATATAGAAGGGATAGAAAGATGAGTGGGTTACCGTTTGTTATGAGACGTAAGTGGATGGAGTTAGGGTAACATAATTATGCCATTTGTGCCTAACACTTTAATACAATGGAGGGGACAGGTTTATTTGGTGCTATCCATGTGATCACTGCCCTTCAATAATTGCTCTATTGCACCACTTATTTAAAACACATGTGCGCCATGAGTATGTAAATATTGCTTTTATTTTCAAAGAATTATTTTTATTTTCAAATAATTCTAACCAAAGATAGATTTGAAATGCCTGAAAATTAGAGATGGGCGGGTCCGGTTCTCCGAGAACCGAACCCACCCGAACTTTGGGTATCCGAGTACCGAGCTGAGCAGCTCGGTACTCTCCCGCCCATTCCGAATCCAAATCGAGGCCGAACGTCATTGTGACGTCGTCGGATCTCGGGGCTCGGTTCTCGCGATACTTCAACTTTATAAATACACGCCTCCACAGCAATCCATCGCCATTTGACAGAGGGAGAGAGCTGGGTGTAGTCATAGGCTAATTAGAGCAGGGACAGAGAATACAATATTGTTCTTGCAATTGCTCTAACCAAAATCGCTAGTGCAGAGAGAAGGATAGAGGTTTATTATTTTTTCTTCATATTTGGCACTCCCCAGCGCTTTTGGGGTGTCCCCCATAATTGTGCATAAATATTTCTGGCTGTCAAAAGTCATATCTGTCAGCAGTATCTACTAAATAATTTTTAGCACTCCTCAGTGCTTTTGGGGTGTCCTCCCTAATTGTGCATTAATATTTCTGGCTGTCAAAAGTCATATCTGTCAGCAGTATCTACTAAATAATTTTTAGCACTCCTCAGTGCTTTTGGGGTGTCCTCCCTAATTGTGCATTAATATTTCTGGCTGTCAAAAGTAATATCTGTCAGCAGTATCTACTAAATATTTTTTAGCACTCCTCAGTGCTTTTGGGGTGTCCTCCCTAATTGTGCATTAATATTTCTGGCTGTCAAAAGTCATATCTGTCAGCAGTATCTACTAAATAATTTTTAGCACTCCTCAGTGCTTTTGGGGTGTACTCCCTAATTGTGCATTAATATTTCTGGCTGTCAAAAGTCATATCTGTCAGCAGTATCTACCAAATAATTTTTAGCACTCCCCAGTGGTTTGCGCTCAGAATGGATTCAAAGCAGTCCACATATGATCTGAATGAGCAACCAGGTTCTGTCACCAGTCCTGATGTTAGTGTTCCCAGTACGTCATCTGGCCAAGGCGATGTCAAACAACAGAGTGTTTTCAAATTAGTGCAAAAAACAAAAACCCCCAAAAAATTTACTGTATTGAAGCGAAAAAGAAGTGTAACTGAGCAAAAGTTAAGTGACGATAAAAAAAAAATTGCAAGCATGCCATTCTACAAACGCAGTGGCAAAGAGAGAATGAGGCCTTCACCTTTGGCTATTAGTGGCAGATCCCAAAAATTTACCCAGCCTACAATTGGTGCACAACTACTGTTACGCGTCAAAGCCGAGCTGCAAGATAACAGTGAGGCATTACAGTAGAATATTTGCTCTGATTCACAAATGACAACAATCCCTGTGGAGAGTCCATCCAACAGTAGGATGTCTAATCGTGAGCATTCTTCTGATGTGTGCCTTAATAGCCCGAGTGTAGCCGGTGATACCCAAATTGAGGATGCCACTTTGGAATTAGAAGAGGATGAGGGGGAGATTTGTGTAGGCGACGAGGGCGCTAATGATGATGTTGATGATTATGATGCAGACAGATACCAAATTGCCTTTCTCAATTTCTATTTATATTCTAGATTATATAACGGCTGAATAGTTTTCTATTTTACTCCTAGTGGAGAGAGGATCTGATGCAGACAGATACCAAACTGCCTTTGTCCATTTCAATTTATATTGTACAGTATATAACGGCTGAATTTATTAGTATTTTATACAAGTGGAGGGGAGCCTAGAGAGACAGAAACCAAACTGGCTTTCTCCATGTCAATTAATATTGTACAGTCTATAATGGCTGAATTTTTGGTTTTTTTAAAAAAGTGGAGGGGGGCCTATAGAGACAGAAAGCAAACTGTCTTTTTCCATTTCTTTACATATTTAACTATAAGTGTAGGGTGTAATATACATCCAAAGACGATGGCTGCATTGCCAATATGCATAGATGGAGAGGAAGACAATCTGTTTTGTGTGTAGAATAAATGAAGGCCTACCAACGAAGAATTAAACTGTTTTTTTGGATGATTTATTACCTCAACAATTAGATTACTTGTCTCTAAAACAGTTGGAGCACTAAATTGGGTTAATTTAGGCCCAAAAACATGGATTTTCCCAAAAAATAGCAAAACAAAACCAAACAAAACCAAAACCAAAACCAAAACACGCAATGGCGGTTTTGCAAAACCAAAACCAAAACACGACGGTAATCCAGATCCAAAACCGAATCCAAAACCAAAACACGGGGGTCAGTGACCATCTCTACTGAAAATATTATCTCTGTGATGTAGATTTATCTCTAAATTAGCATAATTTCTGTTCTTTTTTCTGTAGTAGCACTGATCAAAACTTTAAGCTTGGCAACATTAATAATTCACAAAATAGCAGTTCAAATACTTATAGAAATGACAATAAGCATGTTAGACAAGTGATTTGAGTAATTATTATATTAATTTAATGTTAAATATGGTGAGGCTACTGCTCTTGAGTCTTCTCAACTTAAAAGACTTGAAGCATACTTTTATCACTTAATTTACTTCCATGACACACTTAATTATTCAAAAGTTGCATGCTAACCATTAGTGTTTGTTATTTATTTTTGTGCAATGAATTTCAAAATTAGATGGCACCATCTTATAGTGTATTTATTGCACAGTATTGCAGTCACCCAGTATAATAATGTGTTTTCATTACCTTCCCTATTCAAGAAATGTCAGAATGACTAATATACCCAGAAATGTTCTCAATATCCCTTTTTTTCTATTACAACATATGGAGAATGACAATACATTAGGGAAATGATTCTGACTAGGATGAAAATTCCCTTCTATCACACAGCTGATAAATTTCATCTTGCTCTGCCTGGCTACATCTTTCTTCTAGTATAATAATATAAACAGTGTTCATCAAAACACCAGCATTCTGCTTTTTGCAATAATATTCTTTAGTATTCTGTCTTATAATTCAGTCAATAAAACCGACAAATTACTTCGCACCAACACAACAAATAGAAAAATGCAGCATGCAAGTAAAATATTTGTATTTCAAGTTGTTAGCAAAAGCAAATAAATGGATCTTACTAGTGTTGCTTTATGGATAAGAAATATTGATAAGACTACAATTATTCCTAACTTGTTTTTATTATGACAAATGTGATAGACTGATTCAGTGATATCCAAGCTAATTGCATTTCCTTATCTGTTATCTGGTTTGTTCTGCATACAGAAGGAGCACAGTTGGAGAAGAGTTGGTGAATCACATGATCAATGTGTCATGTGATGGATGCTCGATTGCGCTTCACGCCTTGTGTAGTTCCCGTTGATACAGTCAGAGCAGTGTAAACTCTAACAGTGACATTGGACACAGTGAGATAATTAAGTTATGATATTTCATTAGGTCACAATAATAAAACTTAAGTCATGATAACCAATTAGATTACAATTTGTAAACTAAAGGAGCCAAATATGACCAAAAATCACATCGATTTTGACTGGGTGTTCACCAACCATTATCCAGTCCCAATTATAACAATTATTTCATTAGTTTAACTAAAATGCAATGAAATTCTTTTAGCACTCCAAGTGCAATTTAGTGGTTCTGGATCATACTTTAAATACCTCTTCCTCAAAGCCTACCAACCATCTACTTAACCCCCATCTCCTCCCTTTAGCTCGTCCTCCCTTCTCTCTTCTTGCCTCAACTGGCTCCTCTTGTGCCTGGTCTGTTTACCCTCCCTTAGGATGTAAGCTCGTATGAGCAGGGCCCCCTCCCCTCCTGTCTCCATACCTGTTCTTCCACTCCGTCTTTACTGCATATGACTGGCCGGAGTTTCTGAAGTATTGGTACTTTTTGTTCATTGTTCTGTATGGTTTCACCCTGTATAGTCTACTGTTAGTACTGTGTGCGGCGCTGCGGGTACATTGTGGCGCCTAACAAATAAATGATAATAATAATAATAATAAATACATAAAATCATGCTGGACAAAGAAGCTTTTTGGGGGGGGGCATGGCAGGCACAAGACTTTTGTCTAGTGTCCGCCATATGAGGATATCCTGCATGATATGTACTTTAAAATCCAACTTTTATATGTCTGTATGTAATCATTAAGGATGGATAACTGTTATGCCTGTCATGACTCAAACAAATGCTGAGTGATATAACCAATGTTAATCATTAATGAGACTGTGTAATACATAGTTTTCAACGTAGTCTAATACAATACTTATATAGTTTATAGTATATACTACAGTGAACTAACCTTGGCGTAAATAAATTAGTGTATGAAATAACAGGATATTGTTCTAAGTACTCTAAATTCAACAGAATTGGTCAAAATAACTGGTTAAGTGCAATAAAAATATTCCAGAAAGCAGATTATATTAAATCTCCTCAGTACTTTAGACCAAGAGTGCAGCCATAAATATAAGAAAACAAATGTATATAAGAATATATTGTGTAGCTTGTCTAGGGTCAGATATCAAAAATCTTATTTGTTAGGTAATTCCAGAGTAAATTGGAGTAATTATCGACGTCACCTAAAGATAAAACTTGAACAAACCTTAGAGAAAAATGTGCACCGACAAAGGAACTCCAAGGCGAGAAAGGACATTATTTTAAACAGATTTAAAAGGACTGTGGGAGGATCTCCCTTTAAAATATTAACACGGTCTGCTAAATTCTCAACAAAATGGTTTTAAACCATTGGGTAGGGAGCATATAGTAGTCACTAAGTTACAAGACAATTAGTGATCAAATAGGAAATCAGCCCATCACATTTTTGCCTGCCGAGAGGGCTGTATATTTTCAAAGAGATGATAATTTGGTCCAAACCAAAAAAAAACATACCTGGTATTGCTAGAGTCCTTAGTGCAAAATTGGACAGTGGCAGCATGTAAATAACTGTTTACTGGGACCATACTAGTGGCAGCATGTAAATAACTGTTCACTGGGTCCATACTAGTAGCAGCATGTAAATAACTGTTTACTGGGTCCATATTAGTGGTAGCATGTAAATAACTGTTCACTGGGTCCATATTAGTAGCAGCATGTAAATAACTGTTCACTGGGTCCATATTAGTAGCAGCATGTATATAACTGTTTACTGGGTCCATATTAATGGTAGCATGTAAATAACTGTTCACTGGGTCCATATTAGTAGCAGCATGTAAATAACTGTTCACTGGGTCCATATTAGTAGCAGCATGTAAATAACTGTTTACTGGGTCCATATTAGTGGCAGCATGTAAATAACTGTTCACTGGGTCCATATTAGTAGCAGCATGTAAATAACTGTTTACTGGGTCCATATTAGTGGCAGCATGTAAATAACTGTTCACTGGGTCCATATTAGTGGCAGAATGTAAATAACTGTTCACTGGGTCCATACTAGTGGCATCAGATAAATAACTGTTCACTGGGCCCATATTAAATTCAGAATTTACTTCAAACATTGCTGAGTCAGTGAAACTAGATATGCATCAGTTCAATTTGTATAATCCCATCAAAATATATACTTTTCTAAGGGTGGTAAAAGTGGTCATATCAATGAAATCTAACAATTATCACTACATATTTGGCAAATAAAAAAAAATGTTGTTATATGAAAACAATTCCAGTGCTGTGTGTGGGAAGATGGCATCACAGTTAAGCACTCGCTTTTCTGCATATATTCAATCAGATGGTTTCCTCCCACGCTCCAAAAAACATACTAGTAGGTTAATTGGCTGCCATCAAAATTGACCCTAGTCTCTCTCTCTCTGTCTGTGTGTGTATGTTGTATGGGAATTTAGATTGTAAGCTACAATGGGGGCAGGGACTGATGTGAATGAGTTCTCTGTACAGCCCTGCAAATTCAATGGCGCTATGTAAATAAATGGTGATGATGATGATGATTTATATTGTTCTGTATGCGTTCAACTTGTTCGTTCAATGAAAAGTTAATTTGTGAAAACATCTTTAGATTCAGATACATACAATTGTTCTCTGTATGTGGGTAGCATAATCATGACAATAAATATTTGCTCATATTACTTTGTTCTGTGAGATTTCTTTCAATAAAATTGTGGAATCCAAATCATGCATTGCATTTCGGTGTGCTACATTTATTTAATAAACAGTCTGGCCAAACCATGTTTTGCAGCATTTGTTTTGGAAAATAACATTTTTAAACATTTATTTGGGAAGTTTTTGGTTTTTAGCAAATAGTTTAGTAATACAATTGAATAATTAATTATTAAAAAAAAACTTTTTTAAAGTTTGATATTTTGGACACTGAGGGGTCTGAGTCATTAGGGAAAGTAAAGCAAAAAAAGGAGTAACTTTGCACCTTGGCAAAACCATGTTGCATTGCAGGGAGAGGTAAATTTAAAATGTGGGGACAGATTTATAGTTGGGGTAGGACATGTCCTAGATCAACTTTAAATTTCAGTGTAAAAATAAATCTATCAAGTATTTGTGTGCTATATGAAAAAGCAGTCAGTATTTTCCTTACGTGCAAAATAATAAACTAATTTGCACCCCCTTGCAGTTTGCTGCGGAGAAGGTGTATTTAGAGAGAAACCTTTCCTCACATAGCAAAAGGACTTGAATTCTCTGGTCCGAGGTGCCGAAAATGCATTCTCATCCCTATACTTATAAAGGGATGTAATTTGCACCTTCTAGCTATGCTTTGTGGGTAAGTACATTTATAGGCGCACTTCAACAAATTTAATATAAATCTTTAGTCACACATGCAATAGAGAAAGTATCAATTCACCCTCATTATTTTGATCAGTTTAAGACATAAATAAGTGAAAGACAGGCAGTATTTTAGGGGGGAAATGATCAAGTTTAAATTAATGAAGTTGTTAGTTGAAAGCTGAAGAAGGTTGGACGTTGTTGTGACATTTTTTATTGTTTGAAGCCAGTATTCACCAAGATGCAAATATAGTGATTATACAGTCTCCAAAAATTGTGAAGAAGGTGTGCAGTTTGAAATATGAAAGACAGACATAGTAGGTGTACTTAAGGAGACAAAAGAAAAAATGCAGACCCGCATTTTTTGCTGTTTGTAAATGAGCCTTATAGGCTGAATATTTCTCTCTTTGGCAAGTTACCCTCTGGATTACAAACACTACATTCGACTGGCATTTTTCATGCAAGTGCATGCATGCAAACACATTTAAGAAGAAAACCCCTTGTATTATATGTGTTCAGGGCCGGACTGGCCATCGGGCTCTTCTGGCAAATGCCAGAAGGGCCGATGGCTTAATAATGGGCCGGTGCAAGCAGGGGTGTTTTTTTTCTTGGTTTTTTTAAGTACTTTTTTTTTCCACCCGCGATGGGGAGGGGGTGGGGGGGCGATTTCGGTGTTACAGGGTGCACGGTCCAGGAACTGGGCACCCATTTTAAAAAGTCAATATGCCGGCGTTCCAGTGCCAAGTACATGGCAGGATGGAACTCTATGCTGCTCAGGACCGCCTGCAGTGTCTGAAGGAGGAAGCCTGGAGCATACAACAGGCAAGGTACCTTCAAAGAAGACTGTAAGATATTTGTATTAGTACGAAAAAAAGAGAGAAAAAGTGTGTTCAAAGGTTGAGGCACTCAAATGGTCAAATGTCTTTTAAAATAAAATGATATAACTTTATTAATTATCACTAAAAATTATTTTTATCCAAAAAGAGGTAGATTCATCAAGGACTTGTAGCGAAATATTTAAAAACTAGGATATTATATATGTAACCATACATTTTGTTACTGTTAAGAAAATAGAAAAAAAGCTACCTAGCTGCGCTGCTGTTTGGTTTTGTGATTTATGACATTCTTATCAGTGCTAGAAGAAACCAAATTAGTGGAAAGTGGTTCGTTTGTATATGCCACCACTGGTTAATAAAGGCTTAATGACCTAATCATGTATTGCTCTTATTTTATTTTGTGGAAGTAGATTCTCTTATCACCTCTATATCTGGATTAATTTCAATTATATTTCTGTCAAAGAATAATTGACAACTAACTCACACTGTGACCTCCTTCATCTCCACATACCCTGCCCCCTCTGCATCCAGTCATGCTGCCCCTCTGCCCCCTCTCACGATGCCCCTCTGCCCTCTCTCACGCTGCCACTCTGCCCTCTCTCATGCTTCCCCTCTGCCCTCTCTCACGCTGCCACTCTGCCCTCTCTCACGCTGCCACTCTGCCCTCTCTCATGCTGCCTCCTCTCACTCTGCCCTCTCTCACGCTACCTCCTCTCACTCTGCCCTGCTGCCCTCTCTCACACTGTCCTCTCTCAGCGCTGCCCTCTGTCCTCTCTCATGCTGCCCCTCTGCCCTCTCTCATGCTGCCACTCTGCCCTCTCTCATGCTGCCTCCTCTCACTCTGCCCCTCTGCCCTCTCTCACGGTGCCACTCTGCCCTCTCTCATGCTGCCTCCTCTCACTCTGCCCCTCTGCCCTTTCTCACGCTACCTCCTCTCACTCTGCCCCGCTGCCCTCTGCCCTCTCTCATGCTGCCTCTCTGCCCTCTCTCACTCTGCCCCTCTGCCCTCTCTCATGCTGCCTCCTCTCACTCTGCCCTGCTGCCCTCTCTCACGCTGCCCTCTGCCCTCTCTCATGCTGCCCCTCTGCCCTCTCTCACGCTGCCCCTCTGCCCTCTCTCACACTGCGCCTCTGCCCTCTCTCACACTGCCACTCTGCCCTCTCTCACGCTGCCCCTCTGCCCTCTCACACTGCCCCTCTGCCCTCTCTCATGCTGCCCCTCTGCCCTCTCTCACGCTGCCTCCTCTCACTCTGCCCTCTCTCACGCTGCCTCCTCTAACTCTGCCCTTTCACGCTGTCCCCTCTGCCCCCCTCTCACTCTGCCCCCCCTCTCACTTTGCCACTTTCACTCTGCCCCTCTCCCTCTGCCACTCTCTGCCCCTCTCTCTCTGCCATCCTCTCTCACTCTGCCGCCACTCTGCCTCATTCTCACTCTGCCACTCTCTCTCTCTGACAACTCTCTGACCCTTTCTCTATGCTCCTCTCTCACTCTGCCGCCACTCTGCCCCCCCCCCCTTACGCCGCGGCCTCTGGCTGGTCGCGGCACCCCAGTGACAGCGCCGCAGAACCCCTGGGAGCCGCGGCGCACACTTTGGGAACTGCTGGTCTATAGCAATGAATAGGCAATAGACATGAATGGAGAAGCATCACATTTGTAATTGTTTTTTACCTACATCAATAAGATTTAAGTAATCTTTATTAATGTGTGGTCTAAGCAGGGTGCCCTGCTTGCATTTAGGTGGCACAGTTCCTTTTAAATGTGTTTTTTTTTTACCAGAGCATAACAAGTAGAAGATATTGACTGTATTACCCTTTGGATTAAAATAAGTAGATCTGGCTTGGATTTCATTTTGGATTGATAGAAACAGATCTGCCTTTGATGTGCAGCATGGTGGCTAAGTGGCTAGCACTTCTGCCTCACAGCACTGGGGTCATGAGTTCAATTCCAGACCATGGCCTTATCTGTGTAGAGTTTGTATGTTCTCCCAGTGTTTGCGTGGGTTTCCTTCAGGTGCTCCGGTTTCCTCCCACACCCCAAAAACATACTAGTAGGTCAATTGGCTGCTATCAAAATTGACCCTAGTCTCTGTCTGTGTGTGTGTATGCTAGGGAATTTAGACTGTAAGCTCCAATGGGGCAGGGACTGATGTGAATGAGTTCTCTGTACAGCGCTGCAGAATCAGTGGCGCTATACAAATAAATGGTGATGATGATGATATCCCTTTGGATTAATAAATGCAAGACATCCCACACGATTGTGGTGGGACAAAAATTACTTTTTTGCTTTTTATATAATAAAGTGAAAAAGGGTATAGGGAGTGTTTTATTTCATTAAACTTTATTCTTACAAACGTGTTTTGCTTTTTTGTTTTATAATGGGCAGGGATCTTAGGGATGCCTTAACATTATACAAGCTACTTACCAAATTTGGCATCATTGGAGTCCTAACAGCAGCTCCACAAAAGAAGAAATCAGCCCCTACTCCAGTGTGGCAAATGGTTTAAATCCCTAACTAACTTCAGTAGCAGACAATATGAGTTACACTAAAGGGAAGAAATAGACATATGTAATAAACAAAAGTTTTCCATATACTGTTGATCTACAACAAAACAAGTAGAATTGATTATCTGTTGCTAAACTATATGGGTTAAATCTACACTAGTTTCCACTGCCTTAGGGGTCCGCAAATTTTGATTACATGTTCACTGTTGAAATTAATAATAAATAGTAATAAATACGGTCTCATAAATTATATAACAAACAAATTAATTCCATATAAATAGGATATAGAGCAGGAGATAGTAAGAATAATTCAATATAAATATTAGTATGATATTATTCATCTGCACTGTAACTAAAATAATCTTGAAATACAAAAAAACCAAGAAAAGATTAACTAGTTTAATCAAGGTTAACCAGAAGAATCAATTAGAGGCAATGTAACAAATATTCTTCTTGAGAGTTAATCCTTGGACCAAATGCTTACAAAATTAGAGATATTGGGCCTGATTCATTAAGGAAAGTTGTCCTAAAGTTAATCTAGGACATGCCCTACTCTAATTATAAATTTACCATCACATTTTAAATCCCCCCCCACCAATGCAACATGGTTTTGCTTACTTACTTTTGCTTAATTTTCCTGAGTGAATCAGACCCATTGTTTCTATTAGTATATAACAATCTTACATAGCCAATAGTTTCAGTAATCTGATTTGCCTGTTTCTCTAAGTTGGGCTGGCAGTCATCCGAATTCTATTTATATAGACCTTGGCAAAAATTATAAGATTAATTACATATTGCCTACATGATTTATTTAAAGATATATTCACATATTCAGGTCTTCTTTCAGGTGTGGGAAACATTCATTGTCTGACCCCTCAAACAACGCATTATAAGTGTGTGTCGCTGATCCGCCTATCACTTTTTCATAATTTCGCTTTCACATGAGTGGCTTCCATAGGTTGAAGACTTTAAGCTTCCTATTATGCTGTATATACAACTGTGCCATGTTCTTGGGTATTGATGTTTGGCTCTTCTCAATTGCTGACATTGCCTCATTTTCTTTTTCTGCTGTAAACTGCTGTACCCCATGTGGATATTTTTTTTTATATATTATCCCCCAAATATAGTGCCAATTTTGACATGCTTTAATAAAAAATGCTTTGGAAAAAGAAACAAAAGATATATCCACTGTTAATTGAAATACAGCTGCAATTATTCAAACACACCAGTTTCTTCTACACAGCTAAATAATCCTGTAAATACCTGTAGAAAAGCTGTTTTGGGCATACCATATTCAATGCTAAGTTGATCATTGGATATTAAGTGATCCTTACTATAAAGTTTACTGACCCTAGTAATTCCATAACTGATCCAGAATTCCTTCCCCTCCATGTTTAACAAATTAAAGAATTTCCATTATACCATAATGGGGTTTGCAGATCTTCCATGCATTATGACATGAGTTATATTCCTTTTTCGGACAGCCTCTGCTATAAGAGGGACAGCTTTGCCGTTAGACTTACCCTTCAGCAATGTCTGTAAAAGTGTATGGCCTGTATCTAAGTGTTCCACTAAGGAATTATGCAATTCGTTATTATTTTTTTAATATATGCCTCATTTAGAAAAATGTATGCATACAAAATCAACAAAGTAGGCACAAAGCTACGTAAAAAGTTTGTAGGACATATCAAAAGAGATATCATCTCGTATGATACCTTCAGGTAGGTAGCTAGAATGTCAGAACATTTACATTTTAGTGTTATAACAAATAAACAAAAGAGGTGGACAAAAGGAGGAAGGAAACCAAGGAACGAAAGAGAAGGGGAAAAGAGGGGGGGTGGTGGGTACCCATATAGTCGCTAGGTTTAAACAGGAGCAATAGAGTCTAAATGAAATCAAGGAGTGAGTGGAGGGGGGGGGGGGGAGTGCCAGGTAGAACCCCTCCTGTGAGGGACCTAATTTTGAAGTGAAGAGTTACGTGTCGTCTCCGAAAACATGACTTAAATTCAGCTGATTCCTTCAACGCTAATCAACTAAACCAAGTAAAGACTGTGTGCTTATCCGTGGCAGATAAATAATATCATCCATGGGCATTTAAAAATCCACACATTTGAGCCACCTGCTAATTGAAGGAGGTACCTAGACCAACAGTGTACAGGGACAACAGCTCTGGCTGCATTGTTCTGGTGCTTTGGGACGGTGGTAGTCATTAACTCGACTACGAAAAGGACGACAACAGTTTCCCTAACATGAAAAGTTCAAAGCTGTCGTTGACGACAGTGGAAAGCACGAATGTTTGAAAAACACACCTGCAACAATCCAGACAAATGAACATGCCGGCACCAGAAAATAATGTCAGTTTCAAGCCCAATATTATTATTCGTGATGTTAAGGGGGTAATGCAATATGGCACCCACTGTAGAATGTAGAAGCCTTGGTAAAAATCATTTAACAGTCGACACCTTCTTGCATTACCCCCTTAACAGCACGAAGAATAGTATCGGGCTTGAAACGGACGTCATTTTCTGCTGCCGGCATGTCCATTAGTCTGGATTTTTTGCACTGGATTTGGGCAGCTCTGCGTAGCCTGAAATATCTTGGGCCAGGATAGCTGGGAAACACGAGTTGCTAATTATCTCTCCCAAGGATCAGTGATTTAATCCCCACAATCGATATAATATAGTGCATCATATATTATGGTGCATATGAGAATGTATCTCCACTGTTCCCCAGAGGACAGGGAATATTTGGATTGATTCTCATAGAAAGAGCACAGCCTCCCACTGACTACCAGCTGACCTAGCCCACAGATCCCTGCCTTTGTCAGTCCTCTAAACTGAATCTTGGAGCGGCCAGGAGGAAAGTTAGGATTGCAATTCATCAATAATATGTAAAAAAAAGTGTGCAATATAAGTATGGATATTATGGTAATCAATAAAAATTGCACCAGCACCAAACATAAAATAAACTGAAATAAAATGGAGAGATAAAAATAAAAATAAAAAAGAAGTAAAAATGAATGAAAGTAAATAGAATAAATATAAATAAATATATAAATTATAAACAATAATTAAACACAAAACTAGATAAAGCAAATGAAGATAATCATAAATTAAATGTCAAAAGAAAACCGTATAATAATGTATTACTAGGTATGTGTTGCTCAGCATGTAATGCAGTGAATTCACTATCAAAGCAATTTAGATAAAAAATACTTAATGCGTGTATAAATTAATATAACAGGAGTGTTTTGCTCACAGAAGCAGATCTGCTGCTGAAATGATTATAGCTCTGATGTTTGATGATATGAACGTACAGGTGTACGGATCAGCAGGTGGACTTACAGAATCAACTAAATGGGTTTGTAAATGAATATAAAAGGAGTGGTTGCAATCCATAATATGAATGACCTCAGTTCTCCTACCAAATGCAATGTGGACTAGCAGTACTTTAAATGGAAAAATCTGGATATAATCATGTTCCAAGAGAACCATTGTAAAGAGCCTCGCTCAAACCTATCCAGAAGAAACTAACCCCATGTTATTATTATTACAATCTTTTATTTATAGGGCACCACAAAGGGTCCGCAGCACCGTACAGAGAACATACAGGAAAACAGTACATCGCATTAAAGACAATAAAAAGCACATAGTACAGTACTGGACAATGATGTGCAAGGGGATATATTCAGCACAAACTGAAACCTGTGTCCATTAGTGTGGGAGCTGATAACAGGAGCACAACCATTGAATGAGGTGTGAAGTCAATGGAGGAAAATAAAAACACAGCTGGCATGCAAAAAGCACGGGTAATTAAAAGAAGAGAACAGGAGAGCAGAGGGACCTGCTCGTGGGAGCTTAAAATGTTATACTATATTACCATCCCTTACAGTAAAAAATATGTTCACAGATCCCCAAGGACAATTTGCCCATCAAATAGGTAAACTTAACCAGACCAGACTATACTAAAAAGCATACATGGCGAATGTGGGACCGGCAGGGCCGACCAAAGGGGAGAGGGGGTTAGGGGGAACATTTCCCCAGGCCTCCGACTGGCAAGGGGCCTCAAAATTTCTGACTTATTGGTTCTGTGCTCTGACTTTTTATATATAAATATATATATATATATATATATATACACACACATATATATATATATATATATATATATATATACACACACACACACACACAAACATACACATTTACCAATTTTTCCAAGTAATAAAAGTTCAAACCTAGCGACTAAACATGTTAATTGACATAGTGCGCTTGCTGTTCTCTCTGTGCATGATGCATCTATCCACAGTACACATGAGAACGTCACTTGTCCTTGAGAATTCCCAGGGTGAGTGACTTACAACTTTGCAACGGAATAGTTTGTTTACATTTAGGAGACTTGACTGAACTGGACTGTTTGATGTTTAACGTTTACTCGAGAAATTGCAGAAGTTAATTTCATACATGTTTTATTATTACAATGCTCATGCTTGTATAGATTCAACAGGTTTTGTTGTAATTAATACATTTTTAAATATCACTTTTATTACGTGAACAACTAAACTCTTTTAAAGGTAAAGAGCATAAATTAGGTAACAGGGCCGATGCCCTGTGCAAAAGAACGTAAAAAACTATCATCGCATTCAAGAGCGATTGAATGGGCTAGCCAGTATCAATATAACTATGACGAGGCACTAAAGATGGATTTTTCCAAATTGTTTGCTGCATTTGCAGAAAAAAAAGCTAGAAAAACAATTCTAATCAGTACATTAGTAAATGTATACAGTATTTTATTTGTAAATTTTAATAAAGTTAAGCTTTAAAATAAAACTAAGATACATTTTAAATGCATTTTTAATTTTATTTTTTAAGAAAGCGGGGATGGGGTCCTCTTAATTTGGGTTCTCCTGGGCCTTTATGAACCTCTGAAAGGGCCTGGGGACAGGGTGCCTTCTTCACAGACTTCTCCCAATAACAATAGGAAGGGATTTCAATACCTTCTTAGACCCTAAGGGCTAGATTTACTAAGCTGCGGGTTTGAAAAAGTGGGGATGTTGCCTATAGCAACCAATCAGATTCTAGCTTTCATTTTGTAGAAGGTACTAAATAAATGAAAGCTAGAATCTGATTGGTTGCTATAGGCAACATCCCCACTTTTTCAAACCCGCAGTTTAGTAAATCTAGCCCTAAGCCTTAGTTCTCAGATTAAGAATAATCACCCCAGGGCACTCTAAAGAGGCTTGCAAAATAACCATGCAAATTAATTAGCACAACCTCTACAGTGCTTGGTGCATTCTTCACCTTTCCTAAAAATGATTCATGCACTACTACACTCCACACAGACTTCACTCACACATCAACCTATAATAGTATATCATTCCTGCACACAAAGACTCTATAATGTTCCGATCAAACAGTGTCCATGTCCAAACACGCTGTAGTTGGGCTAGAACAAGCCCCTCCCCCCGACCAACACATGAATACCTGAAATGGAGACACAACAAGACACGTCTTCTACAATAGAAACATGTATTAGAAATTACTCAACTGATCACAGTCTTCAAAACAGCGAACAGTATTCCAGAAATTTTGCAAATGATCCTCTGGGAAGACAACAAGCTACCCCTACACAGTGTTCTTATAAATTTAGCAGCAGTACAGAAAAGTGAAAAAAACACACTTAGATTTCAAACTGCAAATCTAATCTTATCTAAGGTTATTTGCTTTCAAGGGCCAGCTGAACCAAACCTTATCCAAAAAGACAAAACACTCTGGCTACAGCAAAGATACAATGAAAAACTGGACAGTATAGACATTTTCCTCACTCAAAAAGTAAAGCTAAGTGCACCCAAAGCAGAATCTTTCAGTTAAACAAATTCAGTCAAATCAATTGAAGAAAAATAACCGAGATACTGTACCTAACTATCTCAAACAAACACTTAGCTCCAATTTAAATTTTCAATGGCACAACCAAAAAAATAAGTACATTGGAGTTTTACTCAACAGACATATCCAGCATACATGAGACTCAATCAGATTGGACTTAAACGGGAATAATTAAATAATATCATCATGGTTTTTCCCAAAACTCCTATTAAAGACAAGTCATACAAAATATTCTTTAGATAGTATTCAGACTGGCCCACTTGCAGTCCATTTATCCGCACCTCCCCAAATCAGTCAATTATTGGACAGAAGTTCACCATATAATCACGATTCTAACTTATATCAAGCTGCCAAAGTCCCTTTTATACTCTGTGCTACTCATACATCCCGAAGCACACCCAAAAATTAATCTGATATATTTTAAATGCAAACAAGAACCAGTTGACGTCGGAATAACGCTCCCTATGAAGCAGGAAGGGTAATTGGGATGCTGCCACAGACCCTAAAGGGGTTGTCTCATTTCCCTGTGAAGATTCAAAGTAAAAATGTACAGGGAAATAGGTGCAATGGGGAGGAATGGAAATAAAGGAGAGTGTTAAATATATAATATTGTGAAATTATTATTTGATTTATATATCTTTACATATAAGCACTGCAATAAAAAAAAACTTTGCAGTAGCTAATAATTATTGAAATCATTAATCTAAAGTTCAATCGATACCTTTTCAAATATATAGCTGGTGTATGCCAATAATGTATAGTATATAGTCTCTTAAATTGATCAGGGAGAGGCTTGATTCTAGGCATAGTCCTCTTTGTTTAACAATCACTGTAAATGAGTATAGTCCACTTGCTATTAAAGGTATTCAATATGAAACATAAACCAGTTCAACTCCTGTTATTCGTTATCTATAAATGGATAAGGTCCACTCAGTATAACTGGTCATCAGTCCTCCTCCCATTTTTATCAGTTAGACTTATGTCTCAATCAGTTCAGTGTGTATACCTTATGCGTGCCTTGCAATCCTCAATACATCCGTTAGTAATACCATGCAAAAAGAGAGAGAGAGAAGAGGATGCGCAATAGTGAAACTCTGCTTATAAAATATTTATTACAAAATAGTGATTAAAAGCACTCATATTTTAGTAGTGGAAAACGTTCATTGCATAGGTATCTTTTGTAGCTGCTACTTGAGGAATCCTGTCCCAATCTAGTATATAAAGCAGACAGTCTCGCTTGTGGCTGATAACAGCTGTGCCTCCGGTCTGCTGACAGGCAGCCCCGTGATGTCAAAGCGGTCTCAATGGTGTAAAGTTCCGTCCATAATAAGTCCCTGTATTTCTTGAGGTTTTTTATTGCAGTGCTTATATGCAAAATATATTTAAATCAAAGAATCATTCCACATTATTAAATATTTAATATTATATTTCATTTCCATTCCTCCCCATTGTGCCTTTTTCATGCTAAATTTGTATTTTAAATGCAGCGAAATGCCAAGTAGTTACCAACTGGAAGAACAAAGAACTACCCATGCTAATCTCTATGATCAATAGACTATGGTCCATCTATCTATGGAACATGTAACGAGTATATCACAAATATCCCAAACAGTTTCTTGAACACTTGGTCTCTATGGACCACATATTTTAAGGCCAAACCTGCTGTTCAAATCATCTGAAGGTGAAACTCAAATAATGAGTAAATCAAAGAAAGTGACTCTCAACAACAATCCCCCTTCTCTAAGCATCTCCCTCTTCTCACTACTTCCTACAAGCTGTGCCTCCCCAATTCCTGCCTCTCTCAATAATTGTCTTAGAGAAAAAAACAAATTCACTTTGCTGTCCTCCCATACCATAATGAAGACATGACATCCTATGTTAATAATTATATTGAACATCTCTGATGCCCTATCACAAAGAACAAATTGAAAATAACTATTAAATAACAATAGCTTTGGAAAAGTTTAACTATATTAGGCGAAAGGAGGAAGTTGGTCATTCCAGGTGAAATTCTGTTTTTTACCTGATACCTGAATGATTGAAACTATTGCTTGATGTATCCCATATTCCAGTTGCCACCGTCCCCTAAATAACAGCCTCTAATCTAATTCTGGCACAATTCTACCTGAAGCTATTAACACTACAAGTAACATCCTGTTGAAACTTGATTCAGCTCCCATCGGCTGATGTCAAAAGCAAGCACTGATATTGGAACCGACTACAAGCACAGCCCTTATTTAAGGGAATTTTATATGGCTTCGTTGTTGCCCTAACTATACCGATTTGTTTATTGAACTGGGATTAATCTTTCTGTAAGCTAACAAAACAGGATTTTTGTCTGCGAACTGAGCTACTATCCCCGGTTACTTCAATATTAACAATCTATTTACATGATATATTAGGATATTCAATGTATTGTTAGTTATAGATGTTTAATCAGTTTTTAATAAATTAAATCTTTTTCAATTGAACTGTAACTTATGAGCATCATTACAAGAAGTTTGAACATTTTATTTATTTTAATAAGGTTTATGCCTTTTCAAGTTGAGACTTCAGCGCTGTATAATTTCTCTTTTTTAAAACTGAAAATAACTGTTAATTATGCTACGAATGAGGTTGGACATCTGGGGCCTGATTTATTAAGGAACTTAAATGAAGAAGTTTCTTATTTAAGTCTCCTGGACAAAACCATGTTACAATGTAAGGGGTGATAATTAGTTTTCTGTTTTGCACATAGGTTAAATACTGACTGTTTTTTCACATAGCACACAAATATCAACTTTAAAAGTATTTGTGTGCTACATGAAAAAACAGTCAATATTTAACCTATGTGCAAAACAGAAAACAAATTTTCACCCCTTGCATTGTAACATGGTTTTGTCCAGGAGACTTAAATAAGAAACTTCTTAATTTAAGTTCCTTAATGAATCAGGCCCCTGGTTTTTTCACCTGTGGCAACAAAAGTGAAATAGGCTAGTTTGACCTGATTAGCTGTTCTCTCTTTCAAAGACAATTACTGAACTGTTTGTATCCCTACATTTGTGGTGACAACTATATATATATGATGTTATTTGAACTTACATTTTTGCATTGTATTCCTGATCAGCATATGAAGGTGTATGGTATGCAGTGTATCTGTACGAGAAACAATTTTTGATCACTAAATCTTTAGCAGAAAATGGCCTGGACCACTAAGACACATGGCTGTTGGGTCCTATATTAGTCACACACCTGCACTTTAATGCTCTTGTTTTCTAAGCATCTACACGGTTTATAAAAGGTACACATCTCCTTAAACGTTGCTCACATTTCATTACACCAGTACCTCATACATTATTTCTAATAAATGAGATATTATTTTCGCTCACCTGATCACCGTATTGCACATATTTAAAGCCAACAAATTATTCAATGCATAAAAAGCACAGTCATTCAGAAAATGATAAGGTTTCCGCTCACTTGGCTTAATACTTAATGAAGCATTTTCAATCATAATTAATGTCACTACTGGAAAAATTCTGTACCAAAAAGTCTAGAATTGTCAATTCCCAATCATTTTAATTCACAAACTTGTTTAATCTGCATTACATTGCATTCGTTTATATATATCAAACCTTCTTCAATTCTATTTTGAGGAGTTAGACCATAGCTCAAACCAGCTTCATGTCACTTTAAGCAGAACAAAAGGCATTCCAAATAAGCATTAAGCAGGAGACCAAAACCTATAAAACTCACCAACGTTTTTCCCCTGTCAAAGCATTGGCTGGTCCTCTCCAAACAAGTGGATGGTGGACGACATGCGTGAGAAGAGGGGTGAGGTGATGTGTGGGGTTCAGAGAAGTGGGAGATGAAAGAGAGATGAGTGTTACAGCATGGGCTTGACAGATGACCACACCCCATCTGTCAAACACTCAGCAAATGGATCATTGTTATGTACATTGGTTCATTTATGGACTGAGTATATTCTACTAGGTTTTTCATCCATCTGAGATGCTACATGGACCCAATCCCACCCAGTAGTTGGACTACAAAAATGCTTGTTTTTCTATTTCCTGGTCAAATTCCATCCCAAAAGTAAGAATTGGAATTCTTACTTTGGATTCATTCAAATCCCCTTCTACATCACTAAACAATAGAAGGGGTTAAAGCAGAAAGTCTCTCTTACTCAACCAGGATTACGTTTATCAACAACTGGTTTGAGCAGATATTGTCTCCCTGGAACTGCACCAGACTCCTGGACTCCAAAACAGCAGGAGGGAAATCCACAAGGGAATGACATCTCTCCTCCCCTATCTCATTCCTCTTAGGATTTGGGAGTCAATAGTATCCTGGTTGAAATTGTAATAACACTGTAAGGTAGGGTTTCATCCATGGAAAAAAATGAACTGTATAATAATGCTCTGGAAGGGGACACAGAGGTGTTGAAAGTTCTACTGTTCAGGGTGTTAGAGTGTTGTCTCTTACCAGCGCAACTGCAGTTTCTGCTCCAAATCCTGTTTCTTAGTTGCGTCTCATTTGGAACGACTTGCTTGCAACTGTGAAGTTCTACTCCATCGGGAGCGAAACATGAGTCTGCTTACTTGGTGTGCCTGCAGGAGCAGGGTGACTAGTGTGTAGACTCCTACCATTACGGTAGATAGCTTTAGCCGATCAACCGGGATCTGCAAGTCAAATGGATCACAACTACAACTATATAAATAAATGGTGATGACGATGATATAATTTCCAGAGTATATAGCTGGAGCAACTGCAGTGTAATTGGCAGCCTGCATATTCAAATAGGAATTTGCTTCAATTTCGGATACAGTCTCAAGTGAAATGTATACCATCATACTCATGGTGGTCAGGGCAGCAGTGATAATTTGGAGCCATAAGATTGAAGCCAATCCTGAGTCAGAGTACAGCGCCAGGAACTCCACAGTGCAAAAGATGAATAATCAGAAGTAGGCACACAGGAACTGCTACAGCAACTATGGATCAGCAGTCAGTGGTAACAGTTAACTTTGTAAATAGACTTCCCACAAATTCCAAAGCAATAGCATCAATGGTAAACTAATGATAACAAATCAGATAAATGTTCACAAAAGGTAAGCAGTAGTAACAATGAATAGCCGAGTCAATAAAGCAGGCAGTGATCAGACAGTGGTCAAATGGAAGCCAAATCAGTTGCACAAGACACGGGAACAGGTATCCTGGACACAAATCAGATAGATTCAATAATCTGGCAACGCAGCCTTGCACTGACTAAATCATATAGCCGCAGGTTTGCATCCAGCACCTCCACGACATCACCATTCATCAACATACTTCCTTATATCATTATGTACTTTATTCTTGTAGCATTGAACATAGTTTAGGATACCTTCGCTCCAGTTTAGCTGTCAATCTGTCAAATGCTTGTGAATTATAATTTTTAGCGCACTTTCCATATAATGCTTTTATTAAATATATGTTACCGTTGCCCTTTAAGCTCGGGACAGAGTCACAGCTTAGCTTACCCGGTTTGTGACTCTTACCTGCAAGGATTTCTCGACATTTAAATGTCTGTCTCGAATCTTCTGGAACCATCTATGGACAGCATTTATCAAATTTGGCAATCTCAGTTCTGTCATGTCTTCATACCTAAGGATACAATCACTAAAAATTAAATTTCTCATGAAAAAAAAAAATATTGCTACTGTCTAAACCAGTTGATTCAATTATTGCCTTATATAAAGACATCCCAATCTTCACATTTTTAATTGCAGGCATAATGTCAAAGAGGGTGACAATACAACTTCTGTACAAATGGGATTTTCCAGTGCGATTCATCATATCTAGAAATGGTTACAACTTGGGGTTCCAAAAATACGAAGTCATGAAACTGGTAAAAACAAAATTATTTAAGTAATTTTGTTTAATGTTAAAATATTCTGACAAATACAAAGAACAAAAATAGGGAAAGAAGACATATCTACTCTTATATAAGTACAGGTAGATCTGTTGAAAATTATCTAAGAATAAAAGAAAAATACACACATCTAAAATGTATTCACTTTCTCATTCATATTGAAATCTTTATCTAAAAAGAGAAATATTTAAACCTTAAAAATGGTATGATTGGGAAGTATGTGTCACTTATTGCTACATCTATGGTATGGATATATATTCGGAAATTGGGTAATATACAGTATATATTAATTGAATTCCCTCCTATCCATCCGTATACTTAACTAATCAGTACACTATGGATAGTTCATTCATATACAAAAACACAGTTTTTTATGTCCTAAGTGTAATAGCTGCTTATTATCACTACTTCCTTTGTCACTAGTGGTGGTGTGGAATATTCACAATGGATATCTAGATACTTATATATAAATGCTGTACATTGTGTAGGGCAGTAGTGGATCTACCACCAGAGCTGCCCATGTGGCTGCTGTGGGATTCAGTGGTGTGGGGGGGGGGGGTGGCCATCAACCTCCTATTAATTGCAAATAGCACAAAACAAAAACAGTGCTATGCTCAACATATAAATGTAATGTAATAAATAATAAAGAAAATAAATACTGTGCAAATATATCTAAAACAATTTACTATCAACACTGAATGTAAAATAATGAAGATGCATACATCTAAAACAAGACACATTCTAAGACTGGACAAAGAGCTTGGTGAATATCTGTTCAAAGAAGTTAAATCAAATGAGTTTTATGCTTAAACCAATAATTCCAAATGTCTCTAATGATATTCGTTCAACTTTCCTGCAACTTAAAAAAAATATATATATATAATGCTGGCAGCAAACAGATGTCCTTAAGAATTTTATAAAGGAAGTCAATTTCGCCCAATAGGGAACATGCCACAGGAATATACTTTCACAAGTATCTCAGCAAAACCATATATTTGGAATTGTTGGTTTAAACCCTTACTTAATTTGATTGGATTCCAGCTCTTCTTATAAGAGATATTCACAGAGCTCTTTGACCATTTGTATTGCTTTTAGATGTGTGCATCTTTATATTTTTACATTCAGCGTTGATAATACATTGTTTTAGCTACAATAAAGAACACAGTATTTTATTTTATTTTCTTACGGTATGTATTTTCAAAATGGCAGAGACAAGCATGTATATCAACTTTGGTAGAATTTTGATAAACTGGAAAGTTTGGGGTGATTGTAATCTCAGGTTTTGATATCCTGTACCAATGATGCATTAATGTATATGTCTGTAGATTTCTAAATTGCATGGATTAGCACATTATGTGGTATATTTTTTCTGCCTATTTTCTTGGTGTATCTTTTACTGACTATTGAATTAGACTACAGCTTGTACTATTTTTGGTATAATATAATCGTAAAGAATACAATTAGAAATTACAAGTAAAGTGGTATGTTTATAAATATTATGAGCCTGATGTAGAGTGGACTGCAAGTCACTTGCAAAATGCGACTGGAGAAAGCGTATGTAAAATGACCATATATTTGCAGGCCATGCAGAGTCACACGCAACTAAGGAAACACTTCACTCAGCATCAAGATATACCAGATATACGTCATGTACCCATGTGCTTATTTTCAGCTGGATACACAGTGGAAACAATATGTAAGGCTTTGCATTGATCTATTTTATGATACACATCCTATGTGCATCTTATGTTAGTAGGCTTTCCTTGTGTTGCTATGTTGCACCATATATTCTGTTAAGCCTGTTATTAAACTATTGTTTTTTTTGTTGCCTCTTTGTATCATTTTATTTAAACACTTGTTGATTAGGAGAATTGTATAACTGATTTGTTTTTTAAATTAGGTACATATACATACACGGCGGCTTGATTGAAAACACTGATTTCAGATATTTAAGTAGTTTCACAATCATGCAACCACTGGTCAATTTCACTATCCTGTGTGTGAGTGTCAGCTTTTGTAGTATCGGCATCACTAGTATTGCCCATGGTTAACCAAGTATGAGCAAAATGCCTGTGTCAGGAGCATTTACAACTGCAGGTCTGCAGCTGATCATAATAGCACCAATACCCCCTTGCTGTAAATTGGGGTAGGTTGAAGTGCCCCGTTCAGTCTGAGATTTATACAACTTTGCATCAATCACTATTGTGTGCAACTGTTTATAGAGCATTACAAAGATACACTGAAACAGCTACTTGCATTCAAGTCTGCATGACCCCTATGACTCATTTTGTAATACTGGACCTGATATACAGTAGGTGCAGATCTTGAGATACATGTGCCTCTACATCAGTAGCATATGCACCTGGTTTACGACTTGTCATCATCATCATCAGCAGCATATATTTGCACCTGCCTTATAGCATGTGCAAAATATATGCCTTCTAACATATATGTGTGTGTATCTGCACATCTTTACTGTACTCAGCCAAAGTTAGAATGATAATTCCCTGCCCTCTCCAGATGAATGCAGGTATAACAATCAAAATCGTGAAAGTCTGCATAGGCTCATATGGGTGCAACCACATTCTGGGCATGTGCAGAGAGATTTCACACAAGATACCTTGCACAAACTGGTATATGTCACACTCTGCATAAACCACAATGTGTGTAGCTAAACTGTGTTTATTTGAGAGTAGTACTTTTTATTAAAAATTGAAAAAACATTTTTTCAATTTAATGTAAATTGAAAGATTTCCAAATACAAAACATACTGTAGCATTCCTTAACCATATGTTGCAGTTCTTAAGCACCACCTGGTGGATTACTTTATAAATGTATTTCATAGTGCATAGAGACATACAATATCATTTAAAAATTTTATCCTATGGATTTCAGCATCACATCAATCAATGTATTCCAAAAACAAAAGCTGAAATTATACAAACAGTTTCTCTGTCTAGAATGTTTTTTTTTTCAATTCAAAATGTGCCCTCTAATTTGATACAGAAAATAAATACTATAAAAGGCTCTTAAAAACCGTTACAGATTTGTACTACACCTTATCCTCACAAGCAGAATAGAAAAATTAATTGGAGCAAAATTTACCTGCAGGATTGTTGTGTCTGAATGAAAAGTTCCTCCTTCAGCATATCCTGAAAATGTGGGGTTCAGGCCTCTTAACATATAAACATATTGCCAAGCAGATAATGACACAATTATCATTAAAGATGCTTGAATTATTCAATGTTTAAGTTCATATTTCCATCAAACAGGCCCAGTTTGACAACCGCAATCTTTTGGTCACATCAATCTTGAAAATATTGAAAATTTATTTTAGATCAACCACTAGGGTGTTCGCTAAGTTCTAAACAGTTGAATTTAAAATTCAAAATTGAAGTTGAACTAAACTATTAAATGTTTTTTGTCTGTTTGAACATAACGGGCCTGAGTCATTAAGGAAAGTAAGGCAAAAAAAGGATTAAATGTTCTCTGGGACAAACCAAGTTACAATGCAAGGGGTGCAAATTAGTTTGCTATTTTGCAGATAAGTTAAATACTGGCTGTCTTTACATCTAACATACAAATACTTAATAGCTATATTTTTACACTGAAATTTAAAGTTTATTTAGGATATCCCTACCCCAACTCAGGGGCGCACGCAGGATTTTTAGGGATTCCCCCCACCCAAAAAAACAAAACAAAAACCAGAGAGAGCTGCTGCGCATGCGTAGCAGCTCCGTTTCGGCAGCACTGTACTATACAGCAGCCGCGGCGCTGTCAAAGAAGTGCACCGCCGCGGACGCTTCTTTGACAGCGCCGCAGCTGCTATATAGTGCAGTGCCGCTATGTGGGCCACTTCGTTAGCGGAGGGGAGGGGTTTCTGTAGACCCAGAAACCCCCCTGCGTGCGCCCCTACAACTATAAATCTGTCCCCACATTTGAAATTTACCTCCCCCTCCAATGCACAATGCAACATGGTTACTACTTTTTTATGCTCTGCTCTCCTTAATGACTTAGGCCCAACATGTTCATTTAGAGTAGGAAACAATTCCCTTTTCTTGCTTAAAATACTATTTTTTTTTACAGCTCATGTGCACCAAAAGTACATATGCATACATCTGTATGAAGATTTTTGCATATCTGACTTACGTCTCCTTATACCTGGAAGGGTGGAACAGGGAAGGGAGGTGCATGCAAGAGTAGGTCGAGTTCACTAAGTGTTCGCTACCGTAATTGTGAATCAATTAGATGTGAATGCATCCATGAATCTGTAAGGTATTCTCTTGTTATAGTGTGACCAGTCCAGCCTGTCATAATCTGGTTCTGGTTGTGGGTTAGACCCCAAGCTGATCATCCCACTGCACTATTGGTAACCAGCTCAGACAATAATCGCTGGTGCTTAGCTCATTTTGGGGGGGTACACACTGTTTAATATATTAAATTATTTTAACTATACATTAAAACACCAGCCATCATTATCAAGTTTATAATGATGATGATGATGATGATGACTGGCATCTGTAGTATGCAACCACATCAAGATACACATAAAGGATAAGCTGATGGGCTTTCAACATATCTTCATGCAGACACATTTAGCATACTAATTTAAGTTGCACGTATCTTAAGTTAAGTTCAACTCAAAATAAATGCAGATATGCACCAATTATGTGGTGTACATTTTACACATACGTACATTTTATAGTATTTTTACCTTTTTATAATTTGAACAGGGATCTTTACTGTATTTTAGTTCAAATCTCGTATTTTCCATTTGCATGGAAACATTTTATAAATACTATACAATGTAATAATTTCAGCTAAAACAAGCTTGAACATGTTTAAACTTGCCTTAGCATGCTGAATCCTGTCAGTGTGGCTCAAATTTAGTACAAAAGTTTTAGTCTATATAAACTTTGAGATATAGCAAGCATTAATTTGACACTGAAGCTATTCAACATTTGGGCTTAGGTATTCTACAATATTCACTATAAGCTTCTCTTTCTTTGATACATGTGTCTCCAGTTCTCACACTTTACAGTAATTACAAGTATATCTTCCTTTTTTTGAGCTGGCGACAATGTTGGCACTTTTTGACATAACAAAAAATTGACACAGGAGTCATGGAAACATGTAGTAGAAATGGAATTGATAAAATCTAACTCAGTAAATACAGCACGGTAGGAGACTTTAATATAGCAAGTGTCATCACATTCCTGTTGTCAGGGAACTTATAAAATGATTGCAAATTTCATTAGTTTGGTGATTGTACCCAAAAAAGTCTTTCTTTTCAGGCATTGCCAACTTCCAAATATTTTTTTTTCTCATTAATGTCTAGACTATCAGCTTAAAATCAGGCAAGAAATATATATATAAAATGCTAAATGCCTACAGAAGAAAAATAATCCTTAATTAACAGAATTTTTCTACAAAAATTAGGGCTAGGGAAGCAGGTCAAGAGGTACAGAGGGTGATAGAATATTAGAAGGAGGACACAAGGAGGGGGGACCTTTCTTGTGAGAGCTTACATGCTACAGGAAAGGGAGAGACACAAATAGGGTGGTTTTGACTGGGGGAGCAGGGGTGAAAGCCAGGAAAAGGGAGTTAGGGGGAAGGCTGATAGGCTTGAATAAACAAATGATTCTTAAGGGCACGCTTGAAGCCTTTGAGGGTATAACCTGATAGGGCGTGGGAGATTTTTTCATAGCTGAGGGGGAGCCCAAGCAAAGTCCTGCAGACAGGAGTGGGAAGATCAGTGAAGTAGTCAGACGGCTGTCATTGACAGAGCAGATGGGGCGGCAAGGAATGTAGGTAAAGATAAGGTTGGTGATGTAGTGGGGGAAGATTGATTGATAGCTATGAAGGTGAGGATGAGAAGCTTAAATTTAAATCTGTAGGCCAAGGGGAGCTAATGTAGCGACTGGTGGAGGGGGAACAGCAGAGATAGAGTGATGGGAGAAAAAAATGAGGCCGGCAGCAGCATTGAGGATAGATTTAAGAGGGGCAAGAAAGGAGGATAGTATTATTAACAGAAATAGAGAGTGGGGGAGGTGGGAGAGCCCTGGAAGGGGGAAAGATGATTAGTTCATTCTTGGAAATATTGAAATGAATAAAGTGCTGGGACATCCAAAATGTGATGGCCAAGAGATGGCAGGATACACAAGACAAAAGGCGAGGTGAGAGGCCAGGGGATGAAAGATAGATTTGGGGATCATCAGCATAGAGGTGGTACTGGAGGCCAAAGGAAAAGCTGAGGACAACAAGGGAGCAGGTGTAGAGGGAGTAGAGCAGGGGGCCAAGAATTGAACCTTGGGGAACTCCTACAGGTAAGGGAGGAGTGGGGGATGTTGGGTTGTATATAGATACTGAAAAGGAGCAGTTGGTGAGGTAAGAGGAAAACCAGGAGAGGACAGTGTTACAGATGCCTATAGGTTTTAGAGTTTGCAAAAGGAGGGAGTGGTCAATGGTTTTGAAAGCAGCGGAGAGGTTGAGAAGGATAAGAAGAGAGAAGTGTCCTTTAGAATTAGCAAAGAGAAGGTCAGTAGTGACCTTAGTGAGGGCAGTTTTGGTGGAGTGGAAGGGCGAAATACCAATTTGCAGTGGGTCAAGGAGTAAGTGAGAAGAGAGAAAGGAGGTGAGATGGTTGTAGACAACCCACACAAGAAGTTTGGAGGCAAAAGGAAAGAGGGAAATAAGGTAGTAATTAGAGAGAGAGGCAGGGTCAAGGGATGGTTTCTTGAGAGAGTGATAGGGCACAACTGTAAGAGACAAGTATGAATTTGAAGTGAAGGAAGTCAGCATGAGTGTGTGACTTTCTCCAGAGCCGTTCTGCACTGCAGGAGCATTTTTGAAGATAGCATGTAAGTTTTGAGTGTCAGCTTGATGGTGACAGCCGGGGTGACAGAGTCAAGTGCGGTGGTAAGGTTGCGGGAGTTAGCCGAAGGCAATAGTGGAGCAGGGCAACTGGATATAGGCAAATATCGTGGTCAGGCAAGCCGGTTCGGTACATGGGATGACAGCAGAGAGTGGTCTGGTAAGACGGGTTCGGTACACTGGAAAAAGCAGCAGAGTGTGGTCAGGAAAGCTGGGTTCGATACACAGGCGTAGCAGAGAGAATCGTGGTCAGGAAGCCTGGGTCTGGTACACTGGGGTTGAAGAGCCTGGATAGTCACAAGCAGGTCTGGTACACAGGAGAGGTAACAATGAAACAGAGTTAGAAATGCAGAGTCAGAAACGGAGGAAGTTACTCTGGCTCTGACGCTCCTCAGGCGTCAGAGCAGAGTTTACATAATAGCAGGTTTGAATTCCCTGCCCTGCTGCAATCATGTGAGTTGAGCCGACACCCGGAAGAGGAGAGGAGATGCGGTGATCACGCGCAGGAATGGGGAAAGGTGAGTGTAACAAAAGTAACATTAAGGAATGGGGAATGTGAAAGTGGTGAAGAGATGCTAAAAGGGAGGAGTTGTTGGTCAGAGAGAAGAAAAGGTAAATTGATGAGGTCAGAGACAGTACCGAGGTGTGAAAAGACCAGTTCAAGGGAGTGGCCACTGCGGTGGGAGGGAGATAAGGTCCATTGAGAAAGACTGAGGGAGGAGGAGAGGGAAAGAAGTTTGGAAGTAACAGAGTTTCCTTTGGTATCCCCACTTGGCTAAAGACATGTATTAGTTCTCTTGCTATTATCTTTGCTGACATATTGTGCAATGGTATCGCTTCCAGCTATCTGGTAGCATAATCCATTACACCAAAATATATTGATGACCCCGGGCAGACTTTATTAGTGGTCCAATATTAGAGGTCCAACCAAATCCATAGCATATACTTTCCAATGGGACCTCAACAATGGGTAATGGGACAAGCAAACTTTTATAATGTGGCCTGGGAGCATGGTACTGACACTCAGGGCAGAATGTACAAATACATCTTTATGGAAAACTGTCCAGAAAAACGGCTGTAAAATTCTCTCTGCGGTTTTTTCTACGCCTAGATGCTCTACAATTTTGTGACCATGAGTCAGGACTAACACAATTCTTCAAAATGCCTTAGGAACTGTCAATTGTCCTTTTTTGGATATTTGATACAACAAGCTAGCTGGGCAAAGGAAAATACTCTGCAATGTATCTCTGCAGTATCACATTGCATAGGTTCAGAGGTAAGTGAACAATTAGCAGCAACATGGCCACCACATCTAAAACATATGATCACATTTTTATCAAGTCTTATATTAGGCTGAAACCTTCTTCAGCTGGCCAATCTCAAAGCTCCAAGCTTACAGTCTCTGGGTGTTTTAGTTCATTCCACCACCCTGCACCCTTTTCTTCTGGAACATTCTTACCAAAAGTCACTGGAGATCGCTCAGCTGTTTCTTGGCTGTCACATATCTCGCCACCATTTCCACAAGCTGTTCTGATTGTTTAGGGTCCCTGTGGCTTACCCAATTGAAACGCACTGCTCGTATTGTCCTACATATGTCACAAGATCAGGTTAGTTGTGCCATCTACTGGAGTAAACGGCAGTACTTTCCATTAAGCAGTCAAGTAATAGCACACCAGTCCAGTGCCTGGGTACAATTAGCCACAGTTAGTTTTATTTAGCAGCGTAAAACAAACAAATATAACATAAATCCTAACCTGTCTGGCTCTATCTCACACAATGAAGAATTCCCTGTCTAAGGTGGAAATACCTATTGTTCCAAACACACAAAATAACGGAACTTACAGGTAACAAATTCAGCGTCTCTCAACAGGCCTCCGACCTGTTCCAAAGGCAGTGAGAGACTGAAAGAACAGCCTTACAGCCTTTTATCTATACCTCACAGGTACAACTACTAATTAGCAAGCAACTGGCTTGCAGTTTGGAAGACCCGAAATGGGCCTAATGAATGCAGCCCACCCTTCTCTCTCGATTCATAACCCCAGGGAGCCTTACACCAACTTACTGAAGCCGGAACAATGTTTTGAAACCTTATTTCCAAGTACACATACTCTCCTTGGGGTTTTAAAACACATACAACAGAAACCTGGGGTATATGTATCTCCCATTACCATCTTCCCCAGTGCTTCTGTCGCAATATATATATTTATGAAGATAGAGCACTGTGTGCTGTATGCTGTTGTATGACTGATGAGATCAGTGAGAATTAGTTGCTGGCTCAGCTCAGCATGACTATAACGTAATATAAATGTATAGTTTATATTTAATGGAATAAATTATTTATATTTCATTATATTTATTTAGATTTTATATTCATGTAGACTGCCCAATATTTTTTTAGATTAGCTCCTCTATGCTATAAAATTGCAGATCCCTGATTATATATACTGTGTATGTGTGTAAGTATGTGCGTTTATATGCAAACATCCTGTCTTTTAGTCCAGAAATGAGATCCACCACCACAATGGAGAGCACTACAAAGCACAGTGACTGCAGAGATAACTGGTGAAGTCTGAAGTGACTTGTTCTAAGATACTTATCTTGAGCTCCATAAAGGTCCTTTAAAAAGGAAGGTAAGGCTAGGTACACACTGAAGAATTTTCAGACCAACGTGTTATCTTAAACAAATGTACCTACGATTGAAAATCCAATAAGTGTGGTAATTCAAGCGTGCACACTGACACGATTTACCTTCAGATCTGTGCTCTTCATCTGGTCCTTCATCTGGTCCTCTAGTTTTCAGAGAATGACAGCACAATTCATTCATTCAATTCATTCATTCCTGTCACCTTGTCACACTGATTAAAACCACTTTGTTATAACTATCGACATGTCCTAACAAATTTCATTAGCTTCTGTGATTCTAAAACAAAATATTCTGTCTCAGAATGAACAAATTAATTATTCTTTCTACAGCACTCTCTACACCTATCAAAGGGACACTCATCACTAGCGTTGGCTGAAAAGAGCACAACTCTGTAAACTCTATGGAGATTGTGAGCATGAATGCATACACAAAACATGATCGGAATTGGGTGGAAAATATTAAACAGTACGACCAACCAAATGAGCCGACAATCAACACTTTGGGATGACTTTCGACCATTGTGTCACTATACACACTAACCCAACCTCCGACCGAATGGTCCTATGTCGGCTCCAGCCTAAGCTGTTCTATTAATTAAAAATGATAAGGTTTTTGCTTTGCTTAGTGGTTCACTTAGAGATCTGATCCCACCCATGATTGCTTCTTCCATAGTTACCATGTCTTTATCTAAGTCTTTACTGCATTTAGTTAAGACCCCAATGAGCTTACAGCTAGCTTTTTATGGTATGCCGTATAATCTGTATGATCCAACTACCTGCAGTAAGTTGTAGAGTGAGGTGCTTCCACTCTTGATGAGGTGGAGAGGAACTAAGCAGCAATCCCACATATATATCTTTTTTATATATTTTATTTATATATATTCATTTTAGGGGATTTTTTGCCATGGATGTTTATCACCATAAATCTGGTGCACAAAAATGGAAATTAAAAAAAGCAAGTGAGAAAAGTACTGCTGAAGCCTGGAGAACTCTTGAAAGTGTAAAATTTACTGATTGCCCTAATTTGTCTTTGCGAGAGGGTCAGAAGGAGGGATATCAATCATAAATAATAACAAATGGAGTTGATGTTGATAAAGTGAATGAAAATATAACTGTTATTATTGTTGATGGTGATGGTAGTGGTTCAAGTAATATGATAACTTGTAGTTCTGGCACAGATACTACACTAATTTCAGAACCACACTCAAGTATTGCACACTTAAGTTCTGTACATAAAGCTGAGCTCATTGAGGTTTGATCCACATCTTACTCAAAGGTGGCATCTGATGTTGTAATTAGATAGCAAAGGCAAGCTATTTAATTTCAATATAGGCCATCTGCAACCAAGTTTTACAGTGACCTAAATAGTAGATGCCATTCTACGAGGACCAGAACTATACTCAACATTTTTCCCACCTGATAAAGATGGAAGCTAATTTCCTAATTATATACTGAATTGTCACTTAAAGAACAAAAACAAAGTTCCTTGAGACTGGTTAGTTTGGAAGAAGACTAAACATGCTTTGTTTTGACTTCCCTGTTTTTGATTCAGCAATTTCCCAGCAACGCATCATTCAGTTTCAACAACAGAAATTGGTTGGGGATCTTCTAAATATTATAAAAACTTTACAATAAAATACCTGAACCTGAAAACAGTAATAATCACTGGCCATGTCATGTAGAGTGGCAAAATTTGGATTGTTTATTGATAGTTTATTATGCCAAAAAAATCAAGAAAGAAACATTAGTTTGGAAAGCCTTATTACTAGAGATGCTCAAGCTCGGTTCTCCCAGAACCGTAGCCTGAGCCTTATTACTAGAGATGCTCAGGCTCGGTTCTCCGAGAACTGTTGTCATAGCGCATACAGAAACAGGAGGGGTGGCAGTTTCCTTGTCACTCTCCAGTCTTCAGTCACATTATTCTTGTCACTCTCCAGTCTCAGTCATGATGATACTAATACCCCTACCTCATGTGCTAAAGCCTATGTTCAAGTGCATAGTGGTTTTAAGTCAGTTGTAAATAAAAAGCTTGTACCTTTTTAAAGAAAAAAACACATCTCTAGTAAAGGTGAACGTTTACTGTAGAAAAGCATAAAACTGCCAACATGCTATTCTACTCAAAATATTATCAAGCATACCAGGATCAGCTAGCTCCCTTCTCTCAGCTAGATCTCAGCATCTGCAATCTATACTGTGATCATATTCACCCTCATTAGTATGTACATCATCCTCAAACAATACTCATCCCTGCTGGAATCCACCATCACAGATGTCTGTGTACTTTGATGTAATTGCCAGTAATGGCTTTCCTCATGGTATTTGTAGTTCATTTTATGGCAGAGCTGTCACGATTTTTGGGCAATTCTTTTAGACCAGACCAAATGTTGTGCTGACTCATCTGCATGATCTCTGGGTGTCTTGGGAAAGCTAAGTTTTTCCTAGAAGCAGTTGCCAGAGAAACTGAAGGAGGAGACATTGTTGTGTCATGTACCACTTGAGCTGTCAGCTTGCTGACCAGGAGCTCATTACATCTCTTGAGATCTGGGTCATATGGAAAGAAAGAGAAGACATAGCTCTTAAACCTAGAATCAAGCACAGTTGCCAAAATATAGTGATCCGATTTCAAGATATTAATAACTCTTGGATCCTGGCAAAGCAAATAAAGTACTTCATCTACAAGTCCAACATAGATAGCTGAATTGCTTTGTTTCATTTCCTCCTTCAATTGCTCTAGCTGCTTTTCAAGAAGTCTAATTAGGGGAATCACTTGACTCAAGCTACAGTGTCTGCACTCTCTTCACAGATAACTACTTCGAGTGGTTTAAGCACCTTGCACAACACGGAAAGTATTCTCCACTGTACTGGACTACAGTACATTCCCCCTCAAATTATATTCTTTTTGCAGTTGCTGCATTCTCCTTCATGATATTGCAGAATGCCGAAATATTTTGGGACACAGAAAGCATCTCCCGCATGTCACTGTCATTTTTTAATAAGTTATGTACCACCAAGTTGATTGTATGAGCAAAGCAGGGAATGTGATGGAATTCCTCCTACTTTAATGCTCTAACAATAGTGGTGGCGTTATCAGAAATCACATATCCTTAGGAGAGTCCAAGCAGGATAAGCCATGTTGCAATGACATCCCTTAGTTTTTCAAATAAGTTATCAGCAGTATGCCTCTTAGTGAAGCAGATGATGCACAGAGTAGCCTGCATCTGAAAGATCTGGCATTGTTTGTTAGATGCTGTTGCTGTTCCTGCTGCTGAAGGCGATTTACCAACCCAGTGGGCTGTCACAGTCATATAATGTTTCGTATTCCCAGTTGCGCTTGTTCCCATATCTGTGGTTAAGTGTGCTGTGGGTAGAATGGCATTTTGTATTCCAAATATTTTCCTTTTCGTAACCTCCTGGTACAGGTGAGGAATTGCTTGTCTAGTAAAATGGTCTAGAGATGGAATTTGGTAACGGGGACACAGGACCTCAATTAACTGTCTTATTCCTGCTGCATTAATACTGGATATTGGATGCAGATCTAATACTAGTATATTCGCCATGGCACCTGTGTTCTGCTGTGCGACTGGGTGACTGATGCCATACTTGCTTTCTCTTGCAAAAGATTGTTTAACAGTCAATTGTTGTAAACTACTAGTAGTCTTCTTTTTGGTCTGCTTCTGGGTTGAAGATCCACACCCAGCAGCAGGAGCAGCAGCAGTGGGCCTAACACTCATGGATTCTTATGAGGAGTCCTGGATAGGGGAGGTTAGTCCTCCATCCAAGTTGCCTTAGCATGGAGGACTAACTCCGATCATTTGTGTGGATATTGATGATGAAGGTGTTGGGGGTGTATATTGCAGGTGCTGGGATCTAGCAAAGAGAAGGGAGGTAGCTGATGCTGGACTGCTTGTTGTTATTTTTTAGCATAAGTTTCTGATTTTTCAAACAGCTTTCCATGAACTCGCTTCAAATGGCGTAACATGGATGAGGTTCCTCTACCTCTACTGACTGTGGCTTTACAATGCTACAAATGGCTAGACAACTGTTGTCAGGATTTGGATAAAAATAATTCCACACATAAGAGGTGAATTTTGTGGTCTTATGCCCAGGCATGACAATGGCCTTCTTCCTATCACTGGCAAGAACTGCTTCCACTGGTGCATGACTTGCCACAGTAGAATTCATTAACAGCACTGTTTGTTTAGGTGCCTTAAGCCCATTGTTTTGTGGGAGCCTTAACAAACCAAGCACTTCAGCATTAAAGTTGCACTCCTTGTCGCTGGAGCACTTGCTTTGTTAAACTGTACATGTCCTTTTCAATATCTTGCATAAAGGTGGGTTGGAGGGCCCAATGACAATTCCATCTTGTACCACTTTTCTATTCTGCCACTGCTGTGTGGCAATGATTCCTAGATGTGCTATGAACTGCCGTGTGTTTGTGTCGATGCTCTGTCCCTTAGCATCCAGCCAGCTCGCTGCAATCTTTGTCCGAAAGTGGATGACAATAATATTGTGACCTGTGAGGTGTTCAAAATTGACTGGAAATGACTGGAAATTAGTGTTATTGAGGTTAATAATAATGTAGGAAACAGAAAAAGAGCACAATTATGTGATTTTAGAAAAAATTTGCTATTTTTCTTAAAAATATAGATCCAAAACCAAAACACACAAGGACGTTTTTGCCAAAACCGAAATCAAAGCACAAACTTAATTCAGATCCAAAACCAAAACCTAAACACAGTCAGTGAACATCTCTACTTATTACTAAGATTTTGATGCAGTCCTGTTTCTTGCAGAACATGGATTGGCTTTGTGAGGAGCCAAGCAACCTAATCGGACATCCAATGGTAAGTTTTTTTAGGAATGTTAAAAGTTATAAGCCACTATGATCCTTTGCAGAGCATTTCAAAATTTAAAACAAGTGCAAATGGAGAAAAGAAGATTACAAGTACATTACTTGACAGCTAAAATTTAAAATGAATTCATCTCATGTTGTGCTGAATATGTTTTTAACTGCATTTTTAAGGAAAGAGAAACTGTTAAGTATGTTTCTATCATTGTTGATGCAACTCCAGACTCAGCACACATAGAGCAAACTACATTCATTTTGTGTTATGCTTTTGTAATAAAAATAAAGAGAAGCCATTGCAGATTTAATTCTATAAACACGTAAAAAACACAGTATACCAATAAGTCTATGTAATAAGGCTATGACAATGGTTCTAACATTAGTGGAGCATAAAAGGCACGAAAAATCTGCTTGCTGTTTTTTCTCTTTGTGCCTGTCACAGTTTGCCCTGAGGTTGTGACATTTTTCAGCATTGTACAAAAGCTTTATAGTATATTTAGTGGCAGTCCTCAGAGGTTGGAAATTTTGAAAGAAAATATTGGTGCTTCGCAAATACACGTAGGTCTGCAAGGATAGCGAGTGTCAAACCCTTTGACAAAAGACTTCCTGGAATCCAAAAAGGCAATTGAGTCAGTGCTAAACCTAACATCAGAAAAATAGATCCAAATTTTGTAAGTACCTACTTGGAGTTGATTGTCTTTTGATGGCATCTATTTGGTTAAAAATCTTTACATCTATAAATTACAGAAGCACAGTTTTGCAAGCCCAAAAGACCACAATCAATAAAGAAGTTGAAAACCTTTCAAATATTGTAGATGATCTGAAAGCAATCAGAAATAATTGGCAAGCTATCTTAAATGACTAGAGACTGGTTGCTAAAATTTTAAGAATACCAAGTTTAGATGTTTTCAGGAAAGATGTCAAAGAAAAAGAACAAGGGGCCTGATTCATTAAGGATCTTAACTTGAGAAACTTCTTATTTCAGTCTCCTGGACAAAACAATGTTACAATGCAAGGGGTGCAAATTAGTATTCAGTTTTGCACATAAGTTAAATACTGTCTGTTTTTTTATGTAGCACCAAATACTTGATAGCTTATATGTACACTGAAATTTAAAGTTGATATTTGTGTGCTACATGAAAAAACAGTCAGTATTTAACTTATGTGCAAAACAGAATACTAATTTGCACCCCTTGCATTGTTACATGGTTTTGACCAGGAGACTGAAATAAGAAGTTTCTCAAGTTAAGATCCTTAATTAATCAGGCCCAAGATTTTTTGATGAATCACCAACTGAAGAAGCTTTCTCTCACTCAACCCCAGAAGAGATGTTCAAGTGCAAATTATTTCACATTCTTTTGGAAAAACTTATAAGCAATATGACAACACAATCTGATGAAACAAAAACCATAAATTCATTATTCAGTATTTTATTGTTCTTCCCTGAGCTAGAGTATAAAGAAGTTTGAGAAAAGCAAACCAGCTTCAAAAAAGATAAGAAGATGATTTTAGCCAAGCCATTTGTGATGAGCTAATGCACCTTAAATCAATATATTATTTGAATTAAGGAGAAGATTCTCTTTCTCCCAAACAAACTGAACCACCTGACACTTGAACCCCTGGTTACGAACATTGTTATTGCCTTAAGGTTCTTCTGCACCATACCCGTAACAGTAGCTCAAGTCAAACTCTCTTTCAGTAGTCTCTCAAGAATAAATGATATTAAATGATAAAGCTCCACTGTAATGACATTTTTTTGTTATGCAAATATTATAAATCAGGGCTGGAAAAAGTCTGGGCACCTAAATTTTAGCCTTGCCCACAATGTGCTCTAGTGTGAGTCTTTGAAGCTTTGAAAATACAAGGTATTTGATCGCTCCTAACTTTTCCATAGACTTGTTCACCATTGTTATAAGTATATTTAGTGGTCATGCCACATATAATTTTGTAATGAGCCAAATTTGTTTGAGAATTTTTTAAGTGCTTTGAGGTTTACAAACTAAAAAAAAAAAATTGATGCAAAACCATCTCTTACTAATGCAGAGTGTAATGTGTAACATACAGAAACAATGCACTTATAATAAATAGACTGTATACTTACTGACATGCAGAGAATCTTCACCTCTGGGTCATTAACTTTAGATTTGCACTCTCCGGGCATGATTCATAAAAGCAGGTCTGCACGTATTCAATAAGAAACGTTTCCAGTTAAATATGGGTGTAAGTACGCTTTGCCTATACGGAACTTGCTGTATGCAGATAGTCACAACACACTGCAGGATTCGTACTGTAATGCCTGTGGGAAACAGGGCAGACACATACAAAAATCTTACCTTCAAAACAATGGCTACCTTCCGTCTGCTTCTGAGTCACCCCAGCAGCTCTCCTATGCCAGCAGACAGCAACCAAACCTCTGTCCCCTCACTCCACTTCCTCTAAGGAAGAAACAGAAGTTAAGGCTGTGCCTATACCCCAGAAATGAACTGTCCCAGACCACGGCAGGGAGCAGAGACACTTGCCGCCACTTCGATTTGTTCTTGCCAAGGGCGCGGGACTACATGTATTTGGGACCAGGAACAGTCCCGCCCAAATACCCTACTTACCGTTCGTGAGGGCCGAACCGGAAGTAAAGAATCAAGGGAGCTACACTCACCCGGGCACTCCAAATTCCGGTCCCTGCTCCTCTCCGTCACCTGTGGAAGACAGAAAACAACACAACCTTCCTCTACTCTACACATGAGGCTAGTATGTACCACCCACACAACTAGCACTAGCTAACAACAGGCGCCCTGACCCTAAAACAAACAACTAACTAATGGTCAGGTACCGCAACTTCACTAGGTACTGGGTGTAGTGCACTCCCTAGACCTCCTACCTCTACCTGTGGGGAACATCAGCCAGTGTTCACGTTCTACTCCGGAGGTCTGAACCTAAACCCCCACCCAGGTCATACCGAGAAGACTATCTTCTCACTATAGGGTCGCTCACGGAATCCCAAGGACCTGCACAACTGGGGCTCACTAGAGCAATGCACCACAGGAGTGGCAGCTTCCGCTCCGAACCGCCAGTGGCCAATACCGGAACTCAAGACGGTCGGCCTTCATTCAAGTGTAACACCACTCAATCTGGAACTGCCAGGGACCCTGCCGGAACTCAAACTGGATACCCAATTGGATCCACGGGACTTACTGATGGAATTCAAAAGGGCTGTGCTGGACTGCCAGTGAGGTACCCAATCACTGCCTCAGGAAACCCGCATAACCGCAGGGACCTACGGGACGGGAAGACTATCGTGTGTCTTTCCCTAAATGTGTGCGTGTGTTCTAACTACCCCTTGTCCCCACAGACACAGAATTATCACAGGAGTACAGGCCCCCTTTAATCAGGGCCTGACGTCTTGCACCTATAAATAAACACACACAGCACAACCAAATACAATGCAGAAAACAGTATTTCAGCACACAGGAGTAATAAGACTCTGCTGCTGTATCTGGAAGGCTGCCAACGGAATACACACCTCTGCTATCTAACCAGCTGGGCTGTATAGCAGTAACAGGAGTCTTCTGCCCAACTGTTGCCTAGGACTATCACTTATGTTTACTTACTCAACTCTCGGGTCCTGTGCCCTATTCTAGCTCTCACGCCCGTTCTACCTACAGGGCCTGGTGCCCTCTTTACTAGGGGCCTTATGCCATCACACTATGGGCTCTCTGCCAGGCTACCTAGGGCCTTGTGCCCCTTCCACAATATGGGCTCTATGCCCAATAACTACAGGACTTTGTGCCCTTTTCTTCCTATGGGCTTAAAGCCCAACTGACTACCCATGGGCCTTATGTCCAGTTAAAACTAGGGCCTTGTGCCACCAAACAGGGGCCACGGGCCTAGTGCCCGACAGTGCCCCACAGGCCTTGTGCACGACCTATACTTACCTGCTCCACGCAGGAAACTCTACTTTCCTCCCAACGTCTTCTCCGGGTCTTCCAGACCCTCCAGCCGGCGGCGCATCTTCTCCAGTTCGGCGCAGAGCTTCCTGCAGTTTTCTACGTGGGGGCACTTTCAGCCCTTACAAGGGCTCCCTGCCGGCATTGTTAAAGGGTTAAAAATTTTGAGAAAGTTATAGTTTTTTTACAATTTGGGAAAATATGCCCCATTTTAAAGATAGGGGATTTAATAAGGTTGTGCATGTCAGTTAGAGGTGTGTGCTGGCTGTATTCAGAGCACACTTCACTTCACTCTCTTCACTTGAGAGCACAAACATGGCTGAGTCTCTGTCTAAGACATTTTCATCTCTGAGCTGAAGAAATTACCCACATTTTCTAGCCACAGGGGGCTTGTTAGTGTTTTGGGGATATGGGAGCGGCACCCTGTAGTACTATTAGCCCAGGCACTGCTCTCAATTGAGTTTAATCTCTCACTGTGGTACCAGAGACAGCTGCCAGTGAATCCACTGTAAACCTCCAGCCCCTCGGTGACATCATTTTATCCACTGCACTGAGCTGATCACACTCAGTGGTGATCACAGCGGGGAGTAGATGTGAGGTATCTGGACATTAGCATCTGACATGTCCCTCTTTACAAGAGACATGTACTGGAGAGAAGCTGCAGATAATCTATACACACCCACTTCTCATTGCCTGCTGTGGGTTTTACTCATTGGGTTGTCAGCAGAATGTAGTGTTTTCACACACACTGCTCCTTCCCAGTGTTGTGCTGTACTGCTTTGTGAGAACTCTGCTGCTGAAACCATGGAGGGTTAACGCACAGCTAATCTGACAGTCAGTTTCATCACTTCCTGTCTTGGAGGACTTTTCTGACAGAATCTCTGTAAAAGTCTGTCTGCTTTTAATGGGCACCAGCATCAACAAGGACGACCATTGCCTGCCAGATCATTTATACATACTGCATCCCACCACTATCTGCCAGATCATTCATACATACATACATGCATACATACATACATACATACATACTGCACCCCACCACTCCCTTTCAGAACATATACTCTGCACCCCATCACTACGTGCCGGAACAGACATACATACTGCATCCTGCCAGAACATGCATGCATGCATGCATACATACTGCACGCCGCCACTGCCTGCCAGAACATACATACATACATACTGCACACCACAGTTTGTACCTGAGATATATTTTATATTTTATGGTAATACTTGATTTGCATGTGCTGGCCATTCTAGAAGGGGAAATGGGAGTGAGTTAACTGTATTGCAGGAGAGCGGGTGGCTCACATTCTTAGTATTGATGACATATACTCTTAGTAGAAAGGGGCAAATGTGGCTTATGTCATAGGGGCTTGAAGAAGGCACATATATAATTACACACGTGCAAGTTGCAGCAGCTAGTTGACAGAGTGGTGAGCTGAAGCTCAGTGGTGATTCTTCAGATTCGTAGCTGTGGTGCAAACAGGAGTTATTAAACAATAAAATTGGAGAGAGACAGTAAAACACTAAGCTGCTGGTACTCTGTCCCCAAGTATTTGGACAATTATGAACATATGTATTCTGACAGTAAAGTGACAGTAAAGTGTACTGTAAGGCATAAAATACAGTTATTTCATGTAGCAAACACTGTGTACAAACCGTTATGAAGCTCTATTGAAACCAATAACTTGACAAGAAAAATGTATGTTTAAAACAGCAAAGCACACAAATTTTATACTTATGAAGCAAGTTGATATCAAAGTTATTCTGTGTCAAAAGGAGTTCAAATTCTCTGATATGGGCATGGTAAATAGTCGCATATGACTTATTTTATGGGTATTTTTTAGCTATAGGGGCGCCACTACTTGAAATATGGACTTTGCTTACCTGTCATTCCAGGCAGGATTCAGTTGTTACCTTGAGTGTGAGTGGGGAGCTGACACTGCTGAATCCTCCCTTTGAGCCCCCACAAAGTACCAGTATTGTCAATTATATATTTGTTTCCCCTCCGAGCTGCTAGTCCTATGAGTCATATAGCGGATTTACCAGTAATTTACAGCTGGGGCAACTTCTCCTGAAAAGACAAAGAGGGGCACTAAGGGTCAGTGAGGGAATTAAGTAGGCGGCTGTTTGCAGTGGTGCCAAGATCCTCCAACATATCAGCAATCTATACCAAAATAGCATCATTGCTCTTGACCACCCCCTTGCAAAAAGTGACCCTACATTTAAAATCATCATCATCATCATTTATTTATATAGCGTCAGCAGATCCGTAGCGCTTTACAATTGGGAACAAACAGTAATAAAACAATACTGGGTAATACATACATGAAGGTAAGAAGGCCCGGCCCGCAAGCTTACAATCTATGGGACAATGGTTTGATACACAAGGGTAAGTGCTACATTATATTGAATATTTGTCCAGCTAGAATGCAAGGGTTGTTGTCTTGTGTTAGCTGTGTAGAGGGTGGTAATAGGGTAACCTAGGGAGATTAAGAGGGTGGTAGATGAATATTATAAGCTTGTCTGAAGAGGTGGGTTTTCAGAGAACGCTTGAAGGTTTGAAAACTATAGGAAAGTCTTGTGGTGCGAGGGAGTGAATTCCATAAAGTGATTGCAGTCCGAAAAAAGTCCTGCAACCGAGAATGGGAGAAAGTGATGAGAGTGGAAGAGAGACGCAGATCTTGTCAGAACGGAGGTGTCGATTTGGGAGATATTTAGTGTGGAGATGTCTGTTGATACAATTTTGTGGATGGCCTTGTATGTTAGTAGAAGAATTTTATATTGGATTCGTTGAAAAACAGGCAACCAATGTAGAGACTGACAGAGTGACTCAGCAGGTATAAAACAATTTGCAAGGAAAATCATTCTAGCCGCTGCATGCAGAATAGATTGCAGGGGCTCAAGTCTGATTTTGGGAAGACCAGTAAAGAGGGAATTACAATAGTTGACGCAAGAAATGATAAGTGCATGAATTAAAGTTTTTGCAGTGTCTTGTGTGAGATATGTACGTATTCTGGAAATATTTTTTAGATGTATGCAGCATGATGTAAATATAGAGTTGATGTGGAGAACAAAGGATAGTTGCAAGTCAAGGATTACACCTAGGCAGCGAGCTTGCGGGTGGGATTTATGATCATGTTGTCAACAGAAATAGAAATGTCAGGCAGTAAGCTTCTATTGTTGGTTGGGAATATTATTAATTCTGTTTTTGAAAGATTGAGTTTGAGTTGACGAGAAGACATCCAAGATGAAATGGCAGAAAGACAGTCAGTAACGCGAGACAACACAGATGGTGAGTGATCAGGAGAGGATAGATAAATTTGTGTATCACCCGCATAGAGATGATGCTGAAATCCAAAAGAGATTATTAGTTTTCCAAGAGAAGTGGTGTAGATAGAGAATAGCAGAGGACCTAGGACTGAGCCTTGTGGTACTCCAACTGATAAAGGAAGCGGAGTGGAGGTTGTTCCAGAGAAATTAACACTGAAAGAGAGATAAGAGAGGCAGGATGAGAACCAGGATAGACAGTGCCTTGAAGACCTAGGGATTGTAGTGTCTGTATGAGAAGAGAGTGGTAAACAGTGTTGAATGCAGCAGAGAGATCAAGGAGAATAGTTTTATCTGTGATCAGATCATTGACAACCTTGGTCTGCACAGTCTCTGTGGAGTGTTGAGAGAGGAAGCCTGATTGAAGAGGATCCAATAGGTTGTTTGCAGAAAGGAAACGTGTGAGGCGAGTGTAGGCAATTTGCTCGAGAAGTTTGGAGGGGCATGGGAGTTGAGAGATGGGGTGGTAATTTGAAAGAAATAATTTTGTTTTTTTAGAATAGGAGTAATCACTGCGTGCTTGAATAGTGATGGAAAGATGCCAGTAGTGAGAGAAAGATTACAGATTTTAGTTAGAGGTGGAACGAGCACATGAGACAGGGACCTACCAATTTGTGAGGGTATGAGATCAAGAGTACAGGAGGTAGATTAGGAAGATAAGAAGAGAGTATAAACTTCCTCTTCATTTGTGGGATCAGAGGATACTGGGAAGGAATTGAGCCAATTGTGTTTGATTGCATTTTATTTACACATTTCTATATTTTGGATATTTTTTCTCAATAAAAAGTCATTAAAAAAACAAATACTATCATTTTTTGTCTCTATACTATATGTTTCATCATGTCATTTCTTAGATACTAGAGATTGACAGACAGTTTAAACTGGTTTTAGCCTTTCTCCATTTCAGGTGTTTTAAAAAAATATTCATTCATTTAATGGAGGTCAAAAAAAGAGTGTGGTGTAGTTGTAGATTAAACAAGCAATAGTAAACATACTCACTTTGTCAAGCTATATCTGGAGCCTAGTTAATATGAAAAGGCAAACATTATGCCAAGATTATTATACAGAGCCATATATGAAACCAATATTAATGTGCAGATATATAAGGGCTGCCAAAACTAAAAAAAACAAAAAAAAAACAGAGCTATTTCTGATGCCAAGGTTATTTTGTTTCAAAAGTATTGTGCAGAGCAATATCTGGTGTCAAATATATTTACCTGTTGCTCTGGTCTCTCCTGATTTTTCCCCATTCAAGCAATGATTCAAAAACTATTAATGCTGACTCCCACACAAAGCAGCTATTGGCATTGATCTGTTCCTACCATACATTAAACTCTGGCAACCAAGTAGTACAAAATTATGGTTTAGGCCAGAGGAGACAGGAGCAAGGAATTCAAATGTGCCAACTGCCAATACTAATATTTTTATGTACTCAAATCCTCCACACTGTGTGTTTGGATGAAAGGGGGATTCAAGCTGAATTTGGCGGTAGGAGAGTATAATTTAGGGTGTGGGCGACATGTCCCTTTGTGGATTGTTTCAGGGAATGACATGGGGAAGCTGAAACTCCTCCTTTACTCAAACCAGTTGCAGGGAGGGTGTAATTTGAGAGTTGGGCCGGACATATCTGTTTGCGTATGGTTGACCTCACCTCTTTCCTACTCAAACCATCCAAAGCTTGTAGCTACATTTGTTTTAATACATCACATTGGGTTAAACTTATATACAATATTATTCAAGCATACCTAGATAAACTAGGTTAAATGGTCATGTATACTATTTGATAAATACTGATGAACCATACCTCATTATGCTTTAATTAAAGCAAATGGATTTGATGGTTTTTCTACCAAAATTAATTCTTATTATTTATCAGATATCAACTGTTATTTGATTCAATTCTGTAATATATTTTAAATATAAAGTATATCTTTTAAATAAATAGATTTTTAAGTATGACTGGAAGAAGTGTTCTCTCATACTCCTCAGTCATCCAATGTATGCACAGCACCTTCACCTTGGGCAACCAAGTAGTTATGGTTTCAGGCAAAGCAGAGCTGGAAAGCAATGTAAATTCACCCCCAGAGTCACCCAAAGTCAAGACAAGCACAGTCACCTTGAATAAAAAAAGGGCTTCCTGATGTGGGACTCATGGAACAACAGCTTGGGAAAGCAGGCCCAATATGTGCAATAGAACAGTCCATGGGTTCTGGTAGTTTAGGACACTTGACCCTAAAGTGGCGTGGCTCACCACATTCAAAGCACTGTGGATTAGACACCTTTATAACCGGTCCTCTGTCCATAGCAGCTTTGCCATTGGGTCCTGTAGGATTGTCAAACTTGGTTTTTGATGTGGCATTGGCTTTGGTAGGTTCTTTGGTCAATTGCTGTAGCACACAAAACCTCTCTAACACTGTGGCAAGCTCTTCATTAGCTTGTGGATTCTATTGCAGCATCCACATTTGCAGGCCGTAGTCCAGCCCCCCGATGCAGTGATCTATCACCAGAACTTAAATAATCCTGGTAGGTGAATTCAGGCTGTAGCTATTTTTTAAAAATTTTGGAAAGCTCAGCCATTTGTGCTAGAACCAGCTTGTCTTTATAATAGCGCCATTCGTGAAAGCACTGGCTTGGTCTGGCCTGGCCCAGAAAGCCCAATGCAAGCCACTAGCTCAGACTTTAGACACAGATAATCAGAGGCCCGATCCTCATATAGATCCATATAGGCTCGCTGAGCTTCGCCATTCAGATATGGTGCCAACCTCTCAACCCAAGAGGCCATTTTTCCCTTTTTGCAGCTCTCGCAAAGAGCACCAAATATGGTTCTATGTCATCAGGTGGTGACATTTTCTGCAGAGTCAGACCAGGTGGTACATCTCTGTCACACCTCACATCGACTAACTCTTCCTCCTGCGCCTCTGCAACTCATAACACCTGAGATTGCTGCTCTTGCGCTGCAGCCACACTGACAAGGGCTCTCAAAACTTCCTCCGTGTTAATGTCTATGCAGGTTAGGTAGTGGAAACTTGCTTCCTTGAGCATCCTACTTCTAACACCACTTGTGGCAATAGCACACTTCTGGTGAAATACGCAAACAAATTCTTGCCTTTTAACTTTGTTTCAATGTCAGGATGGTAAAAGTACTTGACAACATAAATATTCCACACAGTTTCTTATGATCCTAAACACTGAATAAACAGAGACCAGCTCTCTAGCCACCGGCCAGCTTCTCAAGCATCATTCACACTAAATAGTGAAACAAACAGCTTTTTATACCTGACACTCCTTCCACAGCTCTAGCTTGATGGGCAGGTGACACTCCCACCTTACCTTTAAAAAGGAGCTCTCATCAGCTGCTCTGTTTGCCCTGACTTCAGACGCACCCTGTCAGCCTGCTGAGAGAAAAGACATTTTCAAACCATGTAAATTAAACCAGACTGTAAACTATTATTTTGTCACACATATGTTTTCCACCGTGTATCTTTAAACTAGGTGCAGTGCTGCACAAATGTGTAAATCTGTATGCATCATATCCCGGCAGATTGCCAGCTAAATGCTTCCCTTTGTTACAATATATATATATTAAAATATATATATATATATATATATATATATATATATATATATATACATATATATATATATACACACTGTATGGACAAAAGAGTTTGGCCACACCTATTAATTATTGAATTAGGGAGTTTCAATCAGACCCGTTGCAAGAGGTGTATAAAATCAAGCACCTAACCATACAGGCTTCATTTGTAAGCATTTGTGATACAAAATGAGTCATTCTGAAGAGCTCAGTGACTTCAAGCGTGGTACTGTGATAGGATGCCAGCTTTGCAATAAGACGGTTCGTGAATTTCATCCCTGCTGGATATTCCACAGTCAACTGTAAGTGCTATTATTAAGTGGAAGCATTTAGAAACAACAGCAACTTAGTCATGAAGCAGAAGACCATGTAGAATCACAGAGCGGGGTCAACGACTACTAAGGCGCATGGTGCGGAAAAGTCGCCAACGCTCTGCTGATTCCATAGCTGAATAGTTCTGAACTTCTACTGGCATTAATGTAAGCACAAAAACTGTGTGTCAGGAGCTTAATGAAATAGGTTTCCATGGCCGAGCAGCTGCATGCAAGCCTCACATCACCAAGTGTAAAGCACACAGACAATGGACTGTGGAGCAGTGGAAACGGTTCTCTGTTTGGCAGTCAGCTGGGTGAGTCTGAGTTTGGCGGATGCCGGGGGAACTTTACCTGTCTGACTGCATTATGAGAACTGTGAAGTTTGGTGGAAGAGGGATAATAGTATGGGTCAGTTTTTCAGGGTTCGGTATATATATATATATATATATATATATATATATATATATATATATATATATATATATATATATAAATAGATAGATACATAGATAGATATTATATTTATATATATATGGCGTGAGTTGGTCAGCTTAACATATATTGCAATATGTGGAACTAACATTCCCTGTTTTTAATATAGAAACATATTTGGTACAGCATTAATTATGTGTTTGGAGAGTGCAGAGTATATATATATATATATATATATATATATATATATATATATATATGTATATATATATATATATATATATATATATATATATATATATATATATATATGTATATATACAGAGCCTGGGGCGAGAATGTTAAATGCCGCCCCCCCTAGCCCTCAATTTTCACCAAATGAACCTAAAATATTCCTAAACTGTGCCCCCCTTCAGGGTTGCGCCCTGGGCGGTCGCCCCTATCGCACAGCCCTAGTTACGGCCCTGTATATATATCTCTCTCTATATATATACATATATAGATATATGGATCTATATATAGATCTACATATATATATATATATATATATATATATATATATATATAAAATATACATATATATATATATATATATATATATATATATATATATATATATATAGCAAAACTAACATTAAGGGATATCTACACATTTAAATAAACCAATGTTGTTGAATACAGTAGCTCAAAATCATACAACGTGTTCTCAAAATCCTCCACACGAGGTCACTCTAACTCATGTTTATACAGCTCTAATCAACTCTTATTTTCTGTATTGCAAAAAAAAGATGCCTGGTCACAAACCTATTTAATGTGTCTAAATGATTGTTATTGGCAGGCTGAAGGTCTCCAGTTTAGAATTTGGGAAGGAGGAACATTGTATTATGTAGCAAGTAAAGGGCGATTTCACTGCTGTGGGCTTGAACTAGATGGTTCAGTAAAAGTCTACAGCTATACAAACTATGATATGAAAACTGTGTCCTTACTGGTAGCGATTGATTCCAAGTACAAGGACAGAGGTTCTGGGAGAGAGACTAACCCTGTTTAGTCTGATCACAGGTAAAGCACAAAACAAAACATTTTGCAATGTGAGTCAAGGTTTGATGTAGTGTTAAGAATTGTTCAATAAAAAGAAAAAAAAAATAGAGAGATGCTTGCAGCTAAAACACATGTGTCACTATAGATTTCATTAAGCGCATGACACACCTAAATTGAACATCTTTCATTCTTGGTGTATCCTGCTCTTATGTGAGTGTACAGTAGAGAATGTGTTTTACACAAAGATCAATGATATCTGATAACCAGGGTCGCCAAGTGCATCCAAGTGTACGAGCTCTGATAGCAAATTATGTAACGTACATCGAATAAACAGATACCCCAAACCAAATGATATGTAAATACCCCACATTAATATAACCCCACCCTTTAAATGTGTATAATTTCAAATATTGCTAAACTGCATAGTGATGATGTCTTCTTTTTATGCACCAAAAACCCCTCCATAAGTTCTTATTTATTTTACATTTGTTGGCACTATGAAATGACCACATGTTTAAATTTGGCAAAGGTCACAGTTTTTAATGAAAAACAAATTAAATCTTTTGGTGGTAGTCAGCTAAGCTAATTTCAACATAATCAAAATGAGGGATCTCCGCTTCTCAGAAGGAAAAGAATATGCAGCCAGGGGAGAGAGTAGGAGGGGAATGGTCCCAAACCGCTAGAGTAGATTCAATAAAATAAAGGTTTCCCAGAGCAGGGGGTGGGGGAGCTGGAAATTAAGTGAATGTAAATTACACCTGGGGGAGAGGGGTAAGTGCACTACCCGTCCCTCTGACTACTGTCCACGGACTGAGATTTATCACCTCTGCCGCGCCATCCCCGACATAAACAACACTACCTTTTGTGCCTACGTTTACCAACTAGCTGTTCCGCATCATGTGGTTTACAACATTCCGTTTGGATTATTTTATTTAGAACTTGCAGTTAAGTTTATTTCATATTTTCTGTTACTTTATCCTCCTGGCGGTTTTCGCCCACATTAGTTATACAGTGGCTATAGCTACGAATATACACCATCCAGTTCATCCTGCTACTATCCGATGCATCTATTGTATGAAACTGAGGACCTTCTATCATTGAGTGACCCAGTTACATTGTATACTCCTAGCTGCGGACTTTGAGCAGACAAGCTCTTCTGTTATTTGCCTACTGTGTTTGTTTTTATTATTGATCGTTATATCAGAGTGATCACTCTTGTTTATTGTGTATTTGTTTATTGTTCAATACACTTCGCATATCCATTCTCTGTGTCAACATTTACATTCACTTTATTTCCAGCTCACCCACCCCCTGCGCTGGTGAAACCTTTATTTTATTTAAGCTAATTGCAAAGCCTAACTTTTATTCCAGTGGTCACAGGATATGATCCTTTATGATTGGTCTGGTGTTAAATATGGCGTTGGATTTACTACTATCCCTAACCCACACAAAGCACTCAAGATATCCTCCACACAAAAGGACCAAAAGTCAGTTACTTCGAATGGGGCAGTGACCGGGCCATTCAGCGGTAGCACCGTGAGCTGTGACAGGGAAAGAGAATATGGATAGCCAGGGGGGTCTTAAAACTCACCTGTGCAAATGAGCACTTAAAACTCACCTGTTCCTTAAAGCCTACCAACCATCCACATAACCCCTCATCTACTCTGCTCGCTCTTCCCTCTCTCCCATGGTATCACCGCTCCCTCTCTGTCTGTTTTGTTCACCCTCCCTTAAGATGTAAGCTCGTTTGAGCAGGGCACTTCTTCCCTCGTGTCTCCACACCTGTTCTTCTGCTCCATCCTTACTCCATTTGTCTGTCCCGGAGTTTCTGAAGCATTGGTACTTTGTGTTTATTGTTCTGTACTGTTTAACCCTGTATGGTTTACTGTTTGTACTATGTACGGCACTGTGGATACCTTGTGGCACCTAACAAATAAATGATAATAATAATAATAATAATAATAGCCATCCATGCAATGTCTTTGTGTCTGTTAGTCAGCCTCTCAGAGGCCACATTCTCCCACACGTGTTTTGTTGTTGCAGCAGTGAGCCCTGGAACAGACTCTGATGAACTTGTGGACAGTTTGTGTCTCCCACTAGTCTGGTTTAAGTCCCTCCTGATGGTGCTCCCTCAAAAATTGTCCAACATCCAGGTAAAACCAAGGTGTAGTCCAGTTGCAAGGGAAGGAGCTCTCTCTCACCTGTCCCAACCAAGAGTCCTCCAAAGAGGCAGGAAGAAAAAGTGAGACATGGACTTCCGAGCAGAGCAAATGTTCTTTTCAATAAGAGTTCTGTGGATGCAGACAAAGAAGGCTCGCAGCATGGTGGGGATATCCGGGATTCCTTTTCCACCATTGAGGGGTCTCCTTGTACATGACCACCCGCTTCACTCTGTCCATGTATTAGCTGTAGAATTACCACAGTTATCCAAGAAACGGGTTGAGCGATCAAATGAACCATAACTTAGATTGTACGCTCCTCTGAGCAGGGCCATCTCTCCTCCTGTTTCCACCCCTTCTAACTCTGCTCTCCAGCTACTTAGCCCTCCTCCTTGAGGGTCCTCCACCCCACGTCCACTCTCGCTCCCTCCTCCCCCCTGGGGGTCTCCCTGTCTTCCGCGCCCTCCTTCTTGGGCCCTGTCGTTTGCGGATCCTCCCTCCCCATTCCCCGCCCTCTCTAGCTGTGCATTGAGCTAACTGAGTTGCTGTGTTTACTGTACTGTGCTGTCTCCCATTGTATTGTAATTTTGTTTGTCTCTGTACGGCGCTGCGGACGTCTTGTGGCGCCTTATAAATAAATATTAATAATAATAATAACTGATTTCATGATCGAAGGACAATTCCATCTTGCACCACTTTTCTTTACTGACACTTCTGTGTGGCAATGTTTTCTAGATGTTCTAGGAACTGACGTGTGTTTGAGTCTTTGCAGTGTCACCTAGTATCCAGCCAGGTCACTGCAGTATTTATCCGAAAGTGTATGAAAATGATATTGTGACCTGTGAGGTGGTCAAAATTGACTGCAAATGACTGGAAATTAGTGTTATTGAGGTTAATAATAATGTAGGAACAAAAAAAAGAGGACAATTATGTGATTTTGGCATATTTTAGCAATTTTTCCAAAAAAATACAGATCCAAAACCAAAACCAGAACACGGGGGTCTAATAGAAATAGGTATTTTTTTGTTGTTTAAATAATGCTTTCCTTTCACTACATATTAACCTATCACATTATTATAATATTTTATTTAAAAAGCACCAACATATCATTCAGCGCTGTACATTGAAGAGATCATAGTACAAACACATTGGGCCTGATTTATTAAGGAAAGCAAACAAAAAAATGAGTACCTTTGCAACTTGGCAAAATCATGTTGCATTTCAGGGGAAGGCAAATTTAAAATGTAATGGCAGATTTATAGTTGGGATAAGGCATGTTCTAGATCAACTTTAACTTTCAGTGTACAAATAAAGCTATCAAGTATTTGTGTGCTACATGATAAAACAGCCAGTATTTATTTTAAATGCCAAATAATAAATTAATTTGCACCCCTTGCATTGTAACATGTTTTTTTCCAGGAGACAACTTGCTCATTTTTTCCCTTACTTTCCTTAATGAATCAGGCCCCTAATGTACAATGACATGAAATTAAAGATAAAGACTGCCCTGCCCAAATGAGCTTACAATCTAATAGGTGTAGGGAACAAATTACACATAAGGTAGCAAAATAACAATTGTAGCTGGTGGTGGAGAAAGTACGTGTATCTACTGTAAGGCAAAAGTATTATCAGCTATTGGGGACAATTGCAGCCAAGCAGTTATTGGAGAGTGACATTTCTGTGCAGCTACCGGTTTTGTGGTATAGTTGGAATGTGTTTTGGGATAAAAATAAAACATTTTAATTTGGACTCAGTAATAACCACAGTTTATATTGAAGTATGGCATGGATAACTCTTTAAAGTTTGTGCCAAATCTTTTTTGGGGAGTGGCTGCTTCCTCATCACGTAAATTTTGGCATGTAGGTGCTTCCTTATTATGTCCAATGGAGCACTTTCATATATAAGTGCTTCAAAAAATAACATTGGGCCTGATTCATTAAGGATCTTAACTTGAGAAACTTCTTATTTCAGGGGTGCAAATTAGTATTCTGTTTTGCACATAAGTTAAATACAGACTGTTTTTTCATGTAGCACACAAATATCAACTTTAAATTTCAGTGTACAAATAAGCTATCAAGTGTTTGTGTGCTACATGAAAAAACAGACAGTATTTAACTTATGTGCAAAACAGAATACTAATTTGCACCCCTTGCATTGTAACATGGTTTTGTTCAGGAGACTGAAATAAGAAGTTTCTCAAGTTAAGATCGTTAATGAATCAGGCCCATAGTCTTTTTTATTGCTTATTTCTTGGATTGTAATTCCAAGGTACAGCTCTTAATTTGTAAATATACTGTCCCTCATTAGCCTTACTTACAATATAGTATATAGTATATAGTATACATTAAGTAGTGCAAAAATGTGATTGGCTGGCTTGCTTTGTGTAATTGTATAGTGAATGCATCCATTTGGTACGAAATTGAAACCTCATCCCGCCCCTCATCTAATAATTTTTGGGTGCAACCAAAGCAAAGATGTGTGATACACATAACATATTACACTTATGTAAATAACTTACAGTAATACTATATAAATACCTTGGGTGTTGTCACGTATACCTTTGAGATGCATTCCATCAAATGAGGTTTTTAGATTATCTGAAATACTCTTGGAAGGAGTTGTGAATAAAGCTGAGGGCTAGTATATTCTGCAACGAGGGACTCCTGATCCTAGTAAAATAGTTTGACTAATTAGTCCCCCAAGGACTAAAAATGCATCTAATGCATTAAGGAGGAGGTTTTACAAGGTCAGTAGGAGGAAATCCCTCCAATTATTTCAGATTCACTGCTCCAGATACCGTGGAGTGACATGAATATAGGTATACAAGACATACAGTACTTTAATATTAACCGTGATAAGTTAATGTTTGAAAAGTTTCTTAAATCAAAATATAACTAATCTACATATTTAATATGTGCCTGTATCATCATATGATTAATATTCTCTTACAAAATCCATAAGTTTTGAATGGAAACGTTAATTTCTTTAAAAAAAAACTTACATACTAATAACATGTTTTTTCTTGTGGTTCTGACTCCCCAGGGTATTCTTACTCATTTTGACCAGGCTGAGGCTGGTAACACATTGTGATATGGCCATCCCATGCTACATGTCTCCTTGGCATAGTCTTGTACTAGTTCATACTTGCCTACTCTCCCAGAATTCCCAGGAGGCTCCCGAATTTCGGGGAGTCCTCATGGACTCCCGCAAGAGTAGGCAAAGCTCCCGCATTTGCTGATAATTCACGGCAGTGAATGGAGGGGGCGAGGCATAATTGCTCTGCCCCCTCCATTAAATGCCCTGAATTACGGCTTTTTATAGTGGGGGCAGGGCTATGGTGATGCAACAATGTAACCACGCCCTCCTCCTACCCCATGTCACATGACTTCTCTCCCGGGAAGAAATCATAAAGGTTGGCATGTATGCACTAGTTGCTGCTTTTGCAGAGGGGCCCCCACTGTCCAGTGCAATAGAAATAACTGGACAAGCCTATATATCCTTGGGGTCTGGGGAGGAGGGGCACTGTGTCCATTTGATTTATTTTTTTATGAGGAATTTTATTATAGGAATGAATAATAAATGACTTTTGTTCATAATGTATTAATGAGAAATCCAGTGCTTTAACATCTGATCAGTGTTTAAAAAATAAATAAGGACTTGGCTCCTAGCTGCTTTCTGCATTAATTGTGCATATATTATAGCATTTTTGTATTTTACAAATATATTCTTATGCAAGGAGTGTTATCTCTGCTATATTATATCAAACCTATCAAAACACAGATGTTAAAGATCTTGCTTGTGCTTTTGATGAAGTTGTGTGTATACGTATGTGGGTGTGTGTGTGCCAGACGTAAGGCTGAATTAAGTCTGGTGAATATGCGACAGATGCAGAACACATCTTGAGATGTCTATGCATATGGAAGAAAATAAACTATTTTTACGGGCAGCACTTATGAGTGTATATTACGTCTAAAATAGGTCCATATTAGCATCAGGCCCTTAATGCTTTGGGAAACCTTGGAAACATGATATGATGTGATTTCCCGAAAGTGCCACATGTTACATGAATAGCAGCATGATGTTTAACGGTCGCTACATCAGTATAACCTTCTAGAACATTAGTTTGGGTAGTCTGGGTTTAGGCCACAATGTATTATTAAGAGAGAGCCCTAGATCCTCCTCAAGGAATAATCTTCATAGTAAACTGATAGGTTAAATAGCACATATAGGAATTTGGCACTTGGGGGGCTTAATCCTGCCCAGACTCACTCTGCAGAAAACTTCAACCCTGATGCAGGACAGGTACAGTTTTAATCTTGTTACAATGAAGAGCAATAAGCTAAGAAAAACCAAGAGGTTGTAAAAACAACATTTATGGCATGTTCATGGAGTGTAAACTGTACTGTGTCCTTCACTCTGGCAAAGATACATTTCATACATGAACTGTATATATTCCTGACTTAACAGGAGTAACTTTAAATGATACATTCTTGTACAAAATAGATTTATTCTTTAGGGTATATATCAAAATGCCCTTAGTTTTGAATGAAAATTCGGGGTTCATTGCTTTTGTTTGAATTATATTTTGTTACAGTTTTTTGTTATTGAATTCTCTCATTCATTTAATTTCATCATTCTTTTGTTATTAAAGCAGAACTAATATTGTGCGGGTGAACTTACTTGTGCAGTATGATTATTTATATATGGTTTATCTACGGAAAGAAACAGCTCAAGTCAAATGTGAAAATAGACTGATTAATGCATTATTATGCACATGAGAGTGACTCTATTGAAAGAGATGTCTGCCTAGAATATGCTTATGCTAAATAAATGATTCATGGATAATGCACATTGTGTTTGGTATTGTTTAAAAACCTGAAATTTCTTTTGAAAGAAAAATCATCTTCAGAGTGTTGGAGTTGGTTGTCAGTCACTCAAAGTATTCTGAGCAATGACTGCAATGAGTCTAGCATCAGCAAGAAAGGGCAGAGGTGACTGAACTCTGGGTAATATGTATTACCTGCATTTTCATATGTGAGATATAGGAGAAGCAATCTCCTGCAAGCTGGCTTGGAAAACATGATGCAGATAATGACAAGAACATTGTAGTTGTTACAGCATGTGTGCTCATTGCACAATATTTTAAAACCCCAGTGGTGTGAAATGTTTGTTATATGTAGCACGTGTGGTTGGATTACACAGGTTAATTATGATGCAACAGACTAAATAAACAAAATGATGCAAATCCATTGGTACCTCTTTACACTGTCACTGGATCTGCTTTTCCTACAATGTGTACATCAGCTGTCACTTGCAGATCTTATTAAATGTGGGACCTACTAATTTAATGCTGGGATTGATTATGGGATATAGGCCTATTTCTTAAATGTGAATTTTAGTCATTTAGTATTAAGAGCTATTTGGAAGGGAGAGACAGTGTTCACTTTTTGTTCGTTTCTCCACATTCCTTGTATCTATCCATTTTTCCATACAGACCCAAACATTACAGGATCCAGGTAAGAAACCAACAGCAGTTTGTTAAAGCTCGAATAACAACAAGGAGAAAGCAACAAGGTCCACCAAATGCCTCACTCTTTAGCCCTCCTAATTTGGTTTCCTAACCTCTCTTGGTTTCTTTTCCTCTTTTTCTCCCTCTGTCCTGTGCTGTGCTTTATATCACACCTCTCTCACTGTCCTATTCATCCCCTTGCTGCGTTTCTACATCTTACTCACCTCCACTCTGCCTCTTAACCTCTTCTTTCACTACCTCTCTCCACCATGGAGTGTGGAGAGCAAGAATATCATCTCTCCACCCTGAGGACTAGGAGAGGAGTAATGTTTTCCTGTTTGCAGTTTCACGCTCAATCCATAGAGAGAAAATAAGGGTTTCGTTGCTGCTCTTAATGAATCTACTGGAGTACAGTGCTGCAGATTCCACAGCTACTGTGCCTGTACTCTCTCCCACATGTGATTGGAGGAGGAATAGGGCCTAAAGACACTAGGCCTTTGTCTGCAACCTCATGGGCTTAGAATTAAAGCTCTCCTATTAGTATCATGTCACAGGATGGAGAGGGGGGCAGCCACAGCTCTACCTCCCACCTCATGAGCCACATGCTTTAAATGCCTGTGCTATGTGGTAGCTTTATTTGGCCATAATCAAATGGTGTGTTTGAGCTAATTATTAGAGCCCAATCTTCAAAGTTTTAAAAATAGGATTGTAAGTTTCCAGGAGCCACGTGGACAACATCAAAGCTCAAGGGGTGGGGTAGGGAAAAGAGCACTGCTGTCTCATTTTCCTTCTCAATTGGAAGAACTCTGAAGTATATGCTTTAGTCATACTTGCCAACTCTCCCGGAATGTCCGGGAGACTCCCGAAATTTGGGTCAGTCTCACGGACTCCCGGGAGAGCAGGCAAATCTCCCGCATTCCGCTACTGCTGTCCCAAAATGACGCGATTCACGGTGAATCGCTTCATTTTGGCCCCGCCCCAGCGACAAAACAACATTTACGCCACGGGGGCAGGGCCAAAATAAAGCGTTTGACCGCGCCCCGCCCGCCCCCTCCCGCCACGCCCCTCTCCCGGAAAGAACTTGCCCAAAGTAGGCAAGTATGGCTTTAGTCCTATAAATAACGTTCTCATCATAGATCAAACTTAGACAAAGTGATATATTCCGGGCCAAACTTAAAGCATTCAAGAACACCCATAAATATGGTCATTCTACAACTGAACGCTTGGCAGCCATCCAAAGACAGTATATTATTACCAGAGTTAGGGTGGGAAAATAGTACATCAGTAAACAGCTCCCTTACATTAACGTCTGTAGCCCATCCAGGAATGAAGCCCATTTGGCTCTCCCAATTAATAGATGTAATTACACTATTTAATCTGGCTGTTAAAATTATCACCTGAATTTTGACATCAACATTGATCAATAGTATAAAGCTACAGGGTGCACACTTTATTGGATTTTTCTTTCTTATGATTAGTGCTATGAGAGAATCTCCATAGACTGCTGTGGTTTAAACTCTTCCTTTTATGAAATGAGTAGTTTAGGGGATAATTCCCTCACTTATCACTTAGTGCATTGTGCAAGAAAGTACATCTAATACCAGGGACTTTCCCCCTTTCATTTTTTTTTTTAAATGGTAGTTGTCTGTATTCCATATATTCACTATTCATGGAAGTGAAAGGAAATTCTGCTAAACAGGCTAGTGCATCATTAGTATATGCTGCTGTGGCAACAAAAACATAGCACCAGCAAATTCCGCAGCGCTTTACAATTGGGAACAAACATTAATAAAACAATAATGGGTAATGCATACAGACAGAGAGGTAAGAGAACCCTGCTCTCACAGATTCACCAGCTTGAGGAATATATCCATGCATCTGTACTGATCAAAATTCTACAACCACTAGTAGAATTGGTGTTTGAATTTACAGGAATATGAGGTGATTTTGTAGTAAAAACATAATGGAGTTTTTTGCAGATCAGTGATTATAATGATGGTCTGAATAAAATCACACAGGATATTGCTGTAATCAAGAGAAGCAAGGTGAAAATAGAAGACTTTGAAGTAGTGCAGGGATGAGTCACAGCCAAAAGACAATATATGAAAATAACACATTATTTGTGGTAATGCAAGTATTTAACACTATTTTTAAAGCATTTTTGTTATATAGCAGTCTTTTGTAGCAATGCAGAAATATACACAGTGTTTATGGAAATAGAGGTATATAACACTGTCCCTGTAGCAATGCTAGTCTTTATAGCAATTATTTATTACGAATGACCAGCAGAATGAGCAATGATAACTACCACAGTCCTTTCCTGATGATAGTGTGCAGAGCTATATGAATAGCAGATGCAAAGCCAGATATCAGGAACCAGCAGAATGTAAGCCATACTTGCCAACATTTGTTTTCTTTCTTCCGGGAGATGCCAGCTGGGACGTGGGCGTGCAGGGCGCCTAAATCGCGTCATTCCGGGTGAATCGCGGCGTTTAAACCAAATTTTGCCGATCAGGGAGATTGCCACACTCTCCCGGGAGTCCGGGAGACTCTCGCAAAATGCGGGAGTCTCCCGGACATTCCGGGAGAGTTGGCAAGTATGATGTAAGCTGCAAATCCAGGTATCAGGAACTACGAGACAGTATGTAGCGCAGCCAGGTATCAGGAACCAGGAGCCAATAGGTAGCACAGCCAAGTGTCAGGAATCAGGTGACTGCTGAATGCAGAGCCACTCACACCCCATTCTACCGCTGATCACTACCCAAAGCACAGAGCTCTAACAAGCAATAAGCACTAAATGTTGTAATGTGTAATAGATTACTGTATTTTGTTTCTATTTTCTATCTGTTTACTAGATTCATAATTTTAATAAAAATATTACAATTGAACACTAGACTCATTTCTATGCAAGATAAAAATCTCACAGGATACAGATATAGAACCCAGGACGCTAGCATGTAACACTATCACTGGCAATGAGTACAGGACATGTGAGAGCTTATAAAGAGCAGTCTTCCAATCAGCACTAAGAAGGATACATATCTGAACTGCATAGCAGATCTGAGTAACCAGAAGAATGGAAGATAGATGAAAACCTAACAGTCCCACTCCCTATGAGGACATTTATTTACCATGTTCTCTCCTAACTCAAATATGCATTGGAATTGATACAATAACCTTTTTTGTATGACCCACTAATCCCAATTTATGCTCCCTATGCTTGAAAGTACACCTTGTTTATGGCATTGCACTCATATTATCAAATTACCAGACTTCAGACTCAAAATTTCCTATAGCCAATCAAAACTGAAAAAAAATGGACTATTCATTGAACATATCCCATACCCAAAGCATTATCGTAGAGGGAGATTTCTCATGCCTAAGATGCCCAAAAGTTTCCCATTACTACTGTGAAACCTGTCTAATTACATAGGGCTAAGCCTCAGACTTCCCTTAATCATCTATTTTGAAGAACATAAAGTAAGTAGGATGTTGGAATTGTCAAACATGACTCAGGTGAGTTATGCTACATATGGTAGAACATCGACATATCAAAATAGGACAGATTGGATGGATAAGCACTAATGTTCAGGAAATCTCCATCTGCAAATGTCTACCAAGTTATGACCTTGAGCCCATGCAGGCAGGTATGAGGAATCCCATGAGGATTCTGGCACTCTATAGCCTCTTCAGAGGTGGGCAATGCAACTTAGGAGTATCACTGGTAATAAATAAGGGCCTGATTCATTAAGGATCTTAATTGAAGAGGATCCTTATTTCAGTCTCCTGGACAAAACCATGTTACAATGCATGGGCTGCAAATGAGTGTTCTGTTTTGCACATAAGTTAAATACTGACTGTTTTTTCATGTATGGATGCATAGGTCAACACTGTAAATATTGACTTAATGTAATTGTCAATAAAAGCCTTTGACATTTATGAAATGCTTGTAATTTTACTTCAGTATACCATAGCAACATCTGACAAAAAGGTCTAAAAACACTGAAGCAGCAAATTTTGTGAAAACCTCTAATTGTGTCATTCTCAAAACTTTTGCCCATTTCTGTACAGTACCCATTAAGAACAACCTGATATATGTATTTCATATAAAAAACAAGATTTAAAAAAAAAATGAAATGTATTTTTATTAATGATTATAGTATTAATAGTTGTAAATGTATTTAATATTTTTCTCCCATGCATTCTGATGGGACTCTATATTGCACATATGCAATGTGGGTACCCTCCAGTGTGTTCTGTCTGTCTGCATACAGTAAGTACCACATAGGCACAGCCCCCCCCCCCCCCCCCCCCCCCCCACAAATTGCCTTCACATTGCATTACTAGACTAATCAGGCCCATAGAGAGCATAGAGGAGCAATATCTGTCTCGGGTGCAATTTAGTGCTTGGTCATGTTTGGTTATGTATCAGATGAGCCCGTTCCCCCTAAATATATATATATATATATATATATATATATATATATATATAATGTAGGCAGGCATAACTGTGTGTTTCCCATGACTGGTTGAAAATTATTTGCAAGCTTAAATCAAAGCAGATATCTGGTGATGTAAACTTCTGTTGACTTGACTAAACACTGTACTGGAAATTCAATTTTAATAGTGAGACAAGCACTAATTATCCTGGCTTTAGTCTGTGGCTGGGTGCTCTTCACAGAGTGTAATCAGCAAGTTACTGCAGCATAAGCATTGACATGCACTACTTGCACTGCAGTTACCTTTTGAAGGGCATATTAACACTTGTGTAACAAGAGCTTGGAGCTTACTCAGAACATCTCTGTGAGGAACTCCACGGAGACAAATAGAGTGTATGGGCCTGATTTCTGTTCGGACGTAATCAGCATGCAACTTGCATTAAAAAAAGAGCATGGAACTTGAGCATAGCTCCGCCTGTATTCAAATCAAAGCTGATCTCACGATACATTTCCATTTGAATCTGAGTGTAAGTATGCTCTGCCTAAACGTTACATGCCACATAGTAATAGGCAGAACAGAGTCCATTATACACACAAGCGTATGTGCAATATAAGGTCACATCAGAAAGCAAACAAAAAAAATGATATTATAAAATAAATGAACAAATCTAAACAGTATAATCATTAACACAAATATGGTTAGTTTAAAAAAAAAGTTATAACTTTATTTGCAACAAACACATAAATCAAGATGTTCCTAATGCATACAGTACATACTAGGCATTATTATTGTCACGGTCGTCTGAATTTCTTGATCCGATTCGGGACCCTTGGGACTAGCTGGAGCAGGAGTGAAACAGAACTTAGCAGCCTGGATGAACTTCTTGCTCATGTTCGTGCTGATTGTAGAATATAGCAGGGGAATTAGCAGTCTGGAACTGTAGACAGGAACACTGCACTTGTAATGCAGTCAGGAACACTGCACTTGTAATGCAGTCAGGAACACTGCACTTGTAATGCAGTCAGGAACACTGCACTTGTAATGCAGTCAGGAACACTGCACTTAGGAGTGCAGACAGGATTACTGCACTTGTAATGCAGTCAGGAACACTGGAGCCAAGAACTATCCTCTGGAGAGAAGTGTGTTGTTCTGGCAATGAACAGATCACAGCAGCAGGTTTAAATAGGATGTCCCAAACAACTATTGGCTGATCAGTTCATGTGATCACAGCTTCTGAATCTGGTTGGTTTGGAATGATCACCTGACTGCATCCAAGATGGCCGCGCCCATGCTGCAGGACAGACAGTATGTGTTTGTTTACAAATGAAGGTGTGGAGAACGGGAATGCTGCAGATGACCAGAAGGGACCCAGGTAGCCGTAATATGACATCGGCGGATGAGGTAAGTGCGGCTAAGATCCCGATTTGTGACAGTACCCCCTCCCTTACGAGTGGCCACTGGACACTTAGATTGGGGCTTAGTTGGAAACTTGCGGTGAAATTTTTTGATGAGAGATGGAGCGTGAACATCAGAAGCTTTGATCCAGGCCCTCTCTTCTGGACCATAGCCCTTCCAGTCGACTAGATATTGTAAGGTTTTATGTCGAAACCGAGAGTTCAAGATCTCTTTAATTTCATATTCGTCACCATGTTCAGTCTGCACTTCAGGAGAAACCAGTTTGGGTGTATAAAACCGATTTAGCACCAGTGGTTTCAAGAGAGAGATATGGAAGGTGTTGGGTACCCTGAGGTAAGATGGTAGATGTAATTTGTAGGACACTGGATTGATGACTCGGGAGATGTTAAACGGTCCAATAAAGCGAGGAGCGAATTTCATAGATGGAACTCTGAGGCGTAGATTGCGAGTAGACAGCCAGACTCTGTCTCCGGGTTTCAAGCTTGGAATGGCTCGTCGCTTTTTGTCGGCCTGAATTTTGTAGCGTTGGGACGCTTTAAGTAGAGATTCCCGTACCTGGCGCCAGTGGCCTGAAAAATTCTTTAGGAAAACTTCAGAGGCAGGTACTGAGGCTGTAGGAAGTGGAGTAAACAAGGGTACCCTGGGGTGTAGGCCATAGACCGTATGAAATGGAGTGGAAGCAGAGGATTCGTGATAATGATTATTATGAGCAAATTCTGCCCAAGGAAGCAGATCTACCCAGTCGTCTTGAGAAGAGGATATGTACAAACGGAGAAATGTTTCTAGGTCTTGATTAACTCTTTCCGTTTGCCCGTTGGATTGGGGATGATAGGCCGAAGAGAAGTTTAGTTTGATCTGTAGTGCTTGGCACAAGGATCTCCAGAATTTCGCCACAAACTGAACTCCTCTATCTGAGACGATTTCTTCAGGACATCCATGCAAACGGAAGATCTCCTTTATAAATTGCTGAGCCAGGATAGGTGCTGATGGGAGTCCACGGAGAGGAACAAAATGCGCCATTTTAGAGAATCGGTCAACGATGACCCAGATGGTATTGAAATTATTAGAATTGGGCAAATCGGAAACAAAGTCCATAGAAATATGGGTCCAGGGTTTGGTGGGAATAGGCAGAGGCAAAAGTTGACCAGCTGTAGATTGTCTTGAACTTTTATGTTGGGCACAGCTGCCACATGCGGAAACAAATTGCTGAACATCCTGATGAAGCGTAGGCCACCAGTAGCTTCTCAATATGAAAGATTGAGTTTTGCGGATGCCAGCATGACCGGCAAATCTGGAACAATGTGCCCATTGGAGCAATTTTTTCCGCAGATTCTCAGGAACAAAAGTTTTCCCCTGGGGAGGTGTATTGTCGGGTCTACTGACTGCGATGCTGAGTGGGCTGATAATAGGCCGTGGATCCACAATGATGGAATCTTCTTCTTTTACCATAGAACGTGACAGAGCATCGGCCTTGCGATTTTTGGAACCGGGACGGAAGGTGACATGGATATCAAATCGAGAAAAGAATAGTGCCCATCGGGCCTGACGTGGATTCATGCACTGTGCAGTTTTAAGGTAGAGCAGATTCTTGTGATCCGTGTATATTGTGACAGGATAACGAGCTCCCTCAAGTAAATGTCTCCACTCTTCAAGCGCCAATTTGATGGCAAGCAGCTCTTTGTCCCCTATGGCATAATTTCGTTCAGCTGGTAAAAATTTTCGGGAGAAGAACCCGCAGGGATGCCATTGCTCATCAGCTGGTTTTTGGGAGAGAACTGCCCCTACTCCGACAGATGAGGCATCAACTTCCAAGTAGAATGGACAGGTTAAATCTGGTTGCCTCAGTATGGGAGCAGAAATAAATGCTTGTTTCAGAAGTTGAAAAGCAGATTGGGCTTCTTCAGACCACTTGGCAGGATTAGCTCCTTTTCTGGTGAGGGCGGTGAGTGGTGCTACTACAGTAGAGTAGCCACGAATAAATTTTCGATAGTAGTTAGCAAATCCCAGAAATAGCTGTACTGCCTTTAGTGTAGATGGTTGAGGCCAGTTAAGAATAGCTTGCACCTTCTCTGGGTCCATACGGAGACCGGTGCCCGAGATGATATACCCCAAGAATGGAATGGATTCAACTTCGAAGGTGCATTTTTCAAGCTTGCAATACAGTTTATTCCTTCTGAGACGGCTGAGGACCTGTTTAACATGTCTGCGATGGGACTGGATATCAGAGGAGAAAACGAGGATATCGTCCAAATATACCACAATAGTATGGTACAGTAAGTCCCGAAAGATTTCGTTTATGAAATTCTGAAAAACCGCTGGGGCATTGCTCAGACCGAATGGCATGACAAGATATTCGTAGTGCCCATCCCTGGTGTTAAAGGCGGTTTTCCATTCATCGCCACGCCTGATACGGATCAAATTGTAGGCCCCGCGGAGATCCAACTTCGTAAATATTTGCGCACCTTTGACTCTGTCAAATAACTCTGTGATGAGGGGCAGAGGATACCGGTTCTTGATGGTAATGTCGTTGAGACCTCGGTAATCGATGCAGGGACGTAATCCACCATCTTTTTTTTTTACAAAAAAGAACCCGGCTCCTGCCGGTGAAGAGGATGGGCGAATAAAGCCCCTTTCCAAGTTCTCTTTTACATATTCAGACATAGATTTTGTCTCAGGGATAGAAAGAGGGTAGACTCTGCCACGCGGTGGGGTTTTACCCGGAACAAGATCAATGGGACAGTCCCAATCCCGATGAGGTGGTAGAGTTTCAGCGGCCTGCTTACTGAAAACGTCTGTGAACTCTTGGTAGGCAGAAGGAACTGGCAAAACTTCCTTATCAGAGGTGGAGCAATGTGGAAGAACACGTTGTAAACAGGACCCGAAACAAGTTGGAGCCCACGCCAGGATTTGTGGAGTCGACCAGTCAATATGGGGGTTATGCGTTTGAAGCCATGGAAACCCGAGAACCACAGGGCTAGTGGCTTCTGGGATGACCAAAAAGGTAAGATACTCGGAATGCAGAACTCCTATTTGGAGCGTCACTGGAGAAGTCTGATGCGTAATGGTACCCCCTGGAATACGGCTACCGTCAACCGCAGAGAGAAAGATGGTCACTGGAATTTTCTCTAGTGGAATGGCTAGTTCAGCAGCTAATCTGGCAGACATGAAATTCCCAGCTGCTCCAGAATCCAGCAGGGCTGAAATGTATTGGGAGCCTTGAGCGTGTTTCAGAGTGACTGGGATAATACAGTCCTTGCCTTGTGGGGAGCGAAGAGCCACTCCTAGGCTCACTTCCTCATTGTCAGCTAGGAGGTTGTGTTTACCCGGCTTACGAGGACAATGATGTAACAGATGTCCGGAACTGGCACAGTATAAGCAAAGTTTCTCTCTAACTCGCCGTTCTCGCTCGGTGGGTAAAAGACGTGCTTTGCCTAATTGCATGGGTCCTTCAGGGAAAGGAGACGGTACACGGACCCGTTGAATAGGGTGGAACTTGGGGTGTTTCAGCTTCCTCTTTTCTAGAGTTCTTTCTCTGAACCGAAGATCAACCCGATTGCAGGTGGTAATCAATTGGTCTAGCGTTGTAGGTAAATCCCGAGACGCTAATACATCCTTAATGTGGTCAGACAGGCCCTGCCAGAAAACCGCAACAAGAGCATCGTTATTCCAAGATAGTTCAGAGGAAAGTGTTTGAAATTGAACGGCATATTGGCCCACAGACTGCTGCCCTTGCCGAAGGCGCAGAATATCTAAAGCGGCTGACGTTGTTCTTCCAGGCTCGTCGAATATTCTGCGGAAGGTAGACAGGAAGCTATCAATGTCAAATAAAATTGGGTCAGATTTTTCCCAGAGCGGTGATGCCCATGCCAGAGCTTGCCCTGATAGTAGCGAAACAATATAAGCAGTTTTGGTACGTGCAGTGGGGAAATTTCCGGGTTGTAATTCAAAGTGTATACTACACTGGTTGAGAAACCCGCGGCAATTCTTCGGATCGCCATTGTATTTAGCTGGCGTGGAAAGATGGAGTCTGGATGAAGTAAGTAGTGAAGCAGGTATTACTGACTCAGGCGGAGTATGGGATGGTTGACTGCGGAATAACTGCAAGGTATCCATACGTGTAGAAACATCCTGCAGCAATCTCAAAATTTGCCCCTGGTTAGTTTCTTGTCTCTCAATGCGTTCAGCTAATATTTGGACAGAGTCCTCCCTCGGGGTATGTTCCCCTAGCGGATCCATTGTGCCAGAACAAACTGTCACGGTCGTCTGAATTTCTTGATCCGATTCGGGACCCTTGGGACTAGCTGGAGCAGGAGTGAAACAGAACTTAGCAGCCTGGATGAACTTCTTGCTCATGTTCGTGCTGATTGTAGAATATAGCAGGGGAATTAGCAGTCTGGAACTGTAGACAGGAACACTGCACTTGTAATGCAGTCAGGAACACTGCACTTGTAATGCAGTCAGGAACACTGCACTTGTAATGCAGTCAGGAACACTGCACTTGTAATGCAGTCAGGAACACTGCACTTAGGAGTGCAGACAGGATTACTGCACTTGTAATGCAGTCAGGAACACTGGAGCCAAGAACTATCCTCTGGAGAGAAGTGTGTTGTTCTGGCAATGAACAGATCACAGCAGCAGGTTTAAATAGGATGTCCCAAACAACTATTGGCTGATCAGTTCATGTGATCACGCTTCTGAATCTGGTTGGTTTGGAATGATCACCTGACTGCATCCAAGATGGCCGCGCCCATGCTGCAGGACAGACAGTATGTGTTTGTTTACAAATGAAGGTGTGGAGAACGGGAATGCTGCAGATGACCAGAAGGGACCCAGGTAGCCGTAATATGACATCGGCGGATGAGGTAAGTGCGGCTAAGATCCCGATTTGTGACAATTATGATCTATCTTCGTTGCATACACATGTTCTGTGCTAGCTACTGCCCGCATATGTGTACTTTTCCAAATAAAGACTATGCCGTGATAGACATCACTATTGGTCGGCACTTACACCTGCCTTGTAGATGGTGCAAATGATATGGCTGAAACAGGCATACTTACAAAATACACAGGATTTGAATCGGCCACATCACCATCAGCAGGCCCTTACTGTACATTGCCTACACCCTTCTGCCCCTTCCCACCCGTTCTGCCCTCTAAGTCATAGGCAGTCGAGTCATTTGCGTCATACTTACTAACTTTAGAAAGTTGGTTTCCGGGAGCCTGCCGGGGGAGGTGGGCGTGCTGGGGGCGGTGCTCCAAAATGTTCGTAATTTTGGACCCGCCCCCGTGACGTAATGATGCAACCATGTCATTTGACAGCGCGGGGGGGACGGACCTAATTCTGCCCACTTCACTAGGAAGTGGGCAGATCCGGGAGATTGCCACACTCTCTTGGGAGTCCGTGAGACTCTCGCAAAATGCGGGAGTCTCCCAGATATTCCCGGGAGAGTTGGCAAGTATGATTTACGTTCGACCATGAATTGTATGCAATTGCGTTCATTGGCATAATGTCCGTTTCTGACCATGAGCAGAGGTATTTCACACAAGATATGGCAGCAAACACTTATGTTCAAACATGTATTAGGCCCTATAAGTGGCATGTTTCCAACACTAAATCATAAAGGCAAACAAGAGCACCTGCGGTGTGACATTAGACTGTACTGACATTGCAATCTATTTCAAATATTTCTATCTGAAACTGTCTGCTTCAGTGCTTGTAGAGTACAGTTGTGGCTAAAAATATTGGGACCCTTGCACTTTTTTCACTTAACTCATTATTTTGTCTTCAACATGGAGAGAACTTAAGTTTTTGGTCTCCGCAATTTTTTCTCTGTTAATATACAGAACCTTTGTACTTTAGTCTACATTTAATACTGTATATTTCTATAAATGAAAAAATGAAAAGAAATGGCATTTAAACTATTGACTGTTAGCACCCTATATCTAAGATTTGTTAGCACAGACTCTGGTCAAAAAAACTTCAATCAACTCCTTCCTACAGCCATGGATAAGCTTCCTGCACCTCTCCACTCTACTTGTGCTAACTGTTCTCCCAGATTTGAAGAATGCCTTCTCCCAACTGTTCAGATTTCTTCACATATGGGACTGAAATCTGAACTCATTGCTGGTCACTTCAGAGAAGTCCAGTATCTTGTCTAAAACCATTCATATGTGCTTTTTGAAGTGTGCTTGCGGTTATCATCCTGCTGGAAGCCACATGATCTTCAAAGGAGACCAATCTTTCTGACTCTGGGTTCAACATTGCATAAAAAAATAGCCTGGTAATCTCCAGATTTCATAATACAATGCACACACCCAAAATACCTAGTGCAAGATGCTGCCCAACAATTGCAAAATATCACTAAACCTCCTCCATAATTGGCTGTAGGGAATATGTTTTCATTTTGCTTTCAGTAAACATAGGGATAATGTGCTATAGCAAAAATACTCTAATTTGGTCTCATCTGTCTGTTATGAATTGGGGTCTTAGCCCTGTTTAAGCCACTCGGTAGTGTCATATCACAGTGCATCTCTCTCTTGTCAGAATGCAGCATTCTAAATCCTAGGACAAAGCGTGACTTCTGTCTGCTGTCCTGGAGGCTGTCATCTTGGGAGAGACATTTTGCTACATCCTGCTTATTCTGAGCACCTGACTTCATCCACCAATTGCAGACTATAAAAGTCACCTTCTATAGTCAGCTAATTGCAACACTGTCCTAGTTCCAGATTATCACTGTTGCTGTTTGTTTGCTGCTTCAATCTGCCTGCTGCTGTACAGATTTCAGTAATTAACCCTTTTTGTGAATTTAGCTTTATTCTATCTGCTGCTGTACAGATTTCAGCTGTCATTCCCCGTGTGGAGCCAACTTCTTGTTACGAGCCGCCGCGGCTCGTCTCTTGGTTCTGCTAGCGTCCCGGCCGTCACCTTGACGATCGGGACGTCACTTCCGCTTTCTGGTAAGCCGTTGCCAAGGCAACGGTTCGACGCTGATAATAGAGCGCTGCGGTGCTAGGGGCCGGGCGCATGCGCGTAATTTAACACAGCCTGTGGGCTGATTAATGCAATCATCATGGGGGCTGTGTGAGACTCAGAGCTAGGCTCTGATTGGTGGCTTGTGGTATTTAGGGCAGTGAGGTCTGCAGCCTCACTGCCGGTTATAGCGTTCTGTCCTCAGTTCTGCTGCCTGCTTGTGCTATCCATTTTGGTTCCTACTACCTTGGATTTGACTGCCCGTGTTTTGACCCCTGCTTGTTATTGGACCTGTGACCCTTCTCTTCTGACCTTGACCTTTCGCCTAGAATTCGGATTTTGCTTCTCTGCCTGTGAGTTTGACCCTTCGCTTGCCCTTGGATATTGTATCTGTGCCTGTGACCTTTTGACCTAGGATTCTTCTTATACCACAGTCCACCAATCACTCCACTCCTGGGAACTCCTTTAAGTCAGTATACGTTACTCGACCCTCAGTCGGCCCGCAGCCCAGTCTGTCCCCACCACTAGGGGCTCCAGCGAACACCTGGCCTTCTGAGTAGTTCCCGAGTTTCACTGTACTGACTTGGGAGTTCCTAACATTATAACCGGCCAAGGAAGATTGGTACCATATGGCCATGGATGGAGAAGAATCGAATCTGTCCCCAGCCCAGATTCTGGCCAACCAGATACAGGCGGTTTTTCAAGTGGTGCAGACCTTATCCCAGCGTCTGGCAGTCCAAGAAGGGGTTTCCAGAGACCGGCAGCTCCAGCAAGTTCCCGCTGGTGACACACCGGAGCCTAAAATGTATTTGCCTGATCGATTCTCTGGAAGTAGGCCAGCCTTCCGTAATTTCAAAGAGAGTTGCAAATTGTACTTCCGTCTGAAACCACGTTCCTCTGGTTCCGAACAGCAGAGGGTAGGGATCATCATCTCATTACTCCAGGGCGACCCGCAGTCTTGGGCCTTCTCCTTACCTTCCACAAGTCCAGCCTTACTGTCTGTGGATGCCTTCTTTCAAGCTCTGGGGTTATTGTATGATGACCCGGACAGGGTAGCCTCAGCTGAGGCTCATCTCCGTACGCTAAGGCAAGGACGTCGCTCACCGGAAGAGTATTGTGCGGAATTGCGTCGATGGTCCACTGATAGCGCCTGGAACGACCCAGCATTGCGAAGCCAATTTCGCTTAGGACTTACTGAGCAGATTAAGGATTCCTTAGTTCAGTATCCAATGCCCGACACGCTGGAGAACCTGATACAACTTGTCATAAAAATTGATCGTCGGATCAGAGAGAGAAAGGCTGAACGGGAGTCCGCTGCTCCGATGGACATTTTCACAAGCTCTGATAACACTTGGCCCGATTCCTCTGAACCTATGCAATTGGGCGCTTATCGCTTGCAAGAAGAAAGCTGATTCACTTCCACCACACCGGGAATACGACTGTGCCATTGAATTGGTACCCGGTTCTAAGTTGCCCAAAGGGCGTTTATATTCACTATCCCTTCCTGAAACTCAGGCCATTGAATTATACGTAAAAGAAAACCTGGAGAAAGGGTTCATCCGCCCTTCTAAGTCCCCGGTTGGCGCAGGTTGTTTTTTCGTTTCTAAAAAAGATGGCAGTCTGAGGCCTTGCATCGATTTCCGTGGACTAGATAGTATCACGATTAAGAATATGTATCCGTTACCCTTGATCTCTGTTCTGTTCGATCAATTAAAAACAGCTACTGTATTCTCTAAAATTGACCTCCGAGGGGCCTACAATCTTATCCGAATCAGGAAGGGGGATGAGTGGAAGACTGCCTTTAATACCCACTCAGGACATTACGAATACCTCGTAATGCCATTCGGTTTGTGCAATGCTCCGGCAGTTTTTCAGGATCTGATTAGCGATGTATTACGTGAGTTCTTGGGAAAAACAGTGGTTGTTTATTTGGATGACATCTTAATTTATTCTGAATCCCTACCTCAGCATCGTCAGCACGTCCGCCAGGTTTTATTGAGATTGCGTGAACATCATCTGTACGCAAAACGGGAGAAATACAAATTCGAGGTGTCCACAGTGGCATTCCTGGGTTATATCATCTCCTCATCAGGATTCGCTATGGATCCCGCCAAGGTGCAGGCAATTCAGGATTGGGTCCTACCTACTAACTTGAAGGCGATCCAAAGATTCCTTGGCTTCGCCAATTATTACCGTAGGTTTATTGGCTCATTCTCCTCGTTAATGGCTCCTATCACTGCCCTCACTTGAAAAGGAGCAAACCCAGCGGAGTGGTCCGCAGAAGCACTGGCGAGTTTTTTTGCTCTCAAAGCTGCATTCATTTCCGCCCCAGTCCTTAGACACCCTGACCCAGGACTTCCGTTTATTGTGGAGGTGGATGCTTCGGATGTCGGTGCTGGTGCCATCCTCTCTCAGAAGGACTCACAGAGTAAAAAACTACATCCGTGTGCATTTTTCTCAAGAAAATTTCTGCCAGCGGAATGTAATTATGACGTCGAAAACCGTGAACTATTGGCGGTTAAGTTGGCATTGGAGGAATGGCGACATTGGTTGGAGGGGGCTGCACACACCATTACCATCTTCACAGACCATAAAAACCTCCAATATATTCAGACTGCAAAAACTCTGAATCCCAGGCAGGCTCGCTGGGCCCTATTCTTCACCAGATTTAGGTTCATCATCACATTTCGTCCAGGTGCAAAAAATATTAAGGCTGATTCTTTGTCCCGAAGTTTTTTGGCGCAGCATCCCCGAACTCCTGACTCGCAGTCTATTATTCCTTCCACTTCAATTCATCTCGGACTCACCCAGGATCTGGGAGCCACTATCCAACACTTCCAGAAAATTGCTCCCGTTCAGACACCTCTCAACAAGTTATTTGTCCCGGTTCATCTAAGGAGACCTGTCCTCATAGAGGGTCACAACAACCGCTCTGCTGGTCATCCGGGAATTCGTAGGACTATTGAAATCCTTTCTCGCTGGCTTTGGTGGCCCACCTTATCGGATGATGTGGAGACTTACGTTCGTGCCTGTCCTGAGTGTGCTAAAAACAAATCTGCTAGGAACCGTCCTGCTGGTCTACTGCTACCCTTGCCTGCTCCAAGCAGACCTTGGTCTCATCTTTCGATGGATTTTATTGTTGACCTTCCAGTATCTGCAGGCCATAACACCATTTGGGTAGTCGTGGACCGATTCAGTAAGATGGCACATTTTATATCCTTACCCAAACTACCGGATGCCAGGACTTTGGCTACCTTGTTCCTGACCCACATCTTTCGTCTCCATGGTCTTCCTGAAGACATCGTCTCGGACAGAGGATCTCAGTTTATTGCACGATTCTGGAGATCGTTTTGTAAGTCCATTGGGATCACTATCAGTCTGTCCTCAGCGTATCACCCGCAGTCGAATGGACAGACAGAAAGAACCAACCAGTCCTTGGAACAGTTTTTACGCATCTATGTTTCAAAATTTCATGATAACTGGTCCTCTCTCTTGCCCTGGGCGGAATTCGCTTACAACAATTCCTGCCATTCCACAATACACACATCTCCGTTCTTCTGCAACCTTGGATTTCACCCGAAGTCTAACTCTTTCTCTACTGCTGTTCCCAGTGGGGATTCTGGAACACCTGCTTTTACGGCTAGGTTGAGATCTATCTGGAAAAAGGTGCACTCTGCCCTGGGTCAAGCTTCGCAAAAATCCAAGGCTTTCGCTGATCGCCATCGTGTGCCATGTTCTCTGAAGGTGGGAGATCGAGTTTGGTTGTCCACACGGAACATCAAGTTGAGGCAACCTTGCAAGAAACTGGGGCCCCGATACATTGGACCATTTTCAATTGAGAAAAAGATAAATCCGGTGGCTTTCAGGTTGAAACTTCCACCGTCTTTAAAAATACCATCTACTTTCCATTGTTCACTTCTGAAGAAAGTCGCTGCTCCCAGCAGATTCAGTCAGCCTTCCTCTAGCAGGCCCCAGCCGTTGGATGTGAATGGAGACCAGGAATATATCATTGAAAGAATCCTTGACTCAAGGAGAGTCCAAGGCCAAGTTCAGTTTCTGGTGCACTGGAAGGGTTATGGCCCTGAGGAGCGATGCTGGATACCGCGGAGGCGTCTCCATGCTGGGAGACTCATTAGCGAATTTTTCAGGAAGTTTCCTACGAAACCTGGGTGCCGGGGTTCCTTAATGCCTCCTCAAGGGAGGGGGGTACTGTTACGAGCCGCCGCGGCTCGTCTCTTGGTTCCTACTACCTTGGATTTGACTACCCGTGTTTTGACCCCTGCTTGTTATTGGACCTGTGACCCTTCTCTTCTGACCTTGACCTTTTGCCTGGAATTCGGATTTTGCTTCTCTGCCTGTGAGTTTGACCCTTCGCTTGCCCTTGGATATTGCATCTGTGCCTGTGACCTTTTGACCTAGGATTCTTCTTATACTACAGTCCACCAATCACTCCACTCCTGGGAACTCCTTTAAGTCAGTATACGTTACTCGACCCTCGGTCGGCCCGCAGCCCAGTCTGTCCCCACCACTAGGGGCTCCAGCGAACACCTGGCCTTCTGAGTAGTTCCCGAGTTTCACTGTACTGACTTGGGAGTTCCTAACACTTCTTCAGCCTATTCCTGTCTCCTACTGGCTATCTAGAGTAGTAGGTTGTTGCTCTGAGTCATCCACTTTCTGGAGCCATCTCTGTGTCTCAGGGTACTAACTTTCAATTGCAGTCCTACCTCAGGTTCTGAGTTCAGGAGGTTGCCACTCCTGTATATTCACTGCCTGAGTTCTGAGTCTTCCCAGTCCCAGTTGTGGTTTTATATTCGTCTGAGTTTGTGTTCTTGGAGGTACTGAGTCTCTGGTCGTGGGTTCAGGTCCTCCCTATTCCCAAGTCCAAGTTCCAGTCTATCAGGTCCAGATTCCAATAATTTATTTCTGTACGGAGTCCAGTCCAGCATTCCTCCTCTTAACATCTGGTATACAGGAACATAGTAACCTCTATGAGCAAGACATTTATACAGCCTCCCAGTTTCCACTACATTCCTGTCACAGCTGGTTCCAAGATGGATCCCAGAAACCCTATTGGCGTGACACTGTCCACAAGACATTCTCCCAGAAGGAATTTGGCTAGTATGTGTGGGCATACGCCGGTCAGACTTTCTTATGTCTATCTCTCCGCGGTGGGGACTCTTACCATATAAGTAATACGAAGAAACTGTAATGCCTTGTGTCTGAAGGTCAGCTTTACTCTGTTTGGTCCTGTGCAGTTGAAACTAATAAACTAATAAATATTTCTGCTTTTTGAGTTTTATTCCATGGCAAACCAAAGAAATACATGTAGGACTAAATTATGTTTTTTATTTCAACAATTTTCTGGAAGAAATTGTGCATTATTAGGAAAAAAACTACAAGGGTGCCAATATTTTTGACCACATTATATATTTCATCATTAATATAGTGCCACCAATTCCACAGCGCTGTACAGAGAATATTTGTCATTCATATCAGTCCCTGTCCCATTGGAGCTTACAGTCTAAATTCTCTAACACACACATGCTAGTGTTAATTTTATCAGCAAATGTTATAATCTGGATTGAGTACTAACAGCGCTCATAAGATCTGCCTCCCAATATGTACACCCTTGAAAAGGGTTCCCTCTTTTCTACATAAAATACTAAACACATCAGTGTTGTACATACATAAGGCGCCAATCTTTAGCCACAGCAGAGATAAGGCACTCTCTCTTCAATGTACCGACAGTCGGCAAACTTTTTCTTTAACTAAAACTCAAAGGAACATAACATAGTGTAACATGTTTACATACAAGAAACCCAAATTAATGGCCACAAATATTCTATTCCAGCACCATGTGGTTAATGATGGTAAACACCAGAACGAACAGCAGATCTGTGATTCTTCTGTGACACCTTAACCCCAATGGGCATATGCTTACAGTGTTTCCACTTTGAAAGAGCCTTCACAAATGCATGACACTCTATTTCCTCCTCCCTTCCTTCATTCAGATGTCACTGGGTTCTCCATAATGCTTATAAAAAAGCAAAACAAGAAGAATTTAGTGCAACATTGTTTTACTTCTTGTAGCCTGCTACAGCGGGAACCCATCTGGATGCGGAACAGATTTGGACTATTATGATCTATGCCTGTTTTCTGCCTTTATCTGGTACGAGTTTTTTACCATTTTGTTTTTATGAAAGCTCATCTGTTTTTAACATTTATACAAGAAGTTAAAGAAAAAGTTTGCCGACTGTCGGTACATTGAAGAGAGAGTGCCTTATCTCTGCTGTGGCTAAAGAATTTTATCAGCAGCCAATTAACCAACTACTATGTTTTTTGAAGTGTGGAAGGAAACCGGAGTACTCAGAGAAAACCCACGCAAAATACAAACTCCACACAGATACGGCTCGTCTGGAATTTAACTCATGATCCAAGCGCTGTGAGCAGAAGTGCTGACCACTGATTCACCATGCTGCAACTTTCCTTTCCACCTATATGTACTGTTGTGTCGATAACTCGGGTACTGTGGCTAAAATATACAATGCACAAAGCATCCATGTGATATTAGTCATAAGCTAGCTTTTACCACAGAAGGAGCAGAGTTTAGTGTACATATCACAAGATCTTATAATGAAAAGAGTTCAGTGAAAAAGGTGTTCTATTAATTTATCTAATTGATGTCTCTTTCAAACTCTTACAAAATTGAAAGTTATTACATAAGGCAGCATCAACCTCATAAAAATGTGATGTTTTGTTTTATTAGTTTGTTGTAAGATCATGTGACAGAAACCAAACGATGTTCATATGCAGAGTTCTCCCTATGGTAAAACTGGACAGACAGGTTTCACACTCAGAGATGTATGTCTGCCAACTTCACATAGCACTAGACTAACTCATCTTCTTTGACACTGGTGTGACAGTTATCGAAGTTTAATGGTTTAGGTTAATAGGATGTCTGATTTTCAACATTATACATTGCATTACAGTCTAATCTAATATAAAACAAAAACAAGAATATTTTCTGCTAATAAAAAAGTATTTTGGGAATAACTGGAGGGATAACTTTCTCTTATCTTGTCTCCTTCACTTTATTTATCTTTTCTGTAAGGTATTGGGGACTGCAGTGGTGTGCAGGTCCTCTATCTTCAATGACCACCTAACTCCAACTGCCACCTGGTCGTTACTAGCCAAGCCTTCTCTCGCTCAGTAGGTTTGTGATGGCTCCGTGGAACCCACTAAACCATACCTAACCCTAACTATTCCCACACTGAACACCAATACAATGACAAGCTATTGTACATTTCGTTTTTGAGTGGAGAAAGACTGGAGTGACAACTCTCAGGAGTGAAACATAATGGGCCTGATTCATTAAAGAAAGTAGGGCAACTGGATGAGTCAATTGTCCAAGCATTGTCTTTGCTATGAAGGACAAAGTTCTTCCTAATCTAGACCACGTGATGAGGCTCAGTATAATTACCTAAATAGAGGAAGCAACACAGTGGGTCTCGGCCATGGTAGCTGCAGTGAAAAAAGAAAAGGGTCAGTCAGAATATGCATAGACCCCGTGCACCTAAACAAAGCACTGCAGAGGCCTTGTTACTCATTGTGAATGGTCGAACAAGTTATTGCTCACATGCGTTTATGACACCCGCTGATCCTTGACCTATCCTTTGTTCCCCAAATACAATTTATATTTACATCCTGTTACAAATATTTAAAAAACATTTCCAAAATACATCTCACACAAGATACTGAAAAAACTCTAATTCATGCACTCATCATCTCCCGCATTGACTATTGCAATAGCATGCTTGCTGGTCTTCCCTAAACCCAGCAATCTGTATTGCATGCAGCGCCTAAATTGAATTTCCTTGCAAATCACTCTTCCACTATTGAGCCGCTCTGTCAGTCTCTACATTGGCTCACTGTTTATTACTGAATCCATATAGCATACTTCTATTAACACACAAGGCCATCAAACAAACTGCACCAACATACAACTCTTCACCTGTGTCAAAATATGTCCCAACTGAACACCTCCGTTCTGCGCAAGATTTGCGTCTCTCATCCACACATATTACCAGCTCCCATTCCCAGTTACAGGATTTTTTTTGGGGTGCACCTGCTTGCGGAATGCCCTTCCTTGCACAATAAGACTTTCATTTAGTCTTCAAACCTTCAAGAGTTCTCTGAAAACCCACCTCTTCAGACAAGCTTATAAAATTCCTCAAACACCTATTACCACACTTTACATAGTTCACACAAGACAAAAACTCTTTGACCCCCCCCACCCCTACATTACTGTGTGACTGGATCACATAGCCCACTAAGCACATTTTACATTTTGAATGGAGAAGCACAGTGGCTTAGGGGTTAGTACTTCTGCCTCACAGCAGCTGTACATGGACTGCACAAATTCTAAAATATTCTTATTTGTACTTGGGGATATGCTATAAAACACAAAAGCAAATTACAGGAATATTCCAATTTAGGAAAAGTGCATTACTTAGATTCTGAATTATATTCTGTACTTTTTCCATTTTCTACAAATTTTAAACAAATTTTCATTTGGGACATCCAATATCTATTACATTACCTTAGATTTAGACAATGTCCACACCATACTCTCCAACATTGCTCCTTCCATCCAGTGCACAAAATGCTCTGTTTCCTGACTTCCTATATAGATTTCATATTGCAGTTACCTGTACCAAAATCAGAATTATTAATTGTGTTTTGATAGGCCAGCTTCATCAACTAATGTTTAAATAGATCATTTCCATTGATTAATTCAGTTAGTACAGGTATCTGTATAAGTGGGAACTTTGGGAGCACAGTATTGGTTCTGGGTGGAAGAGGTCATGTTGAAAGGTATGAAAAACTGATGGTATTTGGGCATGCAGGAGTGAATTGGTAGGAGAGGTAAACAGATTGTCCTGTATGAAGAAGTACATTTGAATAGCTGGACATGGAGTTAACAGCAAGAAATTGCAATGCTCAACTTTAGTCCACCACGGATGCTAAAGCAGTACTGTGTACTCAGCCACAACATGTTCTGCTCCTAAACTACCCATTTAATATACAATTTTAGCCAGCTACCTGGCAAAATTAGTTTTTAATCTCAATTTATTAATTTAGTCCAGATACTGAAATAGGATACCACATGTGAACTGGGTTGTTTTGGAGGGTCAGATATATGGGGTGATTCCCTATCCACTTCTATTGCCCAATCAGGTTCCAATAAAATCATAGTATTTAATTGTCTCCTTAACTGAATGGTTTGAACTAGGGTTTTCAAATAATCAAGTTAATAAGGGACACATATGATGGCTGATTTGCAGTAGTGAGATGATTACCTCAAGCCTGCTTCCAGTGTCGGACTGAGGCATGAAGGGCTCACCGGGGGTATGCAACAGTAGAGGCCCATAAAAGGGTGTGTGCATGCCACGGCGCGCTGCTGAGGGTTGTGGCCAGACACCTGAGGGGTGTAAGACAAAGCACATATTATACTTTTATGCATAATAATTTGCCCTGGAATCACGGGGCTGCATCTTGTCATCTGAGTTCTCTATCCTGAGTGTGTGTTATACTATTCTAAGGATCCAGATGGGTAGAATAGGGGTAGACAGGGCCGCCATCAGAAATCATGGGGCCCAGTAGGGGCCTCCCCCCCCCCCCCGATGAGCACCAGCGAAACACAAACTTACCTGGGGGCCCGCTGTCTTGCAGTCCGCTGGTCTCCGCTACTCTGGGCTGATGTCTTCAGCCTGGCTGCCACCGTGACAGCCAGGCACCAGAATGTGATCGCAGGGTTGGAGGAATCATTCCACTGCGATCATGTGATCTGTCTGTGACAGCCAGATCACATGATCGCAGCCCTGACATTAAATTAATAGGATTCACAGTTAATATGTAGAACTCCCACACACACACACACCAGCTCCGACATTATTAGCATAAATAAAATAAAATAAAAAGACCTATTTCTCCCAAACAGTCCCATATTTTGGGCACCATGAAAATAATGTTAAACACCCTATTTTTTTTTATAGCTTGGTTATCAAAACAGTCCCATCAACTTCATTCCCTATATTATTTACAGATTCCCCGTCAGTAGTCATGTTAAAAAAAGAAATATAGACTGGGAGCCAGAATAGTCACCTATCTCACACGTATTAATTTTATTTATACATTATATATTTTATAGATTTGGTACCTGGATTTTTAAGACAACCCCCTTCATAGGATTTTGCTGAATTTATGTATTTTGTTTTCTAAAGAGAAAACTAAATATATGAAAAATAGTGTTTACTTACAGACTCCTCTCCGCTTTTTCTTCTTACCTCTGCTTGTCTTCTTTCACTTCTATGCGGGGTCTGTATGATCTGCATGTGATCCGATTGGAGGAGCTCATCACATGCTGTTAGTGAGTGCCTGGGTGGTGCAGACAGTGCATGCACCGCCTCAGCTGCATCATTGGCAGTGAGCGACATTGCTTTGGGGACACCGGGTGTGAGCTTCACCCCCCTACTGTTAGGGGTGGAGCACTCAGGTGTTGGGGCCCACAGGGGATATACCCAGTGGGCCAGTCCGACTCTGCCTGTTTCTCACTTTCATATGTGTCACTCATTACAGCTATAAACATAGATCCACCATACTGGGGAAAATGTAAACCTTTAGTAAATTACCCGTATAAAAGAGACAAGATCAAATCTCTCCACTCTTTTATACACTTGACTAGTATAAGTGCAGATTTAGCAAATGTGACTCTGCGCATCGCGATTTTAACATATCTCACTATTAACGTATTATCATGTTGCATCACGTAAGGAAAATGTAAAGTCCTCCAATTAGTAATAAAGTTTGCTTGTTCACTTGATAAGATTAATTATATGGTGAAAATTGTGTGTTTAAAGTACAGTACATGCATCCGTCACACAGTTATCAATGCTTAAATGAGGAGAAGAGCATTTGTCAATATAAAAATAGTTATGTTATAGTATAGATTATACATTATCAGGCTAAATGTGAAAATCCTGTAAAACAAAAAAAAAGACATAAATAAAAACACTGTCAAAGCACCGCCCCCAAAGAAAAAAGAAAAGAAAAAGTGTTAAAGATAAAAATTTAGATGAAGAAGGTAATTCGTACGCAACGTAACTTTTTACTATAAAATTAAGTGTATTTCATTTTTTTTTATAATCTTTTTATATAAAATATATTGTGGTGAACAAAGTGCCAAATAATGTTTCCAACATCTGAATTATATTGTGTTTGGTATCACTCTGCTTACAATTTAATGAGAACGCTTCCAGTGCTATTAATGCACTTAGCGAATGCTAGTTATGAATAATATCATTTTTCTACACACTGATAGCAAGCACCCAAGGATATTAAGTACCAGTTTAAACAAGTCTAGAGGCGGGAATCTGAAGTAGGGACACCTGGCATTCCTAAGAACAATGACCAGCGGAATCCACCAATGCCACATTGAGTATCTCAAAGTGCAAGACCGCTAAGCCAACAAATGAAAACTTTACAACTATCCTTTGTTCCCCACATCGACTCTATATTTAAATCATGTTACATACATTTAAAGAACATTTCCAGAATACGCACATATCTCACACAAAACACTGCAAAAACCTTAATTCATGCACTTATTATCTCCCGCAATGACTATTGCATCCCTCCTTACTGGTCTTTCCAAAATCAGACTTGAGCCCCTACAATCTATTTTGCACGCAACGGATAGATTGATTTTCCTTGCAAACCGTTCTTCCTCTGCTGAGTCACTCTTTCAGTCTCTACATTGGTTGCCTGTTTTTCAACGAATCCAATATAAAATTCTTCTACTAACATACAAGGCTATCAACAAAATTGCACCGACACTTGTCTCAAAATATCTCCCAACTCGACACCTCCGTTCTGCACAAGATCTGCGTCTCTCTTCCACTCTCATTACATCCTCCCATTCTCGGTTACAGGACTTTTTTCGGGCTGCATCCACTTTGTGGAATTCCCTCCCTCGCACAATAAGACTATCCTTTAGTATTCAAATCTTTGAGCGTTCTCTGGAAACCCACCTCTTCAGATTAGCTTATGATATTCCTCAACCAGCATCTTAATCTCCCTAGGTTACCCTATTACCATCCTCTACACAGCTAACACAAGACATCAACCCTCTGACAAACATTGGTGTGTGACTGATCATACAGCCCACTCAATACTTTTTACATTTGCATTCTAGCTGGTCCATTGTGCAATATGATGTAGCACGTGCCCTTGTGTTTCAAACTCCCATTGTCCCATAGATTGTGAACTTGCAAGCAGGGCCCTCTTACCTCTCTGTTTTTCTGTATTAGCCAGTATTGTTCTGTTAATGTTTGTTCCCAATTGTAAAGCGCTACGAAATTTGCTGGAGCTATATAAATAAATGTTGATGATGATGATGATGATGAATTGTATGTCACTGTGATATCATTACATTACATTTACAACTGTACTGTGTATAAATGTGAGTTGTTTTTTAGGATACCAGAACGTACTGATTGAAGCTTAAATTGGTGTCAACTGCCGCATGCGTATGTAATGGTTATGCTTTGTAACATTCTTATTGTAATTTGCTGCGAAATGCTATTAAATCTCTTTTGTGCTTTGGAACCACAATGATCTCATCGGACAACATTTAATGGTAGTGATAAAACAGACATAACAAAAGAAAAACCCATTACCGGCGCTAGACAGTTTTGGAAGGTCAGCATGTGATCCAGTACCTGCCTGTTCAGTGTGGGTCTATAGTGCTTTCTGGAATAATGGGAGTGAGGTCATTCTTATGACTTCCCCATAATTGTAGTAGTAAATTATTGACCTAAACACTAACAAAATAGGCTTGATTCATTAAGGAACTTAAAGTTTCTTATTTCAGTCTCCTGGACAAAACCATGTTACACTGCAAGGGGTGAAAATTAGTTTTCTGTTTTGCACATAAGTTAAAAACTGTCTGTTTTTTTCATGTAGCACACAAATACTTGATAGCTTATTTGTACACTGAAAGTTAAAGTTGATATTTATGTGCTACATGAAAAAACAGTCAGTATTTAACTTATGTGCAAAACAGAAAACTAATTTTCACCCCTTGCATTGTAAAATGGGTTTGTCCAGGCGACTGAAATAAGAAACTTCTTAATTTAAGTTCCGTAATGAATCAGGCCCAATGTGTTATATAGTGTACAGTAGTCACAGCATTGTGCTCATTTAATTGATCTGTTTGTGTGTCCCCAACCTACAGATTTACAGAGAAGCTAGGAAACTGTGGTTGAAACATGATACCATACAACTAATTGGTTTTCGCTTTGTTCACCCATCCACTACTTTCATTAGTGGAGAAATAGAAATGACATGCAAATCAATGGGGAAACTTTTTAAAGCTGCATTACTTAAGGTGCTGAACATTATCATTTACCCCCCTAAAATGGCTGTGGCAGTGGGCCTGACAAATTAAAAGCCACGACGTCCATGATTGTGGCTTCTCATTGGTCCTCTTGCTCACATTTCCCCCTACAAAGTGTATTACAAAACCGGGGCTTATGACACTAACCACAGAGCTCCTTGAAAAACAGCTGCCCTGAACACACTCCGTGAATAAGGTGGAGCTAATAACCTGTATTTATTTATCCATAATACATAGATAAAAAAGAACTTTAATGTTGGAACTCCTATTGCAATTTTTCTTGATGATAATGACTGTCATTTAATTAAAAATAAACATTTTGTAAGTGTGGCACATGCCATTAAAAGAGTAACCAGCACCAGTGCTATAGGCTGGGATGAATACCTCTAATGTATGGGGAAAAAAAGCGTAAAATGCATACTTTTAATAAAACTACATATATTGATTTACAGGGCTCTCATTCTTTCTCTTAAGATAAGGTTTTTTTTTATATATTGTAGAGACTAATACAATGTGGCATCTCTATTAAATGTGGGGGAATGATTTAATGACAGGCTTAGTTGGTTTGAAGGAGACCTATTTGTTGGTTTGATCTTTGGACTGGATTGGGGAGGGAAACCTAGGTTATTCGGTTTTCTATGTGTTTAGTACCTATATCTTCTGCAAAGCTGGTTCTGATATTCCAGTATCCAGGGGCCTGATTCGTTAAGGATCTTAAATGAAGAGGATCCTTATTTCAGTCTCCTGGACAAAACCATGTTACAGTGCAAGAGGTGCAAATGAGTGTTCTGTTTTGCACATAAGTTAAATACTGACTGTTTTTTCATGTAGCACACAAATATCAACTTAAAATTTCAGTATACAAATAAGCTATCAAGTATTTGTGTGCTACATAAAAAAACAGTCAGTATTTAACTTATGTGCAAAACAGAACACTCATTTGCACCCCTTGCACTGTAACATAGTTTTGTCCAGGAGACTGAAATAAGAATCCTCTTCATTTAAGATCCAGAATGAATCAGGCCCCAAATGAGCATCAACAGAGCTTAAGACACGAGCATCATCAGATAATGAAAACTGCAAGAAGTTAGAAGTAAGCATCTCAGCTTTCCACCTGTCCTGTTTCTGGTGGGGCAACCTTGATTTTTTTTTAAATGTTCCACAATGTCAGGACTTATTGACTGCATAAACTGACTGGAGATATGTCCCTCTTTATGCAGCTCTCCCAATTCTCCCATCAGCAGCTTTTACCCTGTTGCAGTGTCCAGTAAAGGAGGTATCAAAGTGCTGCTCTGCTCTACTGCTCCATGTGTCAGCAGGTTGCGGAAACTGCTGTGGAGACTAGAGCCCTTCTGCAGCAAACATCAAAGCTGGTAGGAATGCTATTAGAATTGTTGGGCTTGGGGCACATGTGAAAAGAGAATAGTAGAATGTAAGCTCCAATGGGGCAGGGACTGATGTGAATGAGTTATCTGTACAGCGCTGCAGAATTAGTGGCTCTATATAAATAAATGATGATGATAATGATGATATATGTACCAAGGGGAATGTTCCCCCACCAGTCTCCCCCTCTTATAAATGAACCAAACACTACTCTTGGATACAGTGGTTTAAACACTTCCCTTTAATGCCCCCAATAAGTGCTTCAGTGGGGAAGTCCTGTCTTTACGTTTGCACTGTCTTTTGTGCTTAAGATGAATGGTGTATAATTAATATGGCAACTGAAAGTATGTGCTGCAGGAACTATCCAGTAATGTATTAATTACACGCCTTTGCCTGTACAGGCTTCAATTATGTGCAAACACTTGACTGCCATGAGGAGAGCACTATGCCCCTACACCTGGGGAAAAAGACAAGCAATGAGAGTTGTCCAAAAGTTGACAACCTTTATAATACACAGCTCTAATTACTTATATTGAAACTGAACGTGCCCATAATTATATCCCACTAATGGAAATGGTGCATGCATATTTTTTCATGTTCCTGGATTCAAGTAAACAAAAAGCAACAGCACAGAAAGAGAAACGTTCCACAGTATTTAAAATAGGAACACACGACATTCATCAGTTTCAACGCTGTGTGTAACGATCAATGGACCTGAAACATCACTGTCCCTGCCAGGAATCTGCTCTTCTTCCATAGACACGATTCAATGATTATCACACGTCCTAGTGGTGCACTTTAGGGTTGTAACCCTTAGGCTAAGCGTCCTTATTATTTTTAATTCCTACACAAGGTATAGTCATAGGGCTGCATTTTACCGACAATGGTTAAGGTCAGACAATGCAGTCACGAGTAAAGTCTGTGAGGACCCCATTCTTTACCCTCGCCCCTACTCCCTCCGCAGCCTGTGACTGTGAGGAAGAAGTGTGTCCACCCATGTCAGCCTATCACAGTGACTAGGGAGTGTCTAGCTTATGAATCGCACAGTTTCCTTCCGGTATCATATCCTCTGACTATGGCTGCAGCCGGGATTTGCTTCTTCTTAGCAACAGGTAATGAAATAAGCAATATTTGTTTTTTAATTTGGGCTGAGAGTATTCATTTGATTTATCATGTGCAAACCTCGCCGCCATAGTAGATGCTTTTGATCGGGAGCATCTGTCCAGTGTTGTAAAATTTATCCTTGGCTCTCCTGTATCACCGTGTGTGCAAATCACCCCATCCCATCCCACTCCTTCATGCGTTGTTATCACTGTAATGTCTGTCACTCCTTACGCTGCAAGCTCCTGGTGTTTGTGGTAACCGTGCAGAGTGCAACTAGCGTGTCAAGAGGTGGATACTAAACGTATGTTAACGTTATTATTTCCCTTGTGTTTTATTGCAGCCTTATTGTTCCTGTTGGCTTCCTCTTCAGCATTTGTAGAGGATTTAGATGACACGTAAGTACTAACACTAAAAAGAGCTACTTCTTCTATTTTGAAATGCAATTTGGTATCATTGTTCCTCTGATGGAACTTACAGTGTTTTCACTTGTGTTACTTACTCGTCAAGACATGGGAAACATCAAAATACAAATTTCCTATGTGCCTTTGACCCTTTGGCTAGATTCACACTGATGATTTGTTTTTATTTTGTGCGCTGGCAGCATTGGTACATAAAGGAATGTGAAAAATTCTGTAAACATAGTTTGTCAAGTACATTCTGCTCCCATTTACTTCTGCTTGTTTGACCAGACAGTCTTTGTGTATATAGTGTATGGATTTCAAATCAATCAAAATAATTTCCATTTTCCTCTGTCTTTATTAATTTTCCTACATCTTAGGATGATTTTTCTCTAGCCTCCAAACCTGAAAACTGACCTCTTCAGATAAGCTTATCAAATTTCCAAACCACTTTGTCTAGACTATTCTACTTCATTACCAACTCCCTATACAGTTCACACAAAACTTACATGTATACTTTTTCTGTATTCAGATAATGTTCTGACCCCCCCCCCCCCCCCCAAACCCACATTTCTGGATCACACTAACTCTAAGCACTTTTTCCCATTGCAACTCGTATGTCTGGAGCAATTTGCAATATTAATAAGCACTTATTGTAGGACCCTCCTACCTTGTTATGTCTGTTAATACCCAATCTTGATTTATTAATGTTTTTGTTCCCTATTTTAAAGTACTGCGGAAAATGTTGGCGCTATATAAATGTTAAAAATAATAAATGTTTCTCATCCTCATCAAATACATTATGGAGGGAATTCAATTAATAGTCAGCTGGAGCTTTGCACGATGAAGCACTACAGTGATATCTGGCCTGAAAACTTAATTAAATTTTGCTTGCAAGCAAAAATGAGCGATGACTTCAGTACCATATTAACCGGAAGTCAGCACAGGATCACATTGCATGGGGCTCCTGTGGCGCTTCATAATTAATTGAAATCCCCTTATGTTTTACTCTTCAGGTTAGCTTCCCCATTTATAATAATTCACCTATATTTTCATTTTCTTTTATTCCTTCTTTTTTTTTTTCGAATTCTGATCACAAAACCATCTTCTCTTCACCTTCCTAACTCTTACCACTTTTTCATTGATTAGGTTTTATTTTTTTTGTTTTTTTATTGCATTGCTATTTTTCTACTCTTTATGTACTTCCGTCTTCAACACCTTTTTCTCTTTCTCCTTCTACCTGTTCTAGAGTTTATTTTCCTGACAACTTTCTGCAAATTTTTCCAAATTAAAATCAAGCAAGATAACTAAATGTGCTTTCTAAATCTGTTTCTATACATAATGGACTAAGGGGTATATTTACTAACCTGTGGGTTTGAAAAAGTGGAGATTTTGCCTATAGCAACCAATCAGATTCTAGTTATCATTTATTTAGTGCATTCTACAAAATGACAGCTATAATCTGATTGGTTGCTATGGACAACATCTCCACTTTTTCAAACCCACAGTTTAGTAAATATACCCCTAAGTCGTACTATATTAAGTCATTTTTTTGCAATATGTATAAAGTAAATTCATAAATGTCTTTTTATTCCTTTAAATCTAGTTCATACTAAGGAAATGTGCACACGGGCATATTTCTGCCACCCATGCTCTGTTGCTTTACACAAACTGAGGAAAGTATCATTAATCCCTTAGGGAAGACACTACATGCACATAAGCAACACAAGATGGACCATGGATGGGATCCCTGGGACATGCAACCATATGAAGCTCCATCTACACTCTGACAAGCTGTTTTTTCTCCTTATTAGATGCGCATGGTCTGATTTAATGTTGCATGTCGAGATGCAAGTTGGTGCAAAATTGTTGCACTGTGCATGCACACAACTTTGTTTTTAGAGTTGAACATATCTTGCATTTGCGAATCAAAGGTGTAAACGTGCAAGTGTAGATGCAAGTTAAACACGCCCCTTTGAGATGTTTTTTAAACTTAGGGTTGCACATATTTTTAAATACTTAGTTTTCAAGACATAAATGAACTAGATGCAGATTTGGCAAATGATTATGATTGTCGTATCATTGCTATGAATGCATCTATACTAAACTTAAGGTTGTATGAATCTTAAGATGCGTGCAATTCAACATACAAATGTGAAAAGGCAAATGCGCAGACACATCTTGCATATTATAGAAAGCAAATACAAATGTGAAATTTTAGATTTTTTTCCACTAAACTCCACTTCCTTTATCAGTTCGAGTACTACAAGGCTCAGTCCTAGGTCCTCTGCTATTCTCTATCTACACCACTTCTCTCAGAAAACTAATAAGCTCCCTTGAATTTCAGTATCATCTATATGTGGATGATACACAAATCTGTCTATCCTCTCCTGATCTTTCTCCATCTGTGTTGTCTCGCGTTACTGACTGTCTTTCTGCCATGTCATCTTGGATGTCTTCTTGCCAAATCAAACTCAATCTTTCAAAAACTTAATAATATTCCCACCCAAAAACAGAAGCTTCTTGCCTGACATTTCTATTTCTGTTGATGACATGACCATAAATCCCACCCCGCAAGCTCACTGCCTAGGTGTAATCCTTGAATCACAACTATCATTTATTCCCACATCGACTCTATATCTAAATCATGTTACATACATCTAAAGAACATTTCTAGAATACGCACATATCTCACACAAGACACTGCAAAAACCTTAATTCATGCACTCATCATCTCCCGCATCGACTATTGCAATTCCTGCCTTACTGGTCTTCCCAAAGTCATACTTGAACCCCTACAATCTATTTTGCACGCAGCGGCTAGATTGATTTTCCTTGCAAACTGTTCTTCCTCTGCTGAGCCACTCTGTCAGTCTCTACATTGGTTGCCTGTATTTCAACGAATGCAATATAAAATTCTTCTACTAACATACAAGGCCATCAACAAAATTGCACCGACATACATTTCCTCACTTGTCTCAAAATATCTCCCTACTCGACACCTCCGTTCTGCACAAGATCTACGTCTCTCTTCCACTCTCATCACATTCTTCCATTCCCAGTTACAGGACTTTTTTATCGGGCTGCACCCACTTTGTGGGATTCCCTCCCTCGCACAGTAAGACTTTCCTCTAGTCTTCAATCCTTCAAGCGTACTCTGAAAACCCATCTCTTCAGGCAAGCTTATGATATTTCTCAACCACCATCTCCCTATTACCACCCTCTACACAGCTAACACAAGACAACAACCCTCTGACCAACATTGCTGTGTGATTGATCACACCAATGTGCAATATGATGTAGCACATGCCCTTGTGTTTCAAACTCCATATATTGTAAGCTTGGGAGTAGGGTTCTCTTACCTCTCTGTCTGTATGTATTACCCAGTATTGTTTTATTAATGTTTGTTCCCAATTGTAAAGCGCTACTGAATTTGCTGGTGCTATATAAATAAATGTTGATGATGATGATAAGTACAAAAAACAAAAGCAGAGCAGAAGGGCTGCTTAAAACTGAAATGATTGAGACCCTCCTCTCAGTCATACTTGGATAATTATTATGTTTTGTTTTTTTATTGAATTCAGTATATGGAACAGGATACAGAAAAGGTGTGGCACACAAGTCTTGCTGCTTAGGCATTAATAATAATGTGCTGTTGCAGGGATTATAGAACCAGAGCTGGATTGATCCACATCTTTTATCTTTTGGACATACTTGAAAGTTCTGTCCCTCTTGTCACTGGTATTTCACCTACTGTCCAAAAAAATAGGCCACCAAGTATCACTAGAAGAGACAAAATCCCGGCTACACCTTTACCCATCTAACTGTATAGTCTACTGTTAGTACTGTGTGTGGCGCTGCGGATACCTTGTGGCGCCTAACAAATAAATGATAATAATGATAATAATAACTGGGACAAACCTGACAGGTACATTGCAGGCCACGGATTTACTCTCTGCAAAAGCTCTAATTTCATACTCCTGGAGGATATGTGATCTGCTTTTCCTTAGGAGAATCACTGAAAGGGGTGCAAAATCACTCACTGTTTAAAACAACTATTATTTGATCATTGAATGCTCTAATACTTCAATTAATTACATTTTAAAAATGTGTCAAAAATATATTGAGTAATTTACGTCTGCTTTCAGTACATCTCCACTGCTTAAAGTTTAAATTGCTGAATGTGCTAAATACCATAACCAGATTTTTATCTAAGCACTGGAAACCTTTTCACAGTGGGATTTATAAATATCTGGTTCGCTGAGTAACCATCAGATAATTGACTCAGTGAAGCGCACTGAATGCTGCAGTGTGCAGTAAACCAATTTACAGGGGTAGTGAATATGAACAAAACATTGTTAAAAGAAAAAATGTTGTATTTCCTTTTGCATTATTACAGTGTTGCAAATGTTGAAAATGACGTGAATGTACTTATGTCATAATCAAAACAGCAATGATCAGTTATGTCAGGGGCAGCTCAGGGAATGCTTGGGACTTTATGCAGTACACTAGGGATTCTGTGTTGCAATAACGGTGATGAATTTCGTAGCACTTTCTCTAACATTGCAATACTTTGAAATCATATTCAGTCAGCTAGCATTCCCGTCTGTGTGTGTAAAACAGCAGGATTCAGTGATATGGGTCTTAATTTTTGGAATATCTGTATCCTGACACTGCTGATTGATGTGTGTTTGGCATATACAGTGGCTTGCAACAGTATTCAACTCCATAACAAGTCAGCAGATTTGTCTGTTACAAATGACGCTTAAACCAATTGTTTCAGACAGTGTTTTTATTGCAAACCTGCAGGTTCTTATGGTTTCAAAATCAAAATTCATTATTTATCTGCAGATTTTTTTTTTTTTTACAACAAATAAAAACTAAAAAATGCTGCCTGCACAAGTATTCATCCCCTGCAGTCTAATAAGAACCACCATTGTTGCAGTAACAGCTTAAAGTCTGTTGTAAGTTTCTACCAGATTTGCACAGGGTTGGACTGTTTTTTTGCCCATCTGTCTTTGCAGCAAGGACCATATTATCTAGCCATGTGCATTCGGTTAATTCTGGGAGAATGCAGGACGGGGCATAATCACAACTTTGTTTTGTTCCTTTCTATATTTCGTCCTCCCTTTTCCCTGCTTTTTTGTTTTTGTTTTTTTGATCATTCTGTATACCTTTGCACGCCTAGTAGGAATCTGTTATTTCCCCCCCCCACAAATTGTATTACATTGACAGAATGCCCTTGTGTAATATTAGTACTGTCTTCTAGCATTGCCCCATTGCTTCATGGTGTATGAATCCACATTCTCCTATATTCAGATGTGGGGAGTATGCAGTCTGGTGCTTACAAGGTAGCATCCTGTGTTCCTGTTCACCTCTGCACTGTGTTTAAAGAACTCCAGCAAACAGCTTGTTATAAGTTAACCCCCTTCACACCCACTACTCATGTATTATCTTGGTTGGGCTCCCATGTATTTGAAATCTATATAACATAATATTTACTCATTGAATACAATAAACCCCATATTTTCTTAATGCTGACAAAAGCAGTGTAAAGGTTAAATAAATGTATTCCAATGTAATTACGTGATTCAAAATTGACATAATTACCTCTGATTTTATATCTTATTTCAGGCCTGGACAAATTTATAATAATTTAGTAATCTGTGCCAAAGGTTGTCAGTAACTTTTTAACAAGAAAATGGCAAACTGCGCATTTCTTTTCAAGGTAGGGCTATAGACTTTTGCTGGTAACAGCATCCTACCTAACAGTGAACAGCAGATGATTGCTCAAAATCTTAAATGTTATATATTTCAAATGACCAATGCACTATACACAGCCTGTGCCAAACATATTATATCCAGACACTATCCCACAGGTAATTGCCACAGGCTGCACCCTAATTACACACTACCCTTTACCCCCACCAAAGATTACTCCACCCAAGAAGAATTGGCATTCTATAAAGGCGTCTGTAAATTAATTTATATGGTGTAAATTAGTGTACAATAAGATAGTAACTAAAGGCAGTAAATGGCAGTCACATTTCACATAATATGCAGTAAAATCTTGAGATCTTCCTCCAAACTGGCATCTAATTTCTGGGATTCAGTGTGACCAAGGCCTCCAAAGACAAAGGATTATGCATGGATTATGTTTGGTTCCAATAATTAAAAGTAAAGAAATGCCAGTGTCCATCAGATATAAATGATAGATATGTTAGGTTATCAAACTCTTGATTTGTCTCATCATTATTATCATTTTCATTCATTTTGTTTTCACCAGCTGATGAATAGAATCTATTTTGGTGGTTTATGTTTTAGGTTGTATATTATAGATTTGGTTTGTGTACGTTTTTGGTAAAGAATTTATGAATGTGTTTAATTCGTATGATTTACATTCAGAATAATTGTGTATAATATTCGTACATATTATAAGTAACTTTAATTTAAAAATCTAATATACTGTACTAAGGAACTTCACCTGACATTATTTTGTTTATTTTTGTCTTCTAGTTTTAAAGAAACCAGACAAGATGACATCTGGATCGTGGATGTAAGTCTGATACCTTCTCATCTTATAACCTTTTTTATTGGTTTATTTGGTAGATACTTGTACCAGTATTTTATTGATGACAAAAAAAAAGTCTAAAAGCATCCACACATGGAGCGATTTTATGACTTTCAAACAAGCTCTTACTTTAACCGTTTTTTTTCCCCCATGATAATTGAAATATGATTTTGATTATTTTCAGAAATAAAGATTGCTTAATTGTGATGATTCACTTTTGCCCACACCCTACAATTACAGATGTTATAAAGTACGGGCCAAGCAAAATGATCAAATTTGGACAATCATGTTTTTCAAAGATCTTTTCAATTAGATTGCATTGTTTATGATCTATTGTGTGCGACACGTTCAGTGATATTTGAATGGTGTCATTAAATAGGATTGCATTGTAATAGAAAAATAACATTTCTCATATGCATTTACTTTTTTAAAAGGACGTGTGAAACGGGAGAGTGCTAAAACTAAACAATGGCATGTACAGTATTCACTATAATTAGAATATAACTTTATTTTTTACTAAAATTATCTTTATGTATGGAGTTTCAAACCAGAAAACAATGGTGCTATTCTAAAATAAAGCACAGACGGTTGCAAAAAAGTTTCACTATTTATTGAATAAAAGATTAAAAAAATGCATATGTACCAGATGAACATGCAAAGTTTTAAAATGAGTCCTGCTCGTTATCCATTCACACAAACAGCAAGAATCCAAACTTCGCTCAAGCCAACCACCCAGGGTATTTAGTACTTTTTACATGTACTTATACATTTTACAGCTTTACATGCCTGATTTAATATACTGGACTGTGGCTGAAGACTTGACCTAAATAAGAAAGGCGCAGGACGTTTTATGGACCTTGAATTATTTAGTGGGTTATCAGCGCACTTTATTTTTCACTCATGCTAATAATAGGGATATGTTGCTATTATTCCGGAAACATTTTAATTAATGGTTAAATTATTTAAAAGTTCAAAAGATAGCTTACATATTCTTCAGCCTCTGCACTTATTGGCCATTAGTGGTCCATTATCTGTTCTGTAGTCACCTCTGACTGCCAGACATCACTGCATAAAAGTAAATGGTGTTATCAGCCAATGATGGCATAGCCTTATAGCAGCTTCAGGATCTGGGGAGATTGATTGCTTTAAACCGAAGAATGAGGTTGGTGGTCAAGGACTGTTGACCTGTCGCCCAGGATTTTTCGAGAGTAGTTCGTGCATCCTTTGCAAATGGAAGCCTTATTTCCTAGCTTACAATAGTAAATCCCTGGGCGCTTGACAGATAAGTATAAATCAAACATTTATTAAAGTACAAATAAGTGTGATGAGTTGCAACTCAGTTTAAAACAATCACAGTATTGCAAGATTGCCTCATAAGTCATATACATACAAAACAATAATACCATCAATTGTTGTAGTACCGCTAGGATGTTTATATTAAGAAAATGTCCAGGATGAGATTCCCACAATTTGCGGAGCCCTGTGGAACAACAGCATCATATCTGCCTGACTGCTGCATTCTCCAAACACTGCTGCTTAGACCCTGTTATGACTGGCCTCTCACTGGCATAGTCCCAGGCCTGGCTCTTTTGTGCCCATCTGTATTGCTTAGTTATGCCTTCTGTACAGGACTTTAGGTTCCGTTAGGTGACTAATCACCACCCAATCCTACTAGTGTGTCTCTTTGCATCTAAGTCATGCATTCAGTAGGTCCAGGCCTCCGAGTCTTTGTGCCCAGCTTAATTAGTAACCTTGCGTACACTTGCTTCGGTAGGTGCCTGGGCCCTACTGACAGTTTTGCCTGCACACTGGTTCTGGCGAATGCTTGCATGTTGTGTTCCTGCCTTGATCCATCTTTCCTCTGCTGCTACTCCTCCTCCGTCCGCTGCTGCTCCTCCTGCCTCCTCTGCTAATCCCTACACTGGCAGCCCATATCCTACAGAATGAAATTAAAATTTCTCATCCTCGTCTACAAAAAGCCACCTGACTAATCTTCACCCAGCCCCCTCCTGCCATACATCTCTGGTTTCATCTCCCTATACCATACTTCTTGCCCTTTTTTCTACAACCAACCTGTGTTTTAAGCACCTGCTGGTTACCGCCTATTGCATGCTCAAACAACTCCACCAGCCTTCAACGTTTTAAACACTCATTAAAAACCTACATTTTCATCAAAGTCTACCATTCCCAAACATAATTTCTCTTTAACCAACCCAACCTGCCATTACCCACACTTTCACTCTACGCCATACTTCCCTCGTGTGTTTCAACCTCGCACCTTCCTATTAAAAAAACAAAAAACATTATTTGTATGTTTCTGTGTTCTGTACTGTGTTATATGTCAGCCCTCTGTGCATCTTCTTTTAATTGTTGGAACATGTGTCTCTCCTCCTTCAGCTAGTGGAATAAATATGTAATGCAGCACTGGTGGATTAATATTTGCTACGTGTGAATCTAAAAAAGCACAAAATATGCTATGAAATTAAATGCAACTGTAGTAGTGAACCATATATTTTATGAATTTATAGTCTACTTTTTATGCTCCACTTTTTACACAAATTTGCAATTATTGCCAATATGCTTTAAATTCTTTAATGACTGTATATATTATGCGTATTGAGCAGAATTTTCATTCATTCTAGTACAGATTACTTTACAATTTGTTGTTCATGTTTTGAATCTGAAATTGATCAAACAATTGTTTTTCTGAAACTGCCAGATGTTGAACCACTCATTATGTATGGATCCTGGTTTGATTACAACTAAGCTATACCAAAAAGAATTTTCTTTTACGTTTCGTTGAGACCAGAATGATAAAATGCAATCTGTCACTTGTTTTTGCTGACTAATACATGCAATTAAATTGCTTTATTAAACCTATCAACATTAATGCCGAGTCATTTGTAAATGCTTTTAGATTGTTTTTGAGTTGTTTTATTACCTCCACAAACGGTTATTCTTGTTTATGTCCTGATATCACTTACTACAGAAACATGTAGCAAGCAATCGATTGGGCACCACTGCTGTGCAAATACTATGTTCACTAAATCTCAAAAGGAAAATAAGTTAACATAATCTCTGCTGAGTGCAAAATTGAGCGTGGCATATTTTATCACATTTTAGTGTACAATTACTAATTATTTGCTGAATGTAACAGTGAATGTGGCGTGTGCGAAAGTTTGGACACCTTGTCACCACTTGGTTATTCCTTCTATAGTAGAGATCACAGCATTCTATGCACAAAGCATATAACATTAGCCACAGAAAGTTTATGGCACCAAAAAGGATGTTATGAATACAAGTGATATGGTTTAGGATCTAAAATAGTGTGTCACTATTCCTTTACTTATAACATAGCATATTTATCTATATATACTTATAAAAATAAATCTTTAATTGCTAAAATCCAATGATAAGCTTATGAGATATGTAGTAATGTCATACAGCATTTACAATGTTACAGCATAAACAATAAGTAGTATTTATTATGCACAAATTAAAAACAGTAAATGCTAAAACAATTGTTAGTAAACAAAGATTAATAGTCTTGATAAAACTATCTCACATAGTGATCAAATGTCCTCAGTGTCCCAATGCACAACCTTCCTTTAGATCAAAAAAAAGTGCATAATGGTGTCGAGCTGGGTCCCTAGATATACAGCAACTAGTCCCAGTGTTTAACATATCTTATCCCTTTGATGGACAGGTGTAAAAGTATACACAGGATCCGCTGGGCTTGGGTTGCTGATTTCTTTTTAATTGCTGTTCAGAGTGTCCAACAGCTCCATTGTTGATGCCAGTTAGACACACTCTTGTGTAGAATGCAGAACACCCTTCCTACCGAAGTGTTGTATGCCCCAGCTTACTTATTTCAGAGTGGCTATTTTGGGAGATTCTAGGCACATAGCTTCTCAATTTCTATATCTGGAAAAAGAGTCATTTCCAAATTGTCTAACGTCTCTGGAAGATCTTTGTACATGTGTTCCTGCTGCAAGCCTTGTCAGATAAGTGATGTTGCCCAATCTGTTCTGGGGTTTTACAAATATCTTTGTCACTCTGTAGTGGGACTATTCTATTCTATTAAAATTGAAGGATGATAATGCTATATGGCTGCTCAAATTCACATTTCTATATGCAAATATGCTGCTCCTTCACATTTGCAGCTTTTTACCACTGGACAACTTACACACTGACATAGACATGTCTGCACACAAGCTGTATTGAGCAGAGGCTGTACGCAGTAAGCAGCAGCAATAAAAAGTAAATGAGATGTTATACACACTCTAATGAACTAAATGAGACAATTAGGCTGTTTATCCATGAAATATGAAGGATGGAGAATACCATCTAAAATTTAAAATATAGTTTTTGGATGAGTTCAAATGAAGTTAAATATATAGAGAATCACTTGCAGTTTGGAGCTGCTCTTATTTGTGTTGCTATTGGCTGTTTCAGTGTTGTCAGTTTCAGCAATGGCAAGTTCACAGGTGAGGGGCATTAAGAGCCCCACAGCCTATCTGAAGCAGTAGAGTCATAGTAGCATAGATGGAAGCAAGTAATGAGCATTGTAGACTAGCCAGATTGTAAGTACTCTGCACAATGGTGTGTTCCTGTGAGTATAACAAGCAGTGCAAGTGTATTAAGCTGGCTCATTGGACATCATGACAGTCCATCCATTCTGTATTTTTGATATGCTTGCACTGCATTCTGTATTAATTCAGAGTTCTCTAGGGTGAACTGACAGGGCTAGGGTCAGGACAACGCGAATAGCTGGCTTCACCCTCATGGGAACCCATGGCTATACCAGGCAAGTGTTAGTTTTTTGTTAGTTTTTTTGTTAAAAGGAAGTTACTTGGATTCCATTAAATATTTAAAAAAGGACTATTGATTTAAATCCACCCAATATGTTACATTTAATTTTAGATTGTGTTCATTATGTTATACTTAGCACAGAGTATTACTTACTGATTGTATGGAGTTCTTACAATTTGGCTGTTCTTCTAGTGCCTCCATCTGTCTGCCGCTGCTTTCCTCTTTGTTAACTGGAATGGAGAATACATGTTTTATTATTAAAAAATGAAATAAAAATAACCATCTATGCGTTTTCTTTTTTATTTAACTTTATTTGTACTCTATAGGAGTGAACTATTATTTACAGTTATTAGTACAAAAGCAAATTATATAATACGTATGTAGAAAATGCTTATAAGCTTAGTTGACCACTTGATTTTATTCTTTAAAGCATAAAAAAAAAAATTATTTTTTTACAACTATGCAGAAAAAAAATTCTCTATGTTCTTTGACATAATTATATTTTCCTGTATTTCTGCTGTATGACATGGAGTAAAAAGCTTGGTGTGGTGATGGCCAGCTGTAATTTGTAGGTGGGAGATGCTATACACCATGTTGGCCATTTATAATGATGGCTTAATGCTTAGAAAATAATTGGTGCTCTCGTGAGAGTGACATTTATAAAGAGGAACTAATATATATAACTGCACGACACAACTGGTGGTAACGGAGAGTGGCAGAGATTGATATAAAGAGAGTGTAGTGTACTTGAAAATGGTACAGGTATCTAATAAAAGACTAATGTGTAGAGGTCCAATATTTTGCTTCACGGTTTACTGTGCTGTGTCTCAAACTGTATATGATGTGTGCTCTTCTTATGTCCTGTGTTTATATCTTTCAGTTCTATGCCCCTTGGTGTGGCCACTGCAAGAAGCTTGAACCTGTTTGGAATGAAGTTGGTATTGAGATGAGGAAAAGTGGTTCCCCAGTAAGAGTTGGGAAGATGGATGCAACAATTCATTCAAGTAAGTGCGAAGTAAATTATAGATTGTTTTGTTTATATTCCAAAGATAATATTTCACGCTGCAAGTGTGGATGTTGTGTTTCCTACCTTTAAGGTCTGTTAATGGGTTATATTATCCTAATTCTGTGCTTTAACAGATGAGTAGTTTCTGCTGACACCATTTTATTATATGAAGAGTTGCTAAATCAAATATATTTATGATTAGTTATTCCTATTTGCTTCCAAAGCAATGACACCCACAGCTCCCACAGCTCCCACCACACCCAAAAATTGACAGACATATAAAAAAGATTTCCTGTGTAAAATCGGTACAATTTTAGAATAAGTATTGTTATAGTTTATAACACTCTTCATCAGTAGGGTTAAAGTTATTTTTAAAAATAATCATCTGAAAGTGGTTATATTTAGTCATAACCTTATGAATTTTTAAATGTTATAGTCCCATTTGACTTCAATATAAACATATCCTGTGGTTCAGACGTATGAAATCTCTCTGACAGATGCAGTATGTCATCCACATCGGTATTCCTGGGTCTCAGAACCAGAGAACATTCATTGTAATATTGCTGTTACCGATACACTAATCTGTAGATATTCGGCAGTCTCGCTGAACTTGTCTCTATCCAAATCTCTCATCCTTTCCAAAGCTATAAGCTTTCCGGAAATGTCACCATCTGCTTTTGTTTTTCAGCATGTATTCATTAAGCTTGCAGAGTTTAGACTCAGAAAGGTGGTAAAGACCGTCTCCATTAAGATAAAGTAAAATTCAATAAGCCACATAATTGTTTTAGCTGTAGCATAAAATTATCACACACTTTATTTATAAAGTGCAAAGATATTATGCAGCGCTACACATTAAAGGGATCTTCAGGCAATTGAGTGCCATACAAAGACATGGAACAAAAGTAAATCTGCCTAATTTATTTTACAATCAAATGTATGTGGTATATAAAAGAAGTAAACCTTGTAGGTGCTGGTGGAGTGTGAGTGTCTAATGTAATGCATAACAGTATTTATGGAAATGAAGAAGATGCATAAGTCTTTGAAGAAGAGACTCTTCATGGAGTCTTAAAAGATTTTGAAGGTTAGGAGAAGTTAGCGTGTGTCATAGAGGTCCATAGAAGAGAAATGATGTGTCAGAGAAGACAACTAATCCACTCGCTTGTCATCTCTCATCTTCTCTTCTTGCTAGTCCCAACCCCACACACATCTCTAACCTCACCTCCTTCGCACTCTCTCCTGCCCTCTTTGTTCTGCCAATGACCATTGCCTCTTCTCACTCATGACACACTTGCCTGCAAGACAAGGGATCATTTCTACCACCAGTTTCTGCCTTAAATTGCTGCCTAACTTATGTTCTGCTGATTAAACCTGTACTCTGGACTCCTTTACTCTGCTTTTCTCTTTCCTGCCATTAAGCTTAGTTGCTCTCTCTGTGTTTTAATCTATTTTTCACACAGTATGTCATGGTACAATGAACAGAATGATATTTAACTTGCAATCTACTCTGTAACATTCATATAGTAGACAGACACGGTGTACTCGGGAATCAAATGGTAACTAACAACATGCCTGTCTATGTATTGAAGGTCTCATGTCGGTATGTGTAAAGTTACGCAGCAGCATTCGTGTTCAGACATTACCAAGTAAATATTTAACAATGATTAACAAAAGAATTGTCCATAAGTATTGATAGATCACAACTAGGCTAATAATATGTTGATAGAATGAGTGTTAGTATTGTTAAAACTTATCCAAAGAATAAATGAAAAGAGGGTCTGTGTGGGAGGCCCTCAAAGACAGGCAGCTGATTTCTGTACCATTAACCTTGAATAAGAGGACTGTCGGCTATGTTACAAAGTTCAGACCATGTAGACCTCTCTGAATCTCAGTTCTTGTCATCATGGGTAAAGTTAGGTGTTCATGTAACTTACAAATGTATCAGAATTGTTGTTTTGTTTTTTTTGTTTGTTTGTTTGTTTTTTTTAAATCCAGCGTTGTCTCTAAAGAGGCCATCCAAAAACATAAATAATTCTCTCAGTTGTATCTTTTTCCCCCTCTATTTTATCTCTTGAATTATCATGCCTCGCACTTGGTTCTTTTCTCTCACTTTATCTAGATCAAGGGTAGCCCACCCACGGCTCTCCAGCTACACGTGGTTCTTTGTACTTGTAAATGGGGTGGATTTTCGAGCGCCACTTATATGGTGAGTGCATCGAGGACCCGCTCTCTGCCCAGCCGCTCTGTCTAGCTAATTCCTCTCCAAGCTGGACTCCAGCTTGGGGACATCCCAGCCATGTCCACACATGCTGTACCTTTGCCATTGCTGGGTGCTCTTTTGTAAAGTCCCATACTCTGTGCAATGCTCCTGTATACTCTTCTCTACAAGCTGATGTTAGGTAGTGTCTAATATTAGGTCTCTGTGAATGGTTAGCTTAGTTCTGTGTGCAAGTAAGTATTAATAATTTACATCTTTCCTCTGTTTTAAGTTTGATAGCAGCAAGGAAGCAATTCTGAGGGGTGTATTTATTAAACTGCGGCTTTGAAAAAGTGGAGATGTTGCCTATAGCAACCATTCAGATTCTAGCTGTCAGATGTAGGATGTACTAAATAAATGATAGCTAGAATCTGGTTGCTATAGGCAACATCTCCACTTTTGCAAACTCGCAGGTCAGTAAATATGCCCCAAATACATGTCTCATGTAGATCTCTATGGAGTACCACCGGTGTAGTATACAGCCATATTTATAAGACGGAGATTGGAGCAGGGATGGAGAAAAGTAGAACGTGTTGTACTTTTCCCTGTCATTGCTTTGAATGATGGCTGTATACACCTCTCTGGCATCACTCCTTATAAATCAGTGTTTTCTGAGATTGTACCTCTCTTCTCTTCAGCTGTTAAAAATTGAACGGAGGAGAAATTAAATTGATTTACACCCATGTTTAAAGAACCCTGATTGTTTTCCAGCTTGCCTGACTCTTGCACCATTCGATCCTGCTGTGAAGCGATTTATGGCATAAAGAATAGTGGTTTAGGTGTCCTGCAGTTCTGGCTACTTAAGTTCCGTGATCAGGATATAATGCTGCATTGCCATCTATATGTGTGTGAACTCGATATCTTGCTCTCTCTACTGGTGTTTCCCTGGTCTTTACTCGCTGTTAGGTGGTGAAACTTGTCCTACCACAGTTTGTATGCAAGGCTGCCACATGTGATCTAGACTGAGATTATTCACTGCATTATTCACTTTCAAGCAGGGCTTCTCACTATCCCCTTGAGACAGATGTGGATAAATGATATAGAATTTAGGACCCAGTCAAATCTAGGAAAGGCGCTTTTAATAAGCCATGAAAGAAATTTATTAATTTGCCTCTGTAGAAATTATACAAATAGTTTTGTGTCAGCAGCAAATTTTTTTAGCTCAATACCCGACTACCTCCTGGGATTTGTTCAGCCCTGAATTGAAGTATCATTTTGGGAAAAAAACAGAGACTCTTCATGATTTTCAACTCCTGGCTGAATATTTTTAAGTTGACATTTTCAAAAAATAAATCTGCAAAGACACAAATTGTGGACATTCTATTCATTCTGCTGTGTAATTTATTACTATTGTGGATTTGTAAGGTGCCACAGTTCTCCGCTGCGTCGTACAGTAGGGAAGACAAGGACATACATAAAAACAGTACATACGTAACACAAGAACAGACAAGGCAGACAAAATGAATGGAGACATGAAAACAAAGAGTATAAGGGCCCAGCTCTTTAGAGAGCTTACATTCTAAGGGGTAATGAGAACATTCTCATGGCAGTTCCACATAACAAGCTCCTGTGTGATTGAATTGTGCCTGAAGTGTTGAAGTTAGTACTTAAAACACTGGATAAGTAGTTTTCTCATGAATTCTTATTCGGGCCAAAAAATGGCAATAGGTACACCTTGTCCTCCAGTCAATGTTTCTATTTACTAGACTTTCATTTGTAGGGAACTATAAAGTTACCAAAACTAGGTGTCCCCCAAAAAATAAAATATCTTAAAAGTCTCAAAGTAACTCTATCTAGGTATGTATGTAGTTGTACAGCTGCACTACCGATTCAGGATAGGATTCATGAATAATTCTAGCAACGTTTAATTAAGTGCAATTTTACTATTTTATCTTTTGGTCAACAAATCAAGTTGATCTATCTGAGCATCTATCTCCCCTGGCAGCACCTGCTGACTGTATTTGAATATGTCCCAGACATGGTTGCACTAAGATCGACTGTTGTTCCCACACATTATTAATCCTACAAGAAAAATTCCAATGACTCTGAATTAAACAAATGAGTCATATCCATCAAACATGCCTTTAATTTACATAGTTGTTGAGAGAAAAAGGCTAACATAGGTCTCTTTCCATGTATTATTGAGGATGAACACCGTGAACCCGGAAAACAATAAAAAATTGCATTGCAGTTTACATCATCATCATCACCATTTATTTATATAGCGCCACTAATTCCACAGCGTTGTACAGAGAACTCACTCATGTCAGTCCCTGCCCCATTGGAGCTTACAGTCTAAATTCCCTAACATACATACACACAGACAGAGAGAGGGAGACTAAGGTCAATTTGAGAGCAGCCAATTAACCTACCAGTATGTTTTTGGAGTGGGGGAGGAAACCCATGGAAACACAGGGAGAACATACAAACTCCACACAGATATTATATTATATATTATAATTTTATATTATATATTATATTATATTTATAAAAGAGAAGATTCTTTAACTATCTTAATGAAGGCTAAGTAAGTCAGCTGATCTCCATTAAAGACTGTACACCAAGTCTTGATAGCTGATCTTGTTGAAAGTTATCTACCATTTTAATAAACCCTCATGTATTACATGGTTACTTGACATCTTTACAATATAGAAATGGGATTTGCTCAATCATTTATATGTTCAAATCAGGTGTTTTGAAAGGGTGGGGTTATCCAGAAAAGAACAAATACTTTTATAAGTTAGTGTTTTGATATTTGTGTACTAAAGAAAAGAGGCTGGTCAATACGTGTAACTATTGGATTGTGTCCACATAAACAGTGAATACAAATTAATCTCTTCAAGAATACCTTTAAGTCTCCATATTATTTACTTGTTTGCAAGACGCTGAATTAATCTATGCATAGTACTTATAATTTATCTCAACTAGGTCTGAATATATAAATTCTATACATAGAAATCATTGCTCAAAAATTAAATGAGTTGTATAAATTGTTTAAATCTTACACATATATTATCTTGAATATTACAGGATAAATGTCATGCTTTAAGAGCGACAGATGTTAGATGAGGATAAATATTTTGTTGGAAGATATCGGTCTCTATTACGGAAGATATTAGACTCTAATATGAGAATAAAGGAGATTAGCTTTGCTGTAATGTGTTGACAGTCAACCTTTGACTATCCAGCTGCTGCTGCTAAGTTATAAATCCCAGTATGCCAATTTCAGAAAATAGGTTGAGATTATTATATAGCCATATTCCTATACTTTATTTATAAAGTGTCAACCCATAGAAACATAGAATTTTGCAGCAGATAAAAACTGCTTGGCCCATCTAGTGCCTATTTTTTAACCTATGGTAACCTCAAACCCTTTGATTCTTTAGTCTTTGTAAGGATATCCTTATGTCTATTCCAATCATGTTTAAATTGCTCTACTGTATTAGCATCTACCACCTCTGATGGGAGGCCATTCCACTTATCCACTACCCTTTCTGTGAAGTAGATTTTCCTCAAATTTCCTCTGAACCTACTTCCCTCCATTTTCCGTGCATGTCCTCGTGTTCTAATACTTCTCTTCCTTTGAAGAATGTTTTCCTCTTGTACCTTGTTAGAACCCTTGACATATTTGAATGTTTCTATCATGTCCCCCCTTTTCCTTCTCTGCTCCAAACTATAAATATTAAGATATTTTAGTCTTTCCAGGTAGGTTTTGTGCTGTGATATGGCCTCCAGAATTGAACCCAATATTCTAGATGAGGCCGTTCCAATGACCTATACAGTGGCATTATTACTTCTTTCTTTCTGTTACTGATTCCTCTCCCTATGCAACCAAGCATCTCACTTGCTTTTCTTATTGCTTTGTTACAGTGCTTACCTGCCTTTAAGTCACCTGAAATAGTGACGCCTAGATCCTTTCCTCCTCAGTAATTGCCATTATAGTGCCATTAATGCTATATTTAGACTATAGGTTTTTGAGACCCAAGTGCATGATTTTGCATTTTTTGGCATTAAAAAAGGTGAACAAAACAATTGATGATAAATGGTAGCGGAATAAAACTTGTAGCTGTCTGTGAAAAGTGTGTGGCCACTCACTGTAAGATATCAACATTAAAGCAGCTATTACTATAGTACATGTTGTATCAACAATTTAAGTACAATTGCATGGGGGGTGGGATTAATAATTAGTCCATAGACTAACTTAAGTGCACTTATCTTACAGAGCACTACTTCAAGGAACCTAGTTCCCAAGTCTGTCAACTTAATATATTTACATGCATGTGGGATTTTCAGAGTTTGGGTCATGGACCCCAACCTCTACAGTAGATCACACTCGGCATGGTAACCGCATACTGAGCAACTATCTGTCCCTCGTGGTTATCCTAGCCAGATCTATTAGCATACTAACTGACCAAGCTATAAAGCCTCTTTCATGTGAACTGTTGTTGGGACGGCAGGGATAATTCCCTGCAGTAAAGAATCCTTGTGAATGCACTTGCTTGAAAAAGATTAAGGCTAGATTTACTAAGCTGCGGGTTTGAAAAAGTGGGGATGTTGTCTATAGCAACCAATCAGATTCTAGCTTTCATTTATTTAGTACTTTCTACAAAATAACAGCTAGAATCTGATTGGTTGCTATAGGTAACATCCCCACTTTTTCAAACCCGCAGCTTAGTAAATCTAGCCCGAAGTATTTGCTCACAGGGAATTACAATTGTTTGTAAGAGCTGCTTCTATGCCGCTAATGACTGCAGTTCCCCTCCTATGAATGCTACTGGTTGAACAATTGACTGACATCATTCTCCTTAGCCATTATAAATTGCAGGTGTGCCATTAATATTGGTCTAGGGAATACATTTATATTCTTTTACATCCTATCTATAATTGGAACAAATGATATGCGCACTGAACCAGGTATAAGCTGAAGTCCTTTAAAAGCTGCTGGAATATATATACAGGGTGATCAAACTTGTAAGATGAGATACAAAAGGGGTAGTATTCCAGCGCTAATGAGCAATGGGAGTAAATGAAGGCTGTAACTCACCTGGATATCAAAGGTAGGCTATCTATAATTACATATTGGTAGGTAGACTTTAGTTGATATTATGTAGTGCACTATGATGCAAAATGTCACCACTACAAATCATTCACCTCAGTGGAAAAGATAGTACTAATTGTTACTAAATGATGTGTCGGGTGATCTTACAGGCTTCAGTAAAGACTGCTCTATCGGTGCATTTGGGAATGAAAGTTCACTGGCGGCAATGATAAACTTTAGTATATGTATGTAAGTAAATAGCTACTCAGTACATATACAAGTTTTTTAAAACTTTACTGTTTCTAAATGAACTGTATTTTAGCTAAAGTTTTTATTTTGGCCAATTATTTGTATTAATGCTTATCGTGCCTTTTTAGTACAAATGCAGTGTTCGTAAGCAACAGTCTGTAGTGATAGTCTTGGCTTCTCTTTGTAACGGTGCTAAATGCTAGGACGCACAACGTGTGGAGCCAAGGTTATTGTGTTTTATGATGGCTAAAATCGAGTCAGTCCGACAAAACATGAAACTGAATTGGTTGGATGACCACACACTTACTCCAGCAACATCATAAGAATAAGTCCATGAGTACTGTTCATCTGTAAGCAATAATCTTACAATGACAAACCAAGCGAATCTAACACTTAACGACTTTTAACCCTCAAGGCTTTAATGAACAGTGCTTATGGACTTGTGTCTTATGATGATGCCTGAGGAACTTTTTGGTCATCTAACAACTGTTTGTTTGGTAAGTTGTCTTTGATAATGGTGGGATGAGACCTACCAAAATGCCAGAACACAATGCAGTCCTGTAGGTGCCATCTACTTTCAGTTTACAGCATGTGATTGTGTCTGGAGAATATCAGGGCAGTAACCCTGGACTTGAGTGCACAGTGTTTTTTATTTTGTTGGTGTGTGTGTCAATATGCGCAATGGAAATTTAGAAGTGGTGATATGAAAAATGTAATGAGAATGTAAATTAATGGAATGTAATAGTTTTTCAATGAAGACAATAGGAGAAGTAGCAGTATGGCATACTACCGTATATACCTCTACTTCGACCATTGGATGTATATATTTTATATAACACAGTAGTTTGTTGTGTTTTTTTGTTTATATCCACTGTGTATGTATGTGTATCCATGTAGAACAATGTTAAATATATGAAGCGTACAAGGAGGTGTCTGTTTTAATATAAACGCCACAGAACACATGCATTTTTTTACTCTATTGCAGGTATTGCTTCAGAATTTGGAGTCCGTGGATTTCCAACTATAAAATTGTGAGTCTTGCATTGATTATAAACTGTTCTAGAAAAATATAAAATATGTATTCCAAAGCTCCTTTAAAATAAATTTTAAAAAACTAACTCTGTGAGAATATGAACATATATTAGAGAGAGAAATATATGTCCACATACACGTCATATTTTATATGGCCTGGCTTGATGTTTAAGAAGCCTAGGCTAATTCTGTGCTTTTATTTAAAGAGTATTATGTTTATTTTGGGGGAATAAATTGTGGTTTCCTTTTTTTTCTATTTTTTTAAAGGTTAAAAGGAGATATGGCCTACAACTATAGAGGTCCCAGAACAAAGGAGGACATAATTGAATTTTCTAATAGAGTTGCTGGGTAAGTAGATATGCAGCACATGTTCTGAATGGTGACCGTGATCTGTGGTTATTATCACCATATAACACACAAGTGATGATACGATTTACAGGAGTTTACACGTGTATTATCATTATAAACATTGAATTCAGAAGTTATCACTTCTAATCGGTGAGTTCTGATGTCAAACTTGTGATTTATAAGAAATTATACATTCCCCAATCTAAATTATTACTAATATCATAAGCCAACTTGGAGTTATGTGACTTATAAAAGCAGAAGGCTATAGGTGCTTATATAAGTGCACAGAACTCTTCTTTGACTTCTGATATATGTATTTACAAAACAACAACATATAATATTTACATGCTAAAAGTGTTTTTTTGCTGTCACTTCAGCCTTGAAAGTCAGAGTCAAGTTGCTATCCAATACAGATGAATGTATACAAGTATATTCTAAGCATGATTTCATAATTATATATAGGAACACCTTTTGGCCACCGGGTTTCACATTTCCACTCAAAAGTAAATTCTTAGTGGAATTACAAAATGTTTACTATAATAAGTGGAACTTAAAGTGAAGTATTGTGTGAAATATTGCTGGTTAATGAGGTGCAGTATATTTAAACCCTTTATTGAGACGGTGGAATTTAATAATTAACAATGTATATATTAATTACTATGGAGCTTCTGTGACACATTACCATAATAGTATTTCAAATAATGAAATTACATACCATTTTTCCTCAACAATATAACTTCTTCCAGATTTTTTTTTTAACCTTTATCCATGGTAGTGTTTTTTGTGTTTTTGTAAAATTATTAATAATAATAATATCATTATTATTGTTACCGTTTATTGATATAGCTCAACTATATTATGCAGCACTTTATAGAGAATGTGCAGTCATTCACTTCATTCCCTACTACACATGAGCTTAGTCTAAATTCTCTAAGGCACAAATATACACACACACACACACTCCAGTACATGCCAGAAGCGACCAGTTGTCCTACACATGGCGTTAGCACTGTGCAATTGTAGTGGTAACCACTGTTCGTTTTGTCATTTATTCTTTTTTCATCTGTAAATGGAGAAAAAATAATAGGCTATGTTGCTAAAGCTAATTACACAGAGATGTGGTGTGTGTGGCACATTAAACTCCTGTCTGTGGTCACTGTGCAAGTTAACTTATGATGATGCAGTTATGTGATAAAACTGATTCAGCAATCCACTTGGGAGTGTTACTTTATAAGTTACAGGTGACCAGTTTCAGAACATATACTCGTTTAATGTAATAAAAATAATTCCTATTAAACTCCTATATATACTTAATAAATGTAAACATATGTTATAGAACTGACCAATTGTACTTCATACTCGATTGCTAGAGAGCTGAAATAACCTCTATAGTTCATATCCATGTGGAAGCAAGTAGATATAACTATCTTGATCACAAAAAACAGTGATTAATAAACTGATCTCTTAAATAGTGAAGTTAAACAACTGCTTTAATTTTGTAAGTAGTAATATATCAATATATCCAATTATTTTTCTGAAACTCAAATTGTACATGAGCACTATTAGGGAGTCTGAAACATGTAGAATGACAGCTATGACATGTTTTACAATGTTTAGCTACGACCATTTCTCTTTTTGAAGAGAATAGAGGACCTGTATTCCTTGATGTGGTCATAATAATCATTTGCAATGTACATTGGCTAAAATAAACTTTGGGTATGTTGAAGTAATCCGTTATTATACTTTAATAGTGTAATACTTGAATGTATAAAGTATTGATTTTAATTGGTTTGCCTGTCAGTTGAAAGTTAAGTTGTATAACTTGTTTTGCAAATGTATCTCAGAATTGTGTATGGGGCTTGACCAAGTCTAGTTACCAGGTCAACTTGGCTACTAGAAGGGCAGTACTGTGTTATCCATGGTGCATTGGAATCCAGTCATCAGAGACATAGTCATGGGGATGCTTCCACTTCACAAGTATCTGTCTTGAGTCCACCACAGACATTGCATCCCTAGGACCGCACATTACCAGCGTTTAGGCGCTGATGAGAGCATTTTGGCAGCAAATCAAAATGAATCCGCAGCACTCTGATTTGCTGCCATACAATCACTCACCTGCTATAAACCTGTGAAAGTCTTGCTGCCCTTTTCATGTTTGGCAGGCTTGCTGCATTAAGGGTGAGTGGGTTCCATTATTTTGCTAATTTGACTAAATGGGCGTCTTTGTATTTAAACAGAGCTGTATAAAATTAGGTAATGTTGCTAGGCTTTTACATATTTGATACTTCATTTTAAGTGCTACTGGCATTCTGATGTCAATATTGTATACATTTTACTGAGATTATCTAATCATGTCCAAATTAGTACCTGCTTTTAGTTTCTTACCTTTTGTTTCTAACAATGCTGGTATTTGTATTTTATAGGGGCAGCAGCTTTGAGTTATATTTATGCATAGAAGGTTTTGCATCCAGTCTCCGTTTAGTTTCTGTTGTATTGTTCGTATTGTTTCTTATGTGTGCTCTTGTAAGGACCAGGACCAAATTGTCATTTTCTTTTGGCTGGGTCTTAGGTTAAAAACCATTTTCAAGCTCTGACTTAAAATAAATGTTACTACATACTGATCCTACCATATTCTAATATTGTATGAATAATCCCTAGTCTCCTGTAAAGCATGTATGTGTGTGTGAATATATATGTTATCCATTTTTTGTATTTTTGTTTTAAAGGCCGTTAATACGACAGCTCCCAAGCCAGCAGATGTTTGATCACGTTCAAAAACGTCACCGAGTGCTCTTTGTGTATGTTGGTGTTGAGTCTACACTGAAGGTGAAGACCTGAGTTTTCCAAACTTTGTGAGAAAAATGTTCATGCATGGTTCTGTTTTACAGTCTTATTAGTTAACTGGTATGTTTTAGTTTCCCATGAACTCCGGAAAACATGATTTTTATAGGAGTCTGTCTGTACCTCAATGTCTTTAGTATTGCAGTATTCACACAGCAAAGCTAGTCAGTGACGCACATTTAATTTTTTATTTTTTTTTAATTATTATCCAATTGCCTCCATATTTTTTAGTATGTTGTCAATAAAATAACAGTCGGTCTTCGTATTTGACGGATCAATGCATGTAGCTTAAAATCAGTCGTTTTAGAAACCATCGCTATTGCTGCACCTGCTTGGAACCTTCATGGGAAGGAATGTGTGGTCTGTTTCCAGATTTAAATTGTGCCATGTGTGTGATAACCAACAATCGATTTCACCTGAGGCTGTGCACACACTACAGAGTATTTCTTCCGATGCAATATCCTTAATGTTTTTACCCGGTCAGCATACCAATTCATGTGTACACACTATACACCTTTTACAAGATTTACCTTCAGATCTGTGCTCTTCATCTGTCATAACCATCGGCTGAAAAGATTGTAAACTCTATGGAGGTCTGCTTACACTGCTGGTCGCGAGTGCGTACACTCTTCAGAATTTGCCCGACATCGTTGCATAGTTTTATAGAGATTTTTATTACAGTTATAAAATCAAATGAAACGATACGATGTGCTTTGGTACTATAAAACAAGATCGTGGGAGCGTACACACTAATGCATTTTCGGACCTTATGGTCATTTATTGTGTGATTGGCACTATAATCGGGTGAAAAACCTGTAGTTTGTACCCAGCCTAAGTATCTCTGAATTTGCTTTTTATTTGTTTTAGAATGTTGGTGGCTTTTGGCACAGGAAAACGATCTGCTCTGTTTGTGTGTTTATCTTAACCTATGTTTAGTTTGGTCTTTCTGTGCCTTGGTATGGTAATGGTTATTATATCGTACCTGTACTCTGTAAATGCAGTTATTGCATGTGTTGCTGTCTTATGAACACCACATGTGTTTTTTGTTTTTTTATTTAATAAGATAATACAAATGCAATTGCCAAAAACATAACATATTTAGTTATCCTCTTACTTAACTGCAATACAGACCAGTATTACACCATATATCAATTGTTTCTCATGTAGCAGCTACTTTAAGATGTAGATGTAGAACATAAGTTCACACCAGGCAACAACATGTCACTTATGCTAGTTACAGTAAAACAAAAATAACAACACGAGGACAATAATGACATGACTTATCTGGATCTTCCCTAAAGAAAGGCAGCTGCTCAGTCCTCAGTCTAACCAGTGGCGGATCCAGGGGGGGGGGCGATCGGGTTGATCGCCCCCCCCCTAGCAGACACTTGCTGCCGACGGCTGCACAGTATGTGCAGTTCCTTCCAGCCGTGACAGGCAGGGACAGTGTTCTGCCCGGCTGCTCTGATTGTGTTTAAAACACAATCAGAGCAGCCGGGCAGCACACTGTCCCTGCCTGTCACGGCTGGACGGACCTGCACATAATGTGCAGCCGTCGGCAGCCTAAACTGTTAGAAAGGGGCGGGGCCTAAATCCCCCCCCCCCCCTAAATCGCCCCGGGTGCAGTCGTTTTCTAGATCCGCCCGAGTCTAACATATTATTAGAGCAGTGCAGAAGTGGAGATTTTAAATTTGGCATTACAATAATTCAGTGCTGTATGCTCATATTCAGGGCTTAAACAAATTATTGTATATTTATAGGTTTTAATATTTCACACCGTGTTAGCATTACTGGATGCTTTGTGATATCCTATGGTAGAAGGGATGTAAGTGGGGGTGCATAGAAGTTCAGTGGGTGAGTAAAATGGTTATTTCCCACCTCACAGTTTAATATGGTTTTGGACATTTTGTTCTGTGAGTATGTACAGATATAAAACTATAATTCACAAGCGCCAAATATATTTGTAATTATATAACCTTATATTTGGTGAGTAGTGATGTCACTTCTATAATATATAATTAAATTTGTATATTACGGAGTATAGTGGTGTCGCTTCTTATTCTGGAGGTGTTCTGTACTGTAATACGTATGTGTCAGTGAAGATAAAACACACTTGGATGTTAAAATCTCCAAACTGTATAATAAGAAATAATGTACCCCCTTAATGTTAATTAGTGTGTGTTTGGGGGGGTACATTAGAAGTCATCGTAAGAGTTCCTTGTTCGTCATATGGCCGTATGATTTACAGTAGGGTGCACATTCTTCTTATCTTTTTCTTATTTGATATTGATCATTATCAATGCTACAATGTTCGTTCTCACGGAATGAACTTCAAACTATGGACAGACCAAACATGCAACAAATGTTTGAGCTCAGTACTGTATGTGTTTACAGTGCGGCCCTCATAGTGATGAAGGGATACCTGCCTTGAGGTTGACAGCCACTGGTCAACAACTCCAGTGATTGTAGTTATGGACAACGTACCCTTGAGTACAGCCATGTGAATGAATCCTACAAACATAAAGATTATATTGTTTGTTTTGTTTTTTTATGTTTTACGTGGCAAAGAACAGAGTAAAATGCATTTTTTATTTACCATAATTTGTATTAATATTGTTTTTTTACAGGAGAAATTTATTGAAGTTGCCTCAGAACTTATTGTGTACACGTACTTCTTTTCTGCTTCAGAAGAAGTCTTGCCTGAGGTAAATGTCTGCTTATAAACCATATAGGGAAGGAAAATACTTGATTTCTACAATTCTAAACCCAAATGGACAGAAAAACCTGGCGCTGACTATAGCAGTCTGTACCTTGTATAATATAGATACAAAATCGATTCAAATAACAATTAATATACTTAGATAGGAAAAAATTGCTCCAGTCACGATCATTCATATATTACAGCAGTCAGTATAACAACCTGGAGTTACAGATCATACTCTGTACATCTGACTCATGAAGTCCTGCAGGCTGCTTTTAGCTCCGCCTACTAGAACTACATGCCGAATCACTCTTCTGCAATTTAAACTTGTTCTCTCTCCATTATATTGATCTTACCCCACTCCAGGCTTCGTAAACTGAAGCTATTATTTTTCTTTTAAGGAAAGCTTGCCTCCCCATAGCTAGTATTACTGTGATGCCGCAGAAGGCCGACTCTTCTTTGAGCACTTACAACCTTTTGATCTAATCTCCAGCCTGCTGCTCATGGAATATTTTGATTCTAAGGGGGAGTTTCAGTGGGCGGATATCGCTGTGATTTTCGGCTACGCACATTGCCAACTGTAATGGTAAGGAATCTCTGCTTATTTTTCCTTGCACCTCCATGGGATAAAGGAAAAATGAGCTGAGATTTTGGCCTCCCCATCGGCGCAATGTGTCTCCGTGGACTGCTCTGGAGACACATTGTGCTGAGTTGAATCTACCAATCTGTTGATTGGTTTTGAGGCTGGAGTACAAAAGTGTGAATTTGAGCATCCCTTATTGGCTCCTCGGCCCAACATTTAAATTTGTATAGATTTCATAAACTGCTTGCCCTGCATTTGATAGCATAAAGTCTGATCGGGAATCCAATCCCATTCTATCGACATGTGTATAATTGTACTGAACAATTCAGTCATTTGTATGCATAGCTACACTTAGAAAATAGGATACGTCTTTTCTTCCAAATAAAGTATGCTGTTTTTGTAGCTCACCACAATTTTGCAGCCATATCAGAACCATATGGAATGTCTAAGTTTTTGAATTACTCTAGTAATACTGGTCTTGTTCAAGAGCCAAAGTGTAATTTTCTCCTGGTGGGATACATTTGTTTATACATTTTTAATTGCAAAAGTTTTAGGTGATGTTTATTACTGCTATTGTGTTTCAACCGACATTGAAGATATTCTGAACATCTGCATGAAACTATTGGATTCAATTCTGCCGTGCTGCACTTCTTGTAAAAATAGAATTGCTAATAATGCAATAAACTAGCAATGCATTTCATTATCTTATTCTTTTTTCCAGTATGTCACCCTGAATGAGATCCCAGCTATCTTGGTATTTAAAGACTCCTCTTATTTTGTTTATGACGGTGAGCTCTTATTTTAATGTTTTTCTGTCCACATGAATTTACGTGAATGTTTCTGGGTTAGCTCTGGATGTGGGAGATGCACTTCACGTTTTGGTGAGTCTTAAAAGACAATCCCAAGGTACATGGAAAGGGGAGAGGAGCCTATCTATATCGTTCCATAAGTAAAGTTGAGCATTTTACACACTATTTTAATGTAGAAATAGTTAACTAAAAAAAAACTACTCGCAACTACTGCAGTTTTTAGCATAAAGAGCATTCCATCCCAAAAACCTAGTCTGTAAATGTCACAAGTCAAAGTCTTCTTGTAGGTAAATTTGTAGCTTGGCGGCGTGTGTTTCAGACAATTGGTCCGTATTGGACAAGATATATATAAATGTGTGTGTGGTAGGAATAGACCATGATATAATACAAGTACTAAATCGTCCATGATATAAGAAATGATAATCTTAAAATATTACTAAGGTAAAAAAGTACTTAATCTTTCTTGGTTCAATACATAAAAAGTTTATTTAATAAAAGTAGGACAAAACATAACATTATTAACATAGAATACAATACATTTGTATAACATCCACAATAATTAGTATCTAATAGCACAAGTATGCCTGTGGGTCGATAACAAAGTCGCTTAATCAAGTTTGCTGTCTGGGCATCCAGTAAATCCTTATCAGTCACAAAGAGACGTTTCTTCCATACACTTAAGGTCTTGCCAGCTGGCCTATAAAATATTTTATTGGTGGTTCTAGCAATGTTTTGGCATCTCTGCCTACGCTTGTGTTGTTGCTGGAATGCCAGTAGCAAACGCTGGGTGTGATGTCAATCGGCAATCAAAATTTCCTTCCTCAAGGGTGTCAAATTGCAAGTTGTGTGACTGCATTTATGCCTAGCCCAATTTACTTGCTGCTCTTTGTATGCTTATGCTCTTAGTTATTACTACGACTGTCTTTAGTAATATTTTTTATTTTGTGGCTTTAACATTGTTTTATATAATGTTTTTTTTTATATTTTTATATAAGTCCTTGTTCATACTTGTTACCGAGTAAGTAGTGAATGGGTTACATGCTTTACTTGAACAGACTTAAGGCAAAGATATGCTAACACGGACATGTATCTTTTTGTTCTCCTATATACACAGATTGTTTGTCACGCTCCATTGTGTTAATAGCCTTTTGTGTATCAAAATAGCTGTATCAGCATAGGAGTTAAACACCCCTATGCTTTAGGAATGCTTCATGTGCAAAGTGCCACACACAGTCAAAATACATTTTGTGAACATACCATAAGCCATACACTCTTTGTCTATGGGAAATTACACAAATAAATGCTCTATGAATATTTATGTAGCTCTTGGCATATTGCTTTTTAGCAGTTAAATAGGGATACTCCCTATTAGTGTACACTTTCCTGTTTGATCTCTAAGTTAAATGATTTGCTTCATAAAATATTACAGTAAATCTTCAACATTGACAGCATTCAAAAAAACAAAAACCTAAAACCAAAGAAAGTACTAAACAACATAAAACAAAATAAACTAATTGCAAGTTTATTTAATAAAAAATAGACTAATCATGTAATGAATTTTTATTAGCTCCTCTCTACCTTCAACTAGTTGTGATGTAATTGCTTTTAAATAATCAGTAATTTTTATAGATAAATATATGTCTGTAATAAGTTATTAATTATTATTATCATTCTCTTTTATGTGTAAGGCACCACAAGAATTCAACAGCATCATACATAGGGGTCTAGAACATACAACAAAATAATTTAAGTACAAAAGAGACAAAATTAATTAACGAGAAACAACAAATTTACATGATGACATAATTTAAAACTCACAAAATGACATAATTACGTAAGGAAAACACTAGGAGAGAGAGCCTTGCTTGTGAGAGCTTACATTTTAGAGGGAACCTGCAGACACAGAGAGGGTCAGTTATCTTTGGCAAATATCATCTTTTTTTTCTGTAGACAGATATAAAATCTTTCACTTATAAATAGTTTAGAAGAAGGTGACATTTCCAATTCTTTTTCCAACTGTAATAAAATTTGTTTGAGGATTTCATGAATTACTATGGAATCAAATTCTAGTGTTTTATGCACTGAAAAAAAGAAGCATATTATTCTTCTATCATTGATGGAAGTTTCTCTTTGTTCCATGGTTGTCGGAAGCGTAAACTGTAGAGTCTTTATAGTCTCCGTTATTTTGTCACTGCTGATTTGTATTCTCAAGATTTTTGACGCAAGTTCGTTTTTGAGGTGTTCTTTTATGTAGACTTGCAGAATTTCTTTACAGTTCCTGTGGTTTTGCCACCTTAAAATTATAATTTGGATATTTGTTGATTTAAAAAAGAAAAGTGAAGTACCAATCTTTATTTATAGGCCCTATTACATTTAAAATGTATTTTTATTACTGTACATTTAAAAAAAAAAAAAAAAATTAACCTATTTCTAAATATTGAGTGTGTTAACTGATAGTAAAGCAAACCCTCAATCAAGACAACTGACGGGTTAACCTCATATGGAGGAAAGAATTTTTCTGTCTCAAGAATGGCAATTAATTCCTTGATCAATAACCCTTATTATGATATTTTACTTATAGCTACAAATACCATTCCTTGAGAGCGGAAAAATGCATTAATCTATTTTAAAGCCACAATTTCATGATTATTTTTTTTAACCTAAATCAATGTAGCAGACTCTTAAGCAGCTTGGTAGGTATTTTTTCCTTAGGTTGTTTCTTCACACTGTTATTAATGATTATAAATCTGCTTACTTTCCCACAACGTAATACGACTACCATGGAAACCACAGTCACATGGCACAAAATGTAGAGAGGTTTTGGAAGACCTTTCTGAGTGTAATATAACCCCCCCCCCCCACACACACACACACACACACACATACACACTTTCACATGATATGTTGAGACTGTGTCAGGCAGCCATACTTTTTTCTCCTCCAGAGAGATTTTGAAGAGGTGATAATGATTTATATGAGGATAGCTAAGAAAAAGATCATCTTTAAAAGGTACTTAACTTGCTATGTAATGAAGGAACACACCCCTTTCCCCTTGCCCTGACTGCAAGTGGAGGTTTCTGGTTACAACATCATGTCCAGTGTGACTTGCATTTTCCTAATGTTAAGCCTGATTTTTTTTTTCATGGGATTACAATTATTGTATACAAATTTATTTAATTAAGATCTGTGTCTCAAAGTGACCATCATTTAAAATTGTAACATTATTCAACTTTTCTTTTTTTGATCAGCATAAAATATAAAAACAAAGTCTGACATTAATAACACACCCATTACTTTATCCATAAGAACTGTATCTAGAGCTGTAATTATTATAAACATTGCTCCACTAACATTAAATGATTACATTCTAGTGCATGGGAACTAATCATAACATACATTTCTAAACAAGTTTGTTTGTTTGTTTGTTTTTTTTAATGTTTCCCTACTGAGTTGTGTCTGTGCTTGTAGGTAGATTAGTATGTCTTTCCAGGGAAATGTTATTTCTTACACATAGACAGATGTTTGCTAGTATTACAATAATCATTATACATATGTAAGAATGTTTTTGTGTGAGATATTTGACATGAAGTTTGAGTACCTTTACTCACCAGTATAAAAGCAGAATTAAGAAAAGCACACTGATAACAGTGAAGAAGGTGTTCCGTAAGTCCATCACCTGCAGCCAGATATTTCTTCTTTCTGATCATTTTGAAAGCTGTTCAATGCATTTATGCAGTGATGTTAGTGGGAGGGTCATTTTCTGTAATTCCCCTACTAACGTAAGAAAGGGAAAGTGAAAATGAACTAGGAAACTGCATCTGCAACTACTAAGTTCTATTGGCTAATCATTTCCGTAGATACTACAAACCTTTACAGTGAAAGAGCTCTACTGGGCAGCATTGCTAAAGTAACTACTGTAAATGCCTAAACATAGCAAATCTGAAATATGTGAATTTAAATTCCGCAGAATTGGTCCGGTGGATCTATGGGGCATTTTATCACTATTTCAACATTTGACAATTAGTGTCATAACTGAAAAGTAGAAAACCAATTATTAAGGTAAACCTTTTTAATGTGGTGTGTGACACTAATTGGTAGATTAAATTCCCAGCGTTATTCTTTAGACCAAAGCGGGGGGCGCATCATTACCCTTGGTATGGTAATTATAATACAGATTTCTGCAGGGAGCTGCAAGAAAAAACGCGTTGAAATTACCGTACTAACGGTAATAATGCGCATCAATTACCATAGTAACGGTAATGATGTACGCCTCGCGTTGTTCTAAAGAACAGTGCAGGGAATTGAATCTCACCCTAAATGTGTTTTGATGTTAATTATTTTTGCATAAACCGAGAACCACCATATAGCGCCCCCACCTCTTTTTTTTTTTTTTTTATGTTTGATTTGGTTTGTGGCCAGGGCTGCTGATTTGCCAGCAGGTTTAGTTTAGGATGACTGTATTATCAGGGAAAGTGTTTCCCAAATTCCTAATCTTGAGATTTTGACAAGAGAACATGATGTAAATCTGGCTGGAGAGATGTGAATGTGGAGTAATGTGTCATCTCCGTATGTAAAGATGTCTGTTAAAATAACATACGCGTAAAGTGCAGGTAACGACAAGGGTGACCAGTGTGTGGATCCTTTGACCACGCACCTTCAGCAATGCTTCAGAAAAGATGCATACACTAGCACCTTTAATAACAAGCAAACATATCTCTGCAAATATGAGAGATCACTGACATGACTGTTCTCAAATATATTTGATAACTTCATTACTCACCAAATATGCAGGTGTGTTTTCATATATTCCTGTCACGTGTTAGAATTGGACACACTTCAGTAAACTGTAGATGGCATGACACTCTCTTTTGTACTTTTTATAGTGTAGAAAATTGACAGCACTTGGCTCTATTTGTAATAATTAAGATGACCACCAATATGCCCTCGCTACTCACTTAAAATGCATAAAGTTCAGCACTCCGATACAACACCATTTATTGAGCACTTCTAGCTACACTTACATGAAACTTAGTGATTTCAAAGAGCCAAATCGGTGGATTTTGCATCCGTTATACGATCGTCATATAATGGAGGTATGATCCTGAAATTATGGATCATTAAGTTTCACTTTTATGTAGCAAGTATTGCATCGTCAGACAGTCTGGATCCATTAAATGCTCGAAACAACATGTTAGGACCCTGCCAGTGTTCTGACTCATGTTTCTCAAGTATGACTGAGCTGTGAAGCTCTTGTTTCACATAGAATGAATATAGATGTAGTAATACATAAGCATTCAAAATGATTGCATAAATGATACCTTGCTGTTTGTTAGTAAAGTAAACTAATATCTGTAGGTTCATCCTATGTGCTCAACAATGATTAAGTAGTTTGAGACTTACAAACTTTTGTCTCACTTTGTATTATTTTATCCACCAAAACATGCTAAATAGAAAACAATGGTACCTGAAATGCACATTTTTTTTAAATATAATAATATATTCACTTTAGGTGAAAGTATCAATTTCAAAATGTTCTTGATAACTTTCTATTGTCAAATGTAACCAAGCTGTTCTTTGTGTGTTTTCTGTAAAGAATATGAAGATGGAGATTTATCCAGCTGGGTGAATAAGGAGAGGTTTGAAAGCTATCTCCATGTTGATGGATTTACACTGTATGAGCTAGGAGACACAGGTACCGTATACTACATTGTTCGGATTGTCATGAATGTACAGAGTTTGTTTTGTACACAGGCAGAAACTATTCTAATTGTAAATAATTATTAGTAGGTAAGGAAGTAAAGTGACAGTTTCTCAGTTTTGCCACTATTGTTATAACTACTAAGCAGTAGTGATAAAGTGACAGGTCTCCTGTACCTTTATAAATCCAGGGTAGGAGGGACTTGTAGTAAAATTGAACTTTATTCTATAGCCTTGCACTTCTAATACTGACGTGACAAACCTCATAACTGTATTAGTAAATTGTAACTTTACAAATGTACTTCAACTAGAAGCCTAGCGGCTTGCTATGGGTTGTCTAATGACAGCTGCCTGCAGCACCACATGTGTCTTGCTATTGTATTTTCAGTGTATTTTGTATTTGTTAGGACTCTGTTGAAATTGATAAATAAGCAAATGTATTAAAAGCACTTGTGTTTTACAAATAAAAACAAAACCCACAGAAAGATTACCAACTCGCAGACACATTTTTTGCACAAAGTACTTTTCTCTACATGTATGTAATTTAAAAGAGGCAAAGTCAAACTGCTGATGTATAAAGTGCACACAGGGCTTATTACATAACTTTGTTTTCTGCTTGTAGGGAAACTTGTGGCTGTGGCAGTAATTGATGATAAAAACAATTCAGTTGAACATACACGGTAAGAATATGTATGCTCTGTAATTTTGGCTCCTAGTTAATTCCTGGTAAACAGATACATTTTTAGCTATGTTGCACGCATTAATTTTGCATGGATTAAATCTGTGTAGGCTTTTGCATTATTTTTATTTAACTTTTTTTTTGATAGTTGCAGAAACCTTTATTTCTCTTTCCTGCCATTGGGGTTGAGGTGTGCAGCCTGTGGGTTTCCCCCACCTCTGCCAGCGTTGTAGCCGTCTCCTCTGTGCACATGGAGGGCTATGTGCTGCAAGATTTGCTAGCCTCCTCTTTTTAAAACAAGCAGTTCTTAGGACGACAGCGAATTGTATGGGGATGTTCGGCTCAGGCAGATCTCCATCTCAGAGTGAACAACTGTACAGGCAACAGAAGGTTGTAATTTAAGTATAAGTATTTTAATGAATGAATAACAAGGTTTTTTGCCTTTTAACTTGAGGAAATAAGTTCAATTGTAATAGACCCTTAATATTATTGGCTTTCAGTGCACACTCCGCTCTTTATTCTTATAGGCTCATGTCATGTCAGCAAGATATGTCTACTTCTTAGCCATTTTACCTGTTGGGTTCATCTGTTTTCGCTTCTGCAAGCTCAGCTCTCAGGAAGCTGATCCCTTAGAACTAGATGGGTTAGTGATAGATGCCACTAACAGTCAGAGTATTGAGAACCTCATTTCAGCGGTTTGACTAAATCTTGACTTACTGGACATTGAAGACTCTCCAGCTGAAGGATCAGCCTTATTTCAACGTAAGCAAAAAATCCAACCTGTCAGCGGATGCAGTTTCTATGACTAATATGCGATACCAGGCTCCAATAGGCTTTCTGCCAGGAGACATGTACAGTCCTGGAGGTAACCAGTCCCTCAGTTCTTCTCTGTATGAAGCTGACAGGGAAAATGGTATACACTCAGGTGTTTGCATGGAACATTCTGAGGAAGTGGTCAGGGTTCAACTATCACCTGGAAGCCCAGTTTATCAGTCTGTCACCAAGGACTTTCCAGTTTCTCAGGTGGTGGCTAATAGTTTCCAATTTAAACAAAAGCAAGTAATTTGTTATACTTGAGGGGGATAATTCTTCAGCTTCAGGGACTAGGGTCTTGGGAAGAATTGGCCCTTTTCATCAGTGTGCTGGAACTTCGGGAAATGTATCTCGCTCTGGAGGGGGCTCACACAGTCCTAGCAGGCAGGTCAGTCTGGATCCAATTGGACAATGTCATGATGGTGGTATATGTCAACCACCAGTGGGAAACCCAGAGTTTATAGGCGATGAAGGAAGCCTCCTGGATTTTGACATGGGTAGAAGAGTTTGTCACTACAGTATTCACAGTCTTCATCCCCGGGGAGGAGAATTGGGAGGTGGACTTCCTCAGCAGACATCATCAGGTTCTCCTGGGAGAAGGGTTGCTTCACCCGGAAGTCTTCGATCTTTTGGGTCAGTCGATGGGGCTTGCCAGACATCGACTTAATGGCCTCTTGCCATAATTTCAGAGTAACCGGTTTCTGTGCGAGAACCAGTGAATTGATGGCCTTTGCCGTGGTCTCCATGACTCTCAAGTAGGTGTACAGCTTGGGTTATATCTTCCCTCCACTCCCCATGCTCCTTCTGGTTGTGAGTAAAGTCAAGAGTTAGAGTTTGACTGTCACCCTGGTGGCTCTAGGTTAACCATGCAGTTTCTGGTTCACCGGGGTGCTACAAATGTCAGCAGGTCCAGTTTGGCGGCATCCCATGCAAGCCGATCTCTTGCATCAGTTACCCTTTCTTCACCAGGATCATCCTTGCCTAGCTTTAACAGCATGGCTGTGGCTTCAGTGAATCAGCTTTGCGTCTATCTGGTCCTCTTTTCATGCATATGCAAAGATTCATTGTCATTCAAATAGATACATTAATGGAAAAATTTAAATCTTCAACTTGCCTGATCTATTGTTGTCCAAATGGAAATCCAACAAAGTCAGTACGAACAACTGCCACAAGGATCTAGTGGCGTAAATAGTTGATGTAAAATGTTATAGTAATGTCAATGCAAATCAAATTAAGCTCAAATAAAATGAGTTTACATTAATATATCAGATACCGTAACTTGTTTAGTAACCATAATACTATACCCTATTAAGAATCCATTCTTCTTATGATACATCAGTAACCGAGTTTCAGTCTAGCTGACAAATTACAATACATTCAAACAGGTTTTGTCCTAGATAGAAGCTGTACACTCATACCCCTTCCTCTTAAAAATTCTAATCTGTGATTATGTGCTAGAAAATAAATAAAACGTTATATGTCACAATCGGAATAATCAGAGATTTTTGTCAATCATCATTTATTTATATAGCGCCACTAATTCCACAGCGCTGTACAGAGAACTCATTCACATCAGTCCCTGCCCCATTGGAGCTTACAGTCTAAATTCCCTAACACACACACACACACACACACACACACACACACACACACACACACACACACACACACACACACACACACACACACACACACTGAGAGACTATGGTCCATTTAATAGCAGCCAATTAACCTACTAGTATGTTTTTGGATCAATCAGTACCATGGACATACATGTACTCCTTATGTGCTTTATTGTAGAATATAGAATAGCTCAATTGTCTTTAAATTTCAAATTGCTATATTCAGAGACTATTTAGTCTGTTAAGTATAAAAACGGTTCTTAAGCAGAAAAGAATCTCTTTATGTACATTTATAAAAAGGGATAGAGTGGAGCAATGGACAGAATTCAAATAAGTTCCCTTAAAACCTAATTAAATGGAGTGATGTACTCTACTTTGTTGACAATGTAGGTATTCATTTATTGCAGTGAACATCTGTTTGTAATATCTTTGCGAACTAGATTGAAACTTGGTTACTGATGTCACAAAGAGAAGGAATTCTTGTGAGAATATAGTTTTACTACATATATCTGTGATTTATATTTACATTACTATAAAGTGTTACACCAAATATTTGCACAACTGAATTCTTGTGTATATGTTTTAATCTAAGGATGGAATTCACCTGAATTTTTCAGCATTTAGTTTTAAGGGCAGTGCAGATGGTATTCTCTATGTATGTACTAAATGAACAAAAGCCAGAATTCACAGGAACTTCCATTAAATGTCTGTCAATCACAATCCGTTTCTTCCTTGCTTGCTAATTGCCTTTGGCCGGTGTAGGAGTCCAGGGGAATTTTATCAGAGGTGTGGTTTTTTGTTTTATTTTTTTCTTTAAGCTTGGACTATGATAGATCAAACTAAAAGAAATCTTTCATTTTATATTTAGTGGTTTGGAAAGTATTTCACTGAATACAACTTTATTTTCAAATTGTTGTGTTTTTCTTTTTTTTTTTTGTAGTCTGTGGTATAATGGAGTGCCTGGGCAAACCCCAGGCACTAAGTTGCTATGGTGCCTAAGCAGGGCCAGATTAACGGAATGGAGGCCCCTGGGCTAAGGGGGCCCCCGTGAGGCCCCCCCGTTAGCAGACTGGCCCCCCTGTTAGCCTCCCCCCCCCCCCCAGGCGCTTACCTTCTCCTGTCACTGCAGTCCTCCTTCCGCGGCGCGCTGTAAGCTGCTTACTGAGGAGATCTCGTGACACTCTCGCGAGATCTCCTCAGTAAGGAGATTACTGGGCGCCGGAGAAGGAGGACTGCAGTGACAGAGCTCAGCATTGATCAGGCCGGGGGCGCCCCCGCCCCTGTCCCAATCAATAATTCTGCTGAGCTCTGTCAAGGGCCCCCTGTATGCCCGAGGCCCCTGGGCTGTAGCCTAGTTAGACCTCGGATTAATCCGGCCCTGTGCCTAAGTCCTGCAGAGATGTGCTCTGTGTAAGTCAGGACATATTTACTTCCATGTGCACTGCTGTGTCATGCTGCTCTCAGATGAGAAGACACTGCACATGGCAGCAGAGAACTAATCTAATGCCCCAAAAATGCCATGTGCATGATCTGTTATTTTGGAGCTCATGGAAAACTGATCACAGATCAGTTACTATCTGATCAGCCAGGTGTACGCTCAGTAGGGGCACATTAGAATTCAGAGGGAAACTGCTGTGTTATCAGTTCCCCTCTAACTCTATATGGAGGAGCAGCGTGACTGTAAGTGAGGGGGAGGAATTAATGATGGAGGTGCTACTAATAAAGAATGATGGAGGAAGTTAATGATAGGATGACAGGTTAATGCGAGAGATTAATAATGTTGCAGAATGAAGAGTTTGATAAAGATGCAGAGATTAATAATAGAAGGGTTTATGATAAAGGATTGTGATTAATGATTATGCAAGAAGTAACTGTTGATGATATATTGATGGGAGGGATTTTACGATTACAATGATGAAGGGGAGATGATGGGTATAGGGTGATAATAAAGAATGGGATGTGTGTAAAGGGATGGATAATGGGATCCAGTGATCAATGATAGAAATGAGGGGGATCAATGGGTCTGTGGAGTGAGCGGGAGTGTAGAGGAGTGAGGTGGGGATAGAGATGGATTATGATATGGATGAAGGCGGCAGGTAGTGTGCACTGGGACCCATGGAGATAATGGGGCCCATGGAGACAATGGGGCCTGCTGCATGGCAGAAGCAGAAAGTCGGGGGCCCTGGTTCTCTCCTCCCTGAACCGGGGCCCACAGTTCGCTAGTTCCGCCTTTGGAAGGGGGTGTCATGTGTAAAAGCGGGTAGGTGCTATGTACACAGTCTTCTGTTTAAAAAAAATTTTTACATTTATTTTAATATATTTCTCAAGACATGGATTAAGTTTTCTGTATAAATATCCGCAAGGAGACTCCATTAGAGAGAAAATGAGCTTGAACCAAACAAATAGAGGATAGACAAAAAGGTGCAGGTGTGTTATTTGTTAAGCTTCAGATCACACATAAATTCATATTAATATGATCCTCAGGTGTTTAATATTAATTATTAATAATATATATATGTATTTGTGTATGTGTATATATATATATATATATATATATATATATATATATATATATATATATATATGTATGTGTGTATAATAAATAAAAAAAATAATATATATATATATATATATATATATATATATATATATATATATATATATATATATATATATATATATATTATGACACACACACACAATGTTCTTGGATGCTTTCAAATTCTCTAGCGGCATATTACAAAACTAGGAGCTTTGTATGATGGTGTATTTCCATTAGGTTATTTTAGTTTAATTTTCATAAAGACACTGTTCATCTACCTTTTGTATGTCTCTTGTCATACCCTTTGTTGTATTTTGTGGGAGTGCTATGCTGTTTGTTTCCTCTCACCCATGAATTTGTACCACTATCTGCGTGGTCTCACATAGCTTACTCTCAATGTGTACCTGATGTTGCCATCATGCATAATTGTACTCATTTATTTGTTAATATGCTGAACTGTTTTCATGCTTATTGCATGGATGTCATATATGTAATAATTGTCTGGCGCAAACTAATCTGTGGCGCTCTATAAATAAACGATGATGAGGACAGTTATATTTCTGTGATTGAAGCATTGATTATGTTTCACATTTAATTTTTGGAAGCCAATTGTCACTAAATATATCCTGTAATAATAGCTAACAGCTGGAGTGATTGTGCAAACTTTTTTTTTTTTTTTTTCAGATTAAAATCTATTGTTCAAGACGTAGCAAAAGACTACAGAGATCATTTTCATCGGTATGTTATGGTCACTTTTTGTTGTGTATATACAGTTCTGTTACAGCAGCTGTTCAATGAAGACTCTCAAAACACATGGTGTTAGCAGTTTTGCTATTCACAATTCGCCTGCACAAGTGGATAATCCATTATAGAGGCATTGTGGAGGTTTAGTATATCTCAAATGACAGATATCACAGATAATGTACTCTTGTCATTCCTCTAGTTGTGACTAGGGGAGTTTGGCATTAACAAGTTTATAGGTGGAAATCTGTTTTACATCTGAAAAATCTATTATATTTTTGATATGTGGTTCAAAATGGTGGGTTGTATGGTCTTGTCTTCCCTTGAAAAATAAGTTGCCCACAGCTTCCTTTCATACATTTCTGTTGGGATGAATAAATGAGCTGCCGTAAAACAGTAATGTATGCCGAGAGCAGTCCTTGATCACATTTATTGGTTTCTTAACAAAAAAAAGCAATTGCCACAAATTAGTTTCATTATCATACAGTATATCATTAATGTCCACCTTGAGAGACATGACAGCCTCAATCAGCAAAACCTGATCTTATCCAATATATTGAATCTGTAAATGAATAAATTGTTACTTTCACAAGAATGAGTAGGTGCATCTTACTGTCCATGGATTTCTAAAATAGGTTTTCCTATTTTATAAATTCAGCTTGGTGGTTAACTGGTGTGACTACAGTAGGGTGACAAATCCATTATATGTCACTCCTTTTAATAATACATTTTAATGCATTTCTTTGAGAATATACCTCCTGGTTTGTAAAGATGACCTTCTAAAGACAGCTGGTATAAGAAGGGTTAAATCGTTTTGTATTTTAATTTTAGCACAGAGTACATAAACAGTATTCCTAATGGCTTTAATGTACCCCAGTACAAGTGAGATCACTTACTTTTGTCAAGCATTTTCATTTTGTGTTTTTTGCTCATAGAGACTTCCAGTTTGGACATATGGATGGCAGCGATTACATTAATAGTCTGCTTATGGAGTAAGTCAGTTTGTAGTTTGTGGTGTTTTTTTTTTATTATTTGTTTTGCTATTACCATTGTGTATAATCATTTGTGCTGCTTTTCTTCCATATTTGAATGAATCGGCAATTGTCACTACAGTGTATCTGTCCATATCTAAGCTTCATGTTCCATCATTTACCCACTTACTACCATACAAAAATGGAAAGTTACATTACTTAGATTTGTAATACAGGTGAATATACAAGTGATATAGGTGAATTGAATAATCTTTTATGTACCTTGATAAATGTATATGCTCCCAATCAAAACCAATAACAATTTTATAAAAATGAGACCCCACCGTGCCTAAACTTCAAAAAGGTGAGATAATTATGGCAGGTCACTCTAATGCTGTATTGATTTATACCTTGTCCACATCTTCCTCTGTGATCCAGCCTACCGATTTATAACTTAAGGTTTAAAGCTTTGACAAATCTTATTAAATACCCCCTCATACCTGAAAGATTCAGAGAACCCACTAGTAGAGAATGCACTTACTACTCAGATGTACACAATGCTTATTCTTGAAATGTTCAACCATGATTGAACCCTGTAATGGTGCACCCCATCGTGTGGTCAGGTCATTCCTCTATTACGGCGTACATCACCGACTTGACTCATGCTGATTTATCTCAACATGGATAATGAATCCCTCCTCCGTAATGCCACGAAAAATATGCATTTAAGGGATCTCTTAAATTAATATTTTACCCAGATATTTTCCAAATGGAAGGTCCTTAAAGCAGTCCAGAGGGGACACTTGATCATCATAGCCTCTAGAATTAAAAATAAATAAACTCGCCAAAAATATAGCTTTGCCCACACATTTATATGATTTGGGAGCACAACACAAACTTACGCCCAATCCAACTAACTACCTTTGATAAACATAACTTTACAGCTGAATTGTATCTATTTCTCTCCCAGCAGACACACAAGAACCTTAAGTGGTTAATGCAACACGTCTATGAAAAAGCAGATATCATTCTGGCTACTAGACAAAAAGCTAAATTTAGTAGAGACGAATTCCAAAAATATTATCCCAAATTATTTAACTTAAAACAAGAATCTGAGTCTCGTGTGACCCCCAGTCAAGAGAATTTTAACAATTATCTTTCAAAACATGGGTGTGCCTAAATTATCACAAGCAACAGCGAACAACTTAATAGACAAACTACACAAGAAATGAAAGACCAGAAATCTGGGACCATTATTTTGAATACCAATCCCCCATTTCTTTCTATTTTTAAAGCTGTGATACAGGGTGAACCCTATCCCAAAAGTATGCTAGACGCACGTATACGGGAGTTATAAACCCATATCCCTTTTGAGCAACAAAATTAAGTTATATGCTAAGTTCCTAGCTAACCATTGTAAAGGGTTCTCCCAGTGCTAATTTATTGTGATCAGGACAGGGTCATATTGGAGAGCCAGGAGTAATACAAGCACTGTCAACTTGGTACAAATTATTAAGGGAATCTGCTTCATTATTAGGCATTTGATTGAATCACGTGGAAATGTTTTAAACTTTAGAAGCCATTGGATATTTTGTAGCAAATATCCAGGCTTTATACTCAAACCCCACTGCTAAAGTTATGTCTCCTCTGAGAAGGGCCAGAATGGGACTAAAAATCAGCCCTGGCATTTAAAGTACACAGGCCCATCTACGTTCCAGATAATAATAATAATTACAGTACTTTTTGCAAAGGTCATAATCGGAGAATCTATGAAAACATGCTGCTGTCAAACAGAAGTATTCTTGAGGAACAGCTCCCTTACGCCTCCTCTGGCTCTCCAGTTTACATGGAACTACAAGTCCCACCATGCCCGACAATAGGCTGTCAGGTATACTGAGATGATTGGTTCCACAGCAGTTGGAAAGCTACAGGGTGTTGGGGTATGTTACTATAGGCCTCTGTGGATCAGCTGTTTGCTGTTTGTTACCTGCCGTGTCCTGTGAGATACAAATGTATTACCGCACAGTTTGACTCTCTATTTGCAGCATAGGGCGCATCAGTATCAGACAATGGTATGTACAGGGCTGGCAAGAGAAATTTGGGGGCGGGGGTATAGTGAACGGAGCAGGAAAGAAACTGTGTGCCGCCGTGCAGCGTTGGCACCGAAAGGGGCATGACCACATTGTGTTGTGGGTGTGGCCAACATGGGGCATTGATGCATACATTATAATAAAACTTTACAGTTATCATGCCCCGCCAGCCACATCACTCCATTCCCCCCAGACACATGACACCCCCAGCCCACTGTACTTATCTATGCTTCTGGTGCTGCTGACATCCATTGGGGTGGGAACTTCCTGTAGAGTGAGCAGGGAAGCTCTTAGTCTCATCAGATTACCAAATCTCGTGAGACTTAGAGCTCCTCGGCTTGCTCTGCAGGCTGTGTCCTGTCCAGGGACTGGGAGCAGCTCTCCGCTCCCTCCTGCTAACCAGAGCTGGATTAACGCTCGGGGAGCCCGGGGTATTTAAGACAAGGGGCCCCTATTATGTAGCATGATTATAATTTTAGACAGATGTTAGACAAATACACAGGCAATAGTGTGTGCACTACTGTTAGTTGCACACAGCTCTGCCTTAACAACCAGTACAGTGTGAAGCGAGACATACCTCCCAACTGTCCTTGTAGTTGGACCAAATCTCACTAAATGAGACAGTCACCCAAATTTGGGACTTCCCCCACCAGATTCAGGACAGTTGGCACACTGTCTTGCTCTCTTCTACTGGTTCTTGTCACTTTCACCACCTGTGGCTGCTGGTGTCTTTAGTTACTGCTTGTCTGGAATGTTGGAGGCCCTATTTTGGAAAAAAATGGGTACATGTAATTTAGAAATTCCAATCAGCCCTGGTGTTTAATCAATACAACACATGTTTTATAATTAGTCCTTCCTCCAGCCCCAATATTAAAATAATAGTGCTCACATTTCATAAATAAATAAAGCTATTTCCCTCCCTCCAAACAAACCCCAGCAATAAATTAAATAGCTTTTAAGTTTAATAAATATTTCCCGCAACCATCACTGCCATTACATAATTCACATTTAATGAATAGACGTCATTTTTTTCCCAAACAGCCCCAATTTCAATAAATAACCCCCAAACCACCCCAGCATTAAATTAAGTCCAATTACCCCTTCTTAAATTGATAGGCCCCAATATTAAATTATATTGACCCACATACCCCCACAAATAAAATACCACCAATTAAAGAATTAGCCCCTACCTAAACACCACCATTAAATTAATAGCCTACCTCCCACATTATATTAAGTCTCCCCTTTCCCTCATGCCTGAGTACGTGCCCACAATTGATATTAAGCCACCATACAGCCCACAAATCATATTATACCACACAGTAATGCCCCTAATTCATATTATGCCACAATATGGCCCCAGTTCATATTATGCCACAATAGTACCCCAGTTTTTACAATAGTGCCCCCAAAACATTCTACCATATAGTGCCCCAAAATCATATTATACCATACAGTAGTGCCCCAGTTCATATTATGCCACAGAGTGAATATATTAACACCCCCCTTTTTTCTGTGCAGCGTCTTCTCTCCCCCCGTTTTAGTGTACTTACCTTTCAACTTCTTTTCTCCTCTTGTTTCTGTCTTCTTCTCCTGTTCGCTCCTCTCACAGCTTGCTGGACACCGGCAGTTTTGAAAGTGCTGCGTGCGGCACATATAGTCATGTGGCTGGTTCCTGGGGAGGAGCCAGCCACCAGGAAGCCTGTCATTGATAGGCTGTCAGTTACGGTACACTAACTGTCTGGGACCCGGCCCATCTGACCATCGGCCCTTCTGGCATTTGCCGGGAGTGCCAGATGGCCAGTTCGGCCCTGCCTTTGAGGCCGTTTCTATACAGACTTCACCCTATTAATAGAACCCCTGGCCACAACAGTTAGTGCCTCTACTGATGTCCATGGAGTGTAGCTGGGGGAACACACCATCAAAATATCTCCTAATTGTAGGTGAGATATTAGTATCCATCACACAACTGCAAACTGTGCAAGATTCTAGCGATCAAAAAAAATATAATTCCTAAACTTTTTTACACTTTTGAAAACCTCCCCATCAAGGTGCCTTATATAATATTGAATTACCTACAAAAAGCCTTCCTCAAATCTATTTGTAATTTCTTTTATCTATTCTGAAAAACCCAACATTCCAGAGAATTTCAGCATCTGAAAATAAATTATTTTGCCTCTCACCATGCCCAAGTTTTGCACCCCATAATACTTTGTCTGGCTAGGTATAGAAACCAAATTTCTTAACCTAAAGTTTCCATCATCTCTCTGGAGCTTCCCTAAATAAGATAGACCTCCACATTTTAATTCTCTACCTTCTCTTACATCCCCCCTAAAGTCGTGGAGTTCTTGTTTGTCCCAATTTAAACTGTCCTTCATTTCACTCATCAGCCCCATTTGGGAATCATTTTCCCCTGCAAGTTCAGCGCTTTAAATCCCAGTGTCAGGCAGGAATAAGATTTGTTATATATGACTAATCAGAATCATTGTCCAGCATTTCTAGACTTATACTGAAACTTCCCTTCTATGAATCTCAATTTTTTAAAATAATATATTAAATACTTTTAGGCACTTTCTTGACTCATTATCCCCCAATGGACACATTTTAATGATTGAACTCCCTTCAAATCAATCTATCTTAAATCTCCTGTACAATTGACCACTTGATATTTCCTTTTACTCTCAAGGACGCCAGGAAAGTGGGAAAATGATTTCTGTCATTTTCCCACTTTTCCTGGTAGGAAGTGAAGAAAGGTATAGCTCGGAGCTCTGTATCCACACTCATTTAAGAAACCGCTTTACTATAGTAGATAATTCACACCTGATTGGTTGTATCTTGGAAGTTTGCTACAGCAAATACGATCTGTTGGAGGAATTGTGGCCATAGTGGGATGTTCTGCCAAATTTAGGGGCCCTGTTCACTTATATTGTTATTCTGGGACAACGTGCATACTGGTAATTTAATTCAGTGGTTGAGCAACGAAGCACAGATTTTTTTTTTTTTTTTTTTTTGTTATCTTGCTTACCAAAAGTTCTAAGTAATGACACTAAAAAACTTAATCCCACATCGTAGCAGCAGCAAAAGGTTCAATAGCCAAAAAAGTATATCCATCCATATCCGCTCTTCTAAATGTTGTCTTGTATATTGCCTTTATGGACAAAATGGAATACTACTTTCATGACAAAGAATAAGTTCTCTGCTGTCTAGACCCTGTGTTTTTTAAAGACGGCTAAAATCCCCCTCAATCACAACCTTTCCTTAAATAATTAATTTGGCTAAATTCCATGTTATTTTATTATAACTATGCTATGGAGCCACTATACCTCCTATAGTGAAGTGTTCAAATCAATATAGAAAACATCTACAGTCTGTTTTTATTTCTGTTTTCAAGTTGTAATCTTATATGCAGCATCTTCAATGATATTTAGCAACATTTATTATTTTCATACTATTATACCTATAACTATTCTCTACCTACTTCTTCCCCCTCCTACCCAACCCCCCTTTATGTAACAATTTTGTTTGTAAATGTTTATTTTTCTGTAAGTTCCTTTCACAAATAAAAACTGCAAAAAAATATATAAACTGCACATTTAGGAAAAGCATTGTTCTATATGTTCATCTAAACTAGTAATTAATATTTATGTGTTCATTTTTGTCACTTAAATTGTGGTTTTGTTGTTCAGCATTCATTTTTCAGATATGCAGTGTATTTTATTTTATTACACATGGTTTTCTTCATAAGTTGTGTTTACAACAAAGAACAATTGGTAATCAAACTTGGGTACAGAAATTAAGTATTTGAAAATATTAATTTAATTTTAAATGTTTCACAAATATATTTAAAGTGTTTTGCTTGTATTTGTTTCTGCAGTGAAGTCCAGGTTCCCACTATTGTTGTACTTAATACATCCAATCAACAGTATTTTTTGCCAAGCAAGGAAATAGAGAATGCAGAAGATCTGATTCAGTTCATTACCAGCATTCTTGATGGGACAGCAGAAGTGAGTGCTAAACTATGACCCTTTTGTTCCCGCAATTGAGCAAATGATCTGTTATGTTATCCTTTAAGTTGTTTTAAAAGATGCAGTACAGATATAGTCCTGAAAAGAACCATCATTAAGAGAAACCATCACTATATAAATCAAATAACTATGGTTTAAGCAATTCTAATGCCTCCTTATTCTTCTGCCTGAAGAACAGTGCATTTTGTAGAGGTGAATAATTGAAAGTGCACCACAATATAATGATTTGGAATGACTATAATGGTGTGTAATGTGGAAGCACTGACAAGCATGCTATGACTTGAGTTACTAGCAAGTGATTATTTTTTTGCAGCCAATTATAAAATGGTTGACAGATATTACAGGAAGAAACAAAGACAATTTTGTAGCTTGTAACACCATCTCTTATATTTTCCTGTACTTACACTTAATATGTGATGTCTATTCCTATCCTATTTAAATAATGGCTAAATCTAAAATGCTCTGTATAAAACTATTCACAAATATATGTAAACATTTTGGCAGACTTACAAGAACTGAACATATTTGAAATTGGGGAGAGGTTTGGTAGTAGGGCTTACATCATCATCATTATCAGCTATTTTATATAGCGCCACTAATTACACAGCGCTGTACAGAGAGCTCACTCACATCAGTCCTTGCTCCATTGGAGCTTACAGTCTAAATTCCCTAACGTACACACACACACACACACAGACAGAGACTAAGGTCAATTTTATAGCAACCAATTAACCTACTAGTATGTTCTTGGAGTATGGGAGGGAACCGGAGCACCCGGAGGAAACCCACGTATATAAACATACAAACTCCACACAGATAAGGCCATGGTTGGGAATTAAACTCATGACAACAGTGCTGTGAGGCAGAAGTGCTAACCACATCTAAAATTTGAGGTGGGAGATGAGTGAATGATGAGTGAATGGCTGAGAGATTTGGTTGCATATTGATTAAGAAAATAGTTGTATTGTAGCAATATTTTGAAGGTGATGGCGACAGGATGGCGAGAGAAACTGGATGTAAAGCAGAAGATGGATTCAAGGCTGACACCATGGCAGCAGGCTTGGGAGACTGAGTTATTTGTGGTGGTGTTGTCCATGAGTGATATTTGAGGGGCAGTCTGGAAGGAAAATGAGCTCTGATTATGTTGAGCTTTAGCTAGCATTGGTCCATGTGAATATAGTAGAGAAACAGTTGGTCGCATGAGATATTTGAGAAAGGGAGATGTCAGTGGAGAAGTAGATTTAAGTGTCATCGGTGTAGAGGTGGTATTAGAGGCTGAATGAGCAACTTAGCTAACCAAGGAAAGATATATTCAGTGAAATGAAGAGGGCCAAAAACAGAGTGGAGGTTGTTCCAGAAGTAGATACATAGAAGGAGCTGTTGGGACAGGTAGGAAGTAAACCAGGTAAGAACTGTGTTTTTGTGTTTACATGTGTGTTTCCACAAGCAATTGGCTTCAACAATGTAACTCTATTTTGTCACATACATGTTTAAAAAAAAGGCAGATTTTTAAACCTGTACATAAATGCAATGTAGTTTATATGCTTTTTTACTTTTGTTTTAACATGCAATAAACACACAGAAACCACCATTGATTATGGAACCTGAAACCATTGAATGGCTTTACTTCAGCGTAACTGAGCCTTAAATGACTGAAAAAGATAATAACTTGCATTTAGATGATATAACAAAGTGACACACAATACTGATTAGATTTTGTCATGCTATAGGGACTATTAACTGGAATACCCAAGCATTTGTTAATAGACCTTACAGTTTTCCTTTATATGTGGTTTTTCCATCGCCTAAAATATTCTGAACCGCTCAAACATTAACTTTATTTTTCCTACACCGATGCTTGCCCATCCACATGTTTAGCCGTGCTCCTCATAAAGGCTGTAGGAGAGAGCATTCAGTGATTGCGTTTGTATGATATTCTTGCCAAACAGCGGGACTTGTATGAAACTTTATGAATAACTGGTATCCGAATAATAGTGTATCCAAAAATAAGAAGTTATGAAATCTAAAGTTCATCCAATTTCAAAAGACATTTTAAGTTTAGTGGTCCTTCAAAAGTGATAAACTTGATTAATATAGCATAATACTTTGAACTGCAAATATTGATGAAGAGAGCATAGATTCCATTAAAATTCAGTGCAAACGTTATATTGTCAGACTATATCTGCACAATTATTCATGCTATTTTAACTTTTCTTTAACATATCAGGCTCAAGGTGGAGATGGAATACTGCAACGCATCAAGAGAGTTGCTTATGATGCCAAGTCTACTGTAGTAGTAAGTACAATGTATACTGGCACATTACTAATTTACTCGCTTTACCCTATTACTTTTGTGAATGTTACAACATTCTTTCTGACCCTGCTAGTGCCAAAGAACCAGCCCTAACCTCCTAACAGATTTCATAGTCTCTATTTTAATTGCATATGTATTTTAGTATGCATCCACCCCATTTAGTTGCATATCATTGTTTTTTTAATATAATCTACATAATTTTGGTTTTATTTATGAAGGGTGAACTATTTGGAAGTTATTTTAAGGGTTCGTTTTTTTTTTTAACTGAAGTAAAGTTTATTGAATTTTCAAGATAATTGCAAAGGATACAAAAAAAGAAACAGGGACAGGTTAGGACATAAAAGGGGAAAGGGGTACATAGTGGGGACGAAACACAAAAATATGTCATAAAACACCAGCAATCTAGACATTTTATCACTTTGTAGTATTTAAATATAATTATAGTCAGTTGACTAGTAAAACTAAAGATTGGCACTCTAAACATAAGTCACTTTAACTTTACAATACAGAGACTAGTCCATTCCATCCTTGTACCTAGACCCAAAAACAAATATTTCTTAGATCAAGGCACGAGACATTGAGTCGGAGATATCCAGCCTATGGGGAGACTGGGATGGGGCCCCACCTCCGTCTGTGACGTAATTATGCCAGCTACGCCATTTCACTAATGGGGAAGAAGCTGCCGTGGAATACGGATCTCCTAGGGTCTCCATCTCAAAGCTGAAGTTTACTTTAGATATCACCTTAGCCAAAGACGGGGGAGACAGTTGTTTCCAGGCCTGAGCTATAGCAGCTCTGGTTGCAATGAGCACTTGGCCCATCACATACCTGTCCCAGGATTGAACGGAGGAGGGATAATGATGCAACAAAGCAAGCTCTGGGGAAGGAGTTGTAGGGTATCTAAAAACCTTTAAGGGTTCTTTTAAAATAAGAAGCATTGAGCATTCCTGGTCCATTTCTTTATCCACTTACAAAAGCTTTAATCTAAATCGTCTAAATTCATGGGCACATAATGTTCACCCGCTCTATAAAAAGTTGTAAAGCATTGTTTAAAACTAATGTAAGCTAGTAATGTTCTCATATTTAGTATTCTTTTTATATATTTTTCAAGATGTATAACAAAAATGTTATTTATGGCAGTGTGTACCACTCTATGTTCTTAATGTTGCTATAAACTTTTTTTCAATTCTAACAGTCTGTTTTTAAAAGTTCGCCTCTCCTTGGGTGCTTCCTCTTCGGTCTGCCACTGGGTGTCATCAGCATAATGTGTTATGGAATCTGCACAGCTGACACTGATGATGGCTCAGAGGAAATGACCAGAAAAGATGTGATTGATCCAAACATATCAGATGAGGGCAGCGATGAGGATCAAGATGAGGACAAAACGAGGGAGAACTCTTCTGAGGTGACAGATGAAGATCAAGAAGAAAAGGATCTTGTGGAGAAGAAGAAAGATTAACTTTTTATGAAAATTTGATTACCTAGTATTCCAGAACAAACTTATTTATTAAATTCAACCACTGACACTTTTATTAAAAAAAGAAAAGGAAAAAAAAGCGGACTCTGTTTCACTGAATATTGGCATGTGTTTAATTTTCCATTGTAAAGCGTCAGGACTATTGCTTAGACATTATAGAATTTAATAAAAAGGTTTTGAAAGTAGAAGTCCAATAAGGAGACTGTTTTTATTACAGTACTAAAGATTGAAATTTTGTTGTTTGTTTGTTTTTTGTTTTTTTTTCATTCAGCTCAAATGTTTGTACGCTATTCATACAACTTGGAATTTTCTTAATTCACATTCATGCTAAGGGGTATATTTACTAAACTGCAGGCTTGAAAAAGTGGAGATGTTGCCTATAGCAACCAATCAGATTCTAGCTGTCATTTTGTAGAATGTACTAAATAAATAATAACTAAAATCTGATTGGTTGCTACAGGCAACATCTCCACTTTTTCAAACCTGCAGTCTAGTAAATATACCCCGAAGTCTTAACAAAATCAAACAATGCACAGTTGTGAAAATTTTTTTATTTTATTTTTTACAATGTTTTCAGACAAAGTACTTTCGAGCTTGCAGAGAGGTATTTTTAAGGTTGCTTACCCATCGATATTGGCAAAACGCCAGTGACGCTACATGTCAGACGCAATTGCCTATGTCATGCTGTGGTTACCAATACTTGTGACTGCAAGCACAAGTGAGTATGAGGTTATTTGGGTTCCATTTCCATACCCATTTACATGCTTTTACTAGCATTAAAACTATAGTAATTGCATGATTTTTGATGTCAGTGGTTAAAGGGCCTCAGCACTGGGTTTATGTGCTTTGTCTAAATACACTTTAATCAAAACTATTTTGAATGTTTCTAATGTATGCCCTCTCTGTATCTATCAATGTTACTGCTTGTAGTGTAATTCGGGTGTATTGGATTAGTGTCTTGTAGGCAAAGTACAGCACCCAAAGGTTATTGGGGATGAAAGTAAGGCAGTAGGATATGAATTGCATAGCTTCTGGTACATTTGTTTGAATCTGCTAGTGCTATTTATATTGTGGATGTTCTCACCCAATCCACAGCATGAAAGGTTGGACAGCACTAATGTAGCTCATTTGTGTGCAATACCTTATTTGTCAATATATGATGAGGTTTGTTACAATTTGTCCTGTCCCAGTTTTCATATTAAACAACTAAATATTTGAGGAGCGTAATACCATTGCCATACAGATTTTAAACATTTATGAATAAATTTTGTTCTACATCAGGAAATATTTCCAGATGTGGCACAAAATGTATATTTTATACCTGAGTATTAGTAGTCTATCTATATAAGAAGGACTTAAAATATTTTACTATGTGTTTTTTATAGGGCTTTTTGTTTGTAGGTCAGTGCAATGATCTACCATTTGTTTCCATGTTTCTGTATTCTAGTAGTGATGACACATTTGTCCTATATTGCAAAATTTTCTGTATTTTTTTTCTTTTTACTTTTGATATCACTTAAATATGCTGCAGATTTTAAAATATTTGAAATGCTTTTCATGAATTAGGGTACCCTAAGTTTTTTGTTATGTTTTATTTTATGCAAATGATTATTCTCAAATCACTGCAGCATTTATGCATAATTATTAATGTTATGGGTCAAACACTGAAAAATCCTGATTTATTTTAATAAAAATCATAAATACATTGATAAATCCAAGGCAAATATATATTTTGCATATGTGTGTGTGTGTGTGTGTATAGAGAAGATGTTTCTTTTGGCCAGATGAAGTTAATGGGCCTAAAAGTAAAGTAAAAAAATGAGTAACTTTGAACCTTGGCAAAACCATGTTGCTATGCAAGGGGTGCAAAATAGTTTTTTGTTTTGCATATAAGAAAAATACTGGCTGTTTTTTATGCTGGACGCAAATACTTGATGGCTTTATTTTTACACTGGCATTAAAAGTTGATCTATGACATGCTCTACAACAATAATAAATTTGTCCTCGCATTTTCAATTTATCTCCCCTCCAGTGCAACATGGTTTTGCCAAGGTTCAAAGTTACTCATTTTTTTTACTTTACTTTCCTTAGTGAATCAGGCCCAATAAGTTCATATTTTTAGAATTTCCCCTCTTTTTGCTCTGCCCCTTTACCCTTCTTGTTAAATATCAAGGCTCACCACAAATGTGAAAATTATGCATTATCTGTTTTAATGATATATGTTTTTTTATATTATCTGTTACACATGTTGTTTGGGCTAACATACTTGTGTTAGAGCTTATTGCCACTTACGTTCCTGCGGTTATATTATGTTGTGCTCACTAGGCAGTGAATGTATTTTAATGGAATACACACCCATTCAATTAGACCCCCTTATTGCCTTTACTGCATTTCATTTGCTCACCATCAATCAGCTCAACAAAACAGAAGAAAACAATGCAAAATAAACAGGTTGGGAAAGTTCATTTTGTTTCAAGTCTTTTATTTTAAGAAGAAACTTTAATAACAAACAAATATTGTTTGTCCTAGCATTGTTAAAGTGGCAAGCTTGTGATATATTTTTTTTTGTTGCAAGTAGTAGTATTGCTAAAACGGTGAAACTGTAGAATCTCACGGGAAAAGTAAGCTTCACCGATACCATGGTGATTGCTATAGTAACTACACATATGTTGTTTTTTAGTTTTCATTTGAGCTGCTGCTTTACTCTAGGCTCTTCTTACCTATTGAATTCAAGATACAAATATGCAAACTGTTTAATTTTTTTTAAATATGCTCTGACCTCCTATTGTATGATGTGTCTTTTACAAAATTATTTTTCTAAAATTATCACTATTGCATACCACATTGCACATCTGTTGTACTTTGTATCACAAGATCATTATAAGGTATTTCCATACAAATTACTGTAGGTAACAATCATTTTATTATAGTCAAATGGAACACTTAAATCTATCTGTGTGATGCAGCATTTCATTAAGATTTATGAAATGTGCATATATTATGGATTGCTGTTTAACTTATTGTAACTAATCTTATATTGTCATATTATTAATTTGGTTTGTCTGTGAAACGATAACCTAGGTATTCACTAAAATGTATTGATTAGGGCATGATTCATTAAAGAGAACTAAGCAAAAAGGGAGTACATTTGCTCCTGGACAAATAATGTTACAATGCAAGGGGTGCAGATTAGTGTATTATTTTGCATGTAAGGAAAATACATTTCCATGTAGCACACAAATACTCCATAGCTTTATTTTTTCACTGAAATTTAAGGTTGATCTAGGACATGACCTACCCCAACTATAAATCTGTCCCCACATTTTAAACTTACCTCCCCCTACAATGCAATATGGGTTTGTCGAAGTGCAAATGTACTCTTTTTTTTTTTTTTTTTTTTTTTTGCTTTCCTTAATGAACCAGGTTCTTAGTGACTGATTCCTTACTGGCATCTGAAAAAAACATCCACTTTTCACTGTGTCCTTTTTTGCATTTTGTGTCCATTGTAAGGAGTGTATTAAGCATTCTAGATTTATTTATGTGACATGTTTGCTTTACTCTTCTAGATTTTCCAAAGCTCTCAAGTGACTAGAGGCAAATTTATTGTTTGTTTTTTTTTTGCACATTTGCTTTGGTTGTAGTGTTAAAATGTGACACACTGTGTGGCTTTTACCATAATAAAAGCTGAAGAAAAAAGTGTATTTTTTTTAATTATTTTAGATTTAACTTTTGTTTTAATGGCTTTAGTCTAGTGTTTTTATTTTGAAAATCAGAACATACATAAAACTGAGACATACAAGATAGATAAAATAAATGCAGACATGAAAACAAAAGGACGAAAGTAATGGAACACTTGAGAGAGCTTGCATTCCAAATGGAAGAGGGCACAGTTAAAACAAAAGGAGCAAGTGGGGAGATTGGGACACTTGTCATGGTTAGTGGTATACGTGGGAGACCGTACAAAGATATGGAGGCTTTGGGAGGGTGTCCCATAAGTGGGGAGTGGTTCCGGAGAAATCTTGTAGACAGGAGTGAGAGGTGGGTTACCAGAGATTAGACACCGGGAGAGTATTTTGAGATGAGCTTTGAGATCTATAACAGAGTGGTGTTTTTGAGGGATTTGTAGTTAAGGTTGAGTAATTGGAATTGGATTCTTGAGGATACAGGGAGGCATTGAGCGGCAAATGGAAGATCAGTCTTGCTGGAACATTTAAAATCCATTGAAGCTGAGATAGATTGGGAGGCCAGATAAGAATTTAATTTGTCAAGGTGAAAGATGATGAGATGGATAAAGAGTAAGCCATATTCTGGAGATATTTCAAAGTTGGAGGTGATAGACAAAGCACAGGGCAGGGTTAAGTGTTACACCAAAGCAGCAGGTTTGGTTGACTGAAGAAATAGTGGTGTTATTGATGAGGACAGTTTGAGGGGCTGTGGTGACGGAAGATGAGCTCTGTTTTAAACGGACATGGTGAGCTTTACGTAGTGTTGTAACATACATGTGCAGATAGCGGAGGGGCAGCTAGAACTTCATTTACTTTTGGGCACATTACAGCTACCTCATTGGTGGAAACATCTGTTAAACAGCTACTCAGCAGTGAATAGTTCTGTTAAACTGCTACAGCTTGGATTAGGCTTGCATGGAAAAAGCAAACTTCATCTGTGTGAACAACACTGTTATAAGTATCCAGTGTGCTGTTTGTTCCGGTTATAGTGTGGTATATATAGTGTTCAGGTTATTGGATCCAACGGTTAACAGCATTACTGCTGTATTCTACTCTAAACTATACCGCTCTTTTGGGGTTTTCTCACGTTATCTTTTTCACTTATGTTTTCTTAGCCTCATCCCTCCACTAGCATTTGGTTTTGTAAGTTGTTCAAACACCATTGCCCTGCAGATAATCTTACCAGGATCCCAACACCCATAATTCTTATTCCTGTGCATGCTCCTTGTTCATAGCAATCCTTCCACCCTCAGTCACACTTTGCAGCAGATGGTAAATCTTTTAGAGTGAAATGTGGCAACTCTAAAACAAGCCATTTTATTTGTTTTGAATTTGCTGGGACCTATTTGGTAGATGATCTAGCAATCTGATTTTACAAGCTTAAAACTGTTGGTCAAGTCATTAAAAAAACAAACAAAAAAACCCTATTAGACTGCAACAGTTTTGGGTATTGAGGTTCTGGGTAATACTTACATAGCCCAACATTATTTCTGGTCTCTCCTGGTGCAATGTGAGGTATAGTACTAACCCCCATTATAGAAAGTCTTATTTTATTTTTAACACTGAACCCACCTGTTCCTGGTATGGGCCCAGGTAAGTATTAACCTAAGCACCAGTTGGGGGTCAGAAAGAATTGTTTGACCCCATCCAAAGCCATTTAGCACAGGGAGTTCTATTTTTTATTATCTCAACTACCCCCTTCCTACCTTCTGTAGGAATTGAGGTACTAACACTAGGGGACCCAAGATAGCACTAGGCATACAGCTCTTACATTCTCTCGCTCCTCAATAGGAAAGGATTGGATGGTAAGGAATTCTCCCTTTGACCTCGCAGTGCTGAATTGGTTCAGGGCACTCGGCACTTGAGTGGTACATTTCTTTTTTTTTAATTCTTTATTTTTTTGCACCACACTGTCAAGATTCAACAGCTTGAAAATACATCACAAGCTGATAAGAGAAAGCAGGGCAACATAGTTTGTTATTGTTTCTTTAATATATTGTCTTTATGTATAGGCAAATGCAGTATGCTGCAAGGTTTAAGCTAGCAATTCTGCTGTTGAGTAATTGAATCAGTCTGTGAAATTCCCCAATAACAATAACCTACCCTTCATTCCACATATTCCATGAAGGTTGCAAATGTGTTATCACAAAAACATGTATAAAGCATTTGTTAACTTTCATGTGTTTTAACCATTTTCCCAGCTTGTGTGTCAGTCAATAAGGCTTTATGGTTTATTTGTATTTTTCTTTCCCAGAAATAATCATGGGGTAGTAAAAAAAACAAAAAACAATTACATTTAATTTGACCACCGGAAAGGAACATGGTTTGGGAGCATTTTAATTTGTTAGAGCTAAGTTACAGTACCTATGGTTAGATTGAAACTTCAATGCATGATGGAACATGTAGTTTTATGCCTGCTGTTTCATAGCCCGGGGTTCTTAAAGGGTGTAAAAAAATGCCCAAAAAGGTATTTACACAAACACCGTATTTATTTACATGCATTAATGTTAAATATTGCAGTTTGAAGAAGAATATAACTGAAAACAGTGCTCTGTCTAAAATCTACTCAGCTTTATCCCTGTACAGAGTTGTTTTTGTCGGGCAATCTCGGGAGCTAAGGCATCCACCCCCTGATTTGAATATTTGGTGGGTATAGGTTATGGTGATGGCAGTTTTTCGTTTGACTGGACAGCATCTATAGTGGACCTATCTGTTGCATTTGCAGTGAAAATTAATAATTATATTGGAAAGGGAAAAATATATATTTATTGCAATGGAATAACCCTATTACCCACACTCTTCAAAGCATGAGGATTTTACTTTAGTCTTATTGGAGCCCTAGTTGATGTATGTAATACATCCAGAAGTGGATGAAAAACATATCTGTGCTTTTGATGTTCTTTGAAGAGCCCAGCATCAAGAAAAGGACATAGTGGAAGGAAGTAACAAAGGATTGTTGAGAGACTAGATAAATTATTAGCAGAAATACTAATGAAGACCTGAGAAAAAAGCAGAAACCTGAAGGAAAGGCAATAAATACCGTACAAAATAGAAAAAGTAAATTAGGAATAGACATATGATATAACAGCGATAGGTTGTGCTGTGTAAAGAATCTCTAGAGTCAGTTTAGACAAAATGGTTCCTGGACAGAGAAAATTAAAAACTCATTTGCCAGCCACATTGCACAGACCCCCTTGTATTACTCAGATCCTGAAATTGCAGACCCCTCTGCCCTGATTAGCCCAATCTATATTATTTGGTTGGTAAATTTTAAACAATTGTCACCTTCTGTTGTCAATTTAGGACCACTATGTCTTTTGCTCTTACCACTAAATTTCCCCTTAGTGCAGGGCCGGATTAAGGGGGGGGCACAGGGGGCATGTGCCCCGGGCCCCCCTCTCTCAGGGGGGCCCCCCGGACCAGCTGTGGCTCTTTTTGCTGCCCCCAAATGTCAGTCTACAGGGGGCAGCACAGGGTTCCGTTTTTAAGTGCTCTGTCGGCACTATAAGCACAGGTAAGCTTTTGCTTTTTTTTTTTTTTGAGTGTTCTGGGCTTCCTTAGCTGCGTGTAGATGACAGTGTGAGGAGGAGCAGAGAAGAGCTGCCCTGCCTGTCTGTGGGGGATAAGGTAAGTTAAGATCTGCTGTGTGTGTGACTTTGTGTGTGTGTGTGACTTTCTGTGTGTGTGACTGTGTGTAGGAGACTTTCTGTGTGTGTGAAACTTTCTGTGTGTGTGTGTGTGTGTGTGACTGTGTCTGTGTGTGTTTCAGCCAGAGGAGGAGGTGATTATGAAAATGAAGGGGATAATTGTCGACAAGGAGAGTGTGATTTATGGACAAGGAGAGGGGGTGATTTATGGACAAGGAGAGGGGGTGATTTATGGACAAGGAGAGGGGGTGATTTATGGACAAGGAGAGGGGGTGATTTATGGACAAGAAGGGGGTGATTTATGGACAAGGAGAGGGGGTGATTTATGGACAAGGAGAGGGGATGATTTATGGACAAGGAGAGGGGGTGATTTATGGACAAGGAGAAGGGGTGATTTATGGACAAGGAGAGGGGGTGATTATGGACAAGGAGGATGTGATTATACAAATAGAGGGGGTTGCAGAGTGACAACCCAGGAAGGGAAACCAACGCTGATGAGAAGGGGATTGAAGATGCTAAGTAGGTGGGGAATGAGGAGTGAGAGGGAAGATAGAGGATTAAGATGAAGAAGAGGATTGAGGAGTGGGATGTTGGGGATATAAATGGAGAACAGAGAAGTACGATGTGCTCAGACCTAGATTGTCTATTTATTGTGGACCCTCTCTCCATGCCCCAGGGAAGTAGCATTTCTAAAAGTGGGCATTATGGGAAAAATGACAAAATTATGGCCACTCATTCTGTTAGCTCTCCTAAAGAGGACATACACTTACTTTATATGGAAACGTATAATGTACAAAATGTAATATGCCTCCATGCTAGCTCTGTTGCCTTGCAACAAATCAGGCCTGCTAGTGCTTAGCTGGACTAGGCTGTTAGGGATAACCAATATATACTTACATATAGTAAGGTTATTTTGTTAATTATTTGTGGAGTGATTGTGAGGTATTTAATGTGTGCTTGAGTTTGGGGAGAAGGAGTGCTATTTATTAAATGTGAATATGAATTATAAAATGTTGGCAATGGTTTTGAAAAATAGGTTTATTTATTACATGTAAATGCTATTCATTTACACCAGGCTGTTTGGTGGAGAGGGAAATAAGTTTATTAAATGTGTACGCTATTAATTTAATGTCGGGGCTGCTTGGGGAAAATAGTTCTATTATTAAAAGTGAATAGTATTAATTTAATTTAATTCAAAATTTGGGGCTGGTTGCAGGGAGGGAGGCCTAATTATTAAAGGTTGTGCTACTGATTTATTAACCGGACTCTTTGGGGACTCCTAAACTTTATGTACCTGTTTTTGTTTCAAAATAGGCCCCGACATTCCAGAATCTACACAAGCAGCAACTGAGCTTAAGACACCAGCAGCCACAGGTGGTGAAAGTGACAACAGCAGGTAGGAGAGAGCAGGGCCATCTTCCAACTGTTCTCAATATGGTGGGACTGTCCAGAATTTGGGTGACTGTCTCACTTAGTTAGGATTTGGTCTGACTACAAGGACAGTTGGGAGGTATGTCCTACTTCACACTGTTATTCTTGTGAAGGCAGAGTTGTGTGCATCTAACAGTAGTGCACATAGCATTGCCTGTTTATTTGTTTAAAATGAATATCATATTCGACAATATGGGGCCCCCCTGTCTTAAGTGCCCCGGGCCCCCAGAACCTTAATCCAGCTCTGCCTTAGTGTGTCTGGTAATTTGCTTTGCGACCTGTTTACTGAACTGGAGATCACTGCACATACCTGTATAGCTGCTTGCAGCTCATGTTCAGAGAACAGCTAGCAAGACAGGTTACAGGACACATTTACAATAACCTGGTGCAAATAAAAAGCAGAGGGGTTTCACATTCCCAGCAGTAAAGCATCAGAACAGTTTATATTCGAATGTCGACAATTATGTTAGTCTGTAATGAGCACTGTGGGAGAAGCAGTATATATATGTTGGCTATCCCAAAGGAACAGCATGTTTCTATTCTGATATCTCATAAAATAGCAACCAAAGACCTTTTGTCATCTATCCAAAGCACTCTTGTACAAATTCAGTTTCAAAAGAAAAGTTAATGTATTATGTGAAAAATGGTCGGCAGAGCTTAAGTGCTTCAACATGTGGCAAACTATTTTATTCCATTTTCTTTTAAATAAGTAAATATGTTGGAGTAGCAATTAGAACATGGAGAGCTTATTATGACAAATGAACAGGCAGGCGTTACTATAGTAATTTTCACATAATAAAGCTGCCTCAAAGCACTTTAAAACATTTCATTACTGAAACATAATGCTTCAAGGGTGATGCTGTGCAGGTAAAAGTACTTAACAGCATTCTGCACTGAATTGTAAGCAAATTAATTCTTCGTTCAGAGTGTTGTTTTGTTTTATTTTTTTATTCATAGTGGTACGGAGTAAGGTGTTTTTTTTTATTTTGTTTTTCAAAAAGCAGAATAGTTTTAATATAGAGTCTTAAAAAGAAAAAAAAAGACCAAGTGTTAACAATATGCAGACACCAAGCGTCATTCCTATTACCTTATTCTACCACAAAGAATCCAAGTGCACAATAAGATTGCCATATGAGGTTTTGTTTAGAAAGCTTGAGTGAAACATTCATTATATCTAAAAACTTAAGTGCAAAAAGAGAACTACAATGGGCTTAACAGTTCATGACGGTTTCTGTTTGCTTGGTAAATGAAGTCTGTAATCGTTTGCTTATGATAGATTAATAATGCAAGAAGGAGAAGTGAATTATATGGGAGGGGTATAGATGCTGATTTCAGGAAAATGAATAACGGTGGATGGGTTAACTGAGTAGTATGTATGTAAATGTTAAGACTAATATCTAAGGGGGCTCAGCTCCAAAAGTTGGTAGACATTTGTGCTAGGGGTGACCCTGCCCCCTTAAAAGTGGGGACTATTTATTTATATTATGGTCCTTATGAATATTATGCAAAAATTATCAATAATCATATTAAATCAATGTCTTTGTTAAACCTGTGTGTTAGTAATTGTAACGCCTCTAGTGGTGTTTTAGTAAACCATGCACCCCAGTCAGAGGCGGAACCAGCGAGATGTGGCCCTCGGTTCCCTCCTCCCTGCACAACTCGCTAGTTCCGCCTCTGACTGGGGTGCATGGTTTACTAAAACACCACTAGAGGTTCCTCTTGCAACAGACATCATTATCTCCATGGGCCCCGGTGAATACAGAAGGTTAGGTGTTTGTGGAAAGAGGAGGAACTCAAGCTAGTTGCTATGGTGACAACTCAGCCCAGTCTGCTAGTGACTGAGAAGAAAGAGGGGCTGTAAAAAGGGGGGAAAAGATGTGTAGAGAAGACAGTGGGAGATGAAAGATGATGTGATATAGCTGGGGCCCTGGGAGAGTGGCGAGGATGCTTCCAGGCTTCCCCAGCATTGCCTGGGTGTGTGAGCACGGTGACTGTGCAAGGGCATCTAATGTGTGCCTGAATAGGGGAAGAGTCCCCAGAGCAGAGACCCCTGGAGAGAAAGGTGGAATTGCTGCAAATGGCAGCATGCATAAGCAAGGGGATGTAAGAGCTGCATGTGTGTTGGAGATAAGCTACACTGTGTTTCTGGCTCAACTCTGAGTAGCTCTGGAACTACTGTGGCCAGGAGAACCTAGTACGTACTGTGATAAAACCAGCAGTGTGGCTGCATATACAGAGGGGAGGAGTCCTTAATCCCAGGAGGGGGAGAACCCCAAGAGAGAGGGGGACATTTTGCATGGAAGAGAGGGTCGCTGCAAGAGACAGTGTAGTAGCAGTTCAGAGCTCGATGGGCAGAGAGCACACAGGGAAATGTGTCAGAGCCAGGGGCAGTGAGTACACAGAGAGAAGTGTCAGAGCCCAAAGGAAAAATCACAGCAGAGAAGGAGTGAACTGCAGTTGAGAGTTACACAGCGTGTGTCAGAACTGCATTGAGGAGAAGCTGCCTGCCTGTCAGCATCCATCCCTTGCAGAGAAGGATGAACTGCAGTGGAGTATGGAGTACTGGCGTGTAGGAGACATGTGAACTGTCTTAGATTAAGAACTGTGCAGGAGGAGTAAGGAGACATGCTTGCAACCAAATTCATACTGCTCATTAAGAACTATGCTGGAAAGAGTAAGGATCTGTATATATTTCTGTATTGCTGCAACCATTGTGATTATCGTGCTGGAGGAAGAGTTCAGTTTGTGATAGAGATAGTCTGACGCCCAATTTATTCTGACTTTTATTGCACTGCACCACAAAGTGACATCACCTGTGAGCCACTACTTTCAAAGAGACTTTGTAGTAAACTACCTTCATGTGCAGGGACCACCTGGTCATTTACACCCATGCCCATTCCCTAGCCAGGGCTTGAGAGGGAGGTGTACTGTGTGACCACAGCACCCAACATTACACACACTGATAGGGACTTACATAAGAAAAATACATAATTCAAATGTTGAAAAAGGTATATTAGCATATTTTTAAACACTTTTTTAATGTGACTTGCAGCAATTTTAGCTGGACTCTAGAAAATGATGAACTCTTTTTTTTTTATTGTCCATTAGTAAAGGATAAGCTGCAGGTAAAAAAGAATGTTTACTTTCCAGATTCCTAAATAATGCCTTCTAAAATTTTAAACATACTGAAGCAGCATGTCAGAAACAACATTTTCATGAACATCATAATATTTACTTGCTAAATTAATAGATTAGCATTTATTGGCCAATTGTAGTTTTGACAGTGCCACAAAATGAACCATCTTGCTAAATCTATAAACTGTTACCCAGATGACCAAAAGGATGGTATGGATGTAAGTTCACTATACAGTCTCTTAAAAGATGGATCCAGAGTTTAGTTGATATTGTAATATATTTCAAGGACCAAGAGGAACAATTCTGGAAATATTATCCCTGCCCCAAGTAGTACAAGACTCAACATAGGTTTTAACATCATCATCATCAACATTTATTTATATAGCGCCAGCAAATTCCATAGTGCTTTACAATTGGCAAAACAAACATTAATAAGACAATACTGGGTAATACATACAGACCGAGAGGTAAGAGAACCCTGCTCGCAAGCTTATAATCTATACATAGGCCACCAAACCAATCTCTTAAGAATTATTTTTCTAAAACCAGAATGCCCAGCCATGTTTGAATTATGTTGGCTTGTCTAAGCGCTGACTAGGAATCGAGTCGGATGAAAGATCACATCTTAATACTGCCAGAACTTGCAATTTAGACATGCTCTAATTTGTCAGTATCCTATCAAATGAAACCGGTATGTCATCAGACTTGTTCTTTGTGCCTATACAGTAAGTTATTGCACAGTTAAATCTGGTAGAGAGCATTGCTCAATCTGTCCTGGTGGAGGTTTTGTTGTTGTTTTTTGTATTGTTAATAAGCAGTTATGGGTGGAAAGCATCTTCCTACTAATGCTCCTATATTTGAAAGCCTATTGGCAACAATTCTCTGTTTCTAACATCAAAATTTGGCTTAATCATGTTTAAGGCTGTCGACCTCCACAACAAAAAGTATTGGATTTTGAATACCTACGCAGAAGATAAGCCTTGGCAGTGCTAAAGGCTTCATTTAAGGTCTAAAAGACCTGAAGAGCTTCAGGAGTTCAATTCTTAGGGTTAGTGCCCTACTTCGTTAATTAAGTTATAGGAGCCATTATGGAAAAAGGAAGTCAGAAAAAATAACCCTACTCTGTCAGATAGCAGCAACAGCTATTAATAGTGACTGCTATCTCCTAAAATTCAAGAGATAAATACAAAACAAAAAAATGAATGCAATATCTGCTGACTGATAAATTAATCTGAAAAAAAACCCCAATGAAATTATTATGAAAAAATACTACAAAATCGTTCAAAGTAAAAAAAAAAAAACCCCTTAAACACCTGTGAATCAATGTAAATTTAAATTTAAATGCACACCCGTTCTAAAAATACATGATTTGTGGATCCACAGTACTTAATATAAAGACATAATCCAAGAATAATAGTCAACACAAAAAAATCAGAAAATGTCTGAACTGCAAATTCATACCTATAATATTTAAAAAAAAAAATTTAAAATGTATATCCTGTGGAAGCTGTCATTCTTAAGTTGGAGTAGATGCTGCAGCCAGGTAATTAGAACATATTGGTCATAGTTTTAAGTTTTTGTAAAAATGATAATGAGCACCTCATACATAATAGATGGAAGCCCTCCTTCATCCAACAGCATGTTGAATATTTCCAGAAGTCTGAGAACAAACAAAATGAGTTTGAGAGGCCATCCAAACCTTAAGCTTTATCATTTGGAAAGGAGGATATTTTCTCCAGTGAAAGAGGCGTTTCTAAATATTCTCTATCCTTCGAAAACAGGGTAAGCAATGACGCACCACTTAAGTATGAAGAAAGTGTTCCCATAGTTTATACAGCTTTTTACTCCTATATATCTTTATAATGGCTTTATAAGATTGAAATTATATCAGGAGTTATGTCTTATACCTCGATCATCCATCATTTCAAAAATTGTCAAATTAGCATTTTGTTCTATTACTAGGTAAGCCAAATGGGTTGAGTTTCCAAAATCTGTCACCTTATGTTTGTCAATGGCGAACTCTGAGGAAAGCTATCAGATACCTAGATCTATTTTTCACCAGTGGCACTAACGAGGCATGATAGCTATATCTATATGAGTAAAAGAGTTGTTTGTTGAAGAAAAACAAGATAATTGTTCAGCATTTGAATTTCTAACATCATACACCCAGTGCATGAAAACATTGTGCAAAGGCTGGACCACTATAAGTCGGAATGGCGATTCATTACCTCTACAACCTCCCCAATTAAAAATCTGAATATAAAATAAAAATGTAAGTGAGGACTGTTAGAGGGTGCCATTCACAAACATTTAAATATAATATATTGCAGAACCATTATATAGAACTAATTCACACCAGTTAGAGCAACACACCTCTATAATATATGCATAATCTTTTATATCAATTTTTTTTAATGCTTTTTATTAATGATTTTTGATGTTCTCTATATCAATGATATTTAGCTATGTTGAACTATCTGAACGCAAGATGATTAGCTAATTTTATATAAAGGGACGCTATCAGTATATTGAAAAGAGAAAGGAGACATCCCGAGTTATGTAGTTAAGAACCAGTGCTGAATGGGTTAACAACCAAAGAATAATGAGCAAAATTGGACAACAGCTGTATGAGGTTAATCACATAGACCAATTAAAAACTTTGGGAATCTCTATTGGAGAAGACTAACACCAAGCAAACACATACTTGCAATCCCTGGTGAAGTCTGGACAAATACCAGATGAAAAGCATTTGATAAAACTTGAACATACTGAATGATTTTCAAAGGACAGCACACAGCACTATATGCTTGCTAAAGGATTTGCTCTTCTAAGTGTATGCGATTTTTAAAAACCGCTGCATGGAGCGCAGTGGATTGCTCAGTCCCAACTGTCAGGAGCCACGGAGCATCAACTGCTAGAGGAAACATGAGGGGCACTGTAACAGACCGCCTTACCACATGAGAAGGAGGATCCAACAAGCCGCTCCAAATAAGGGTGAACAGGCTATTAAATGAAAGAAAAAGAAAAGATTTAAAAAGCACACAAAAGAAATTCTAACTTTCAGATTCCACTTCTGTGCACAGTAATTTTCATTTAAATGGAAAATAGGAGATAAAGGACAATATAAACTGTTGCTATTGTGAAAGTATAAAACAATTAATAGTTATTAAAATGTACAAATATATGTGTAAAATACCTTAAAAACTATACTACAGATACAGGACTACGCCTTGAAGAAAAACAAGTGTTTCCTATGGAACAGATAGTAGCAGGATGCCAGACAGCTAAAAACGGCCTGGAGGAAACCACGTAGTACTGGATAAAGGATATTGCCTTATATGTATTTATTGTTGCAAAGAAATATTTGCTGAGCTAAAGAGATTTCATTATATGTACTTACTGTTGCAAAGAAAGATTTCCTTATATGTACTTGTTGTTAACCAGTTAATGCTGGACCTTAGGTATAAATAAAGGGCCAGTCTGAAAAGACCCTCAGAGCTGATTTTGAAACTGCAACAACTTGTTTGTGTTTCACTTCCTCCTCTCCTGTCGACAGAATTATGCTAATAGGAAATCAGGTTATCAGAGATCAATAATGGGGGCACCAAGCCTCGGTACCCCGACACTATTAATTGGCAGACTTAAACAAGCAGACACAGCTTTCAGTGTGTTATAATAAATCTTAATTCATTTTTGTGATAAATTCTGTGTGAGATAACACAAATGTGTTGCTATTTTATGTCTTAACTATGTAAGAAATTTTTGCAATTGCAGTAAAGGTTCAGATTGATTTTTTGAATATACTTACAGTATGTATCAGCACTTTTATTTCAGCTGACATTTTACACTACCATTATACAGTACCTGCAGAAACACTACAGAACAATGGGGGAGTGCACCAGGGTTTATTTCACTGGTTATAGATGCTCATTTTGCAAGTGAATTTGAGAGATCCACAAGTCATAGGTAGCTCTCATCACTGTTGGACATTCACTTCAAGCCAGTGCAAATTCCATGTAAAAGCATTGTTTTCAGGGAACCTAATAGAAGACCCCCAAGAAGGCAAGCAGCACTATACACCTGATAGGAATCCCCATAGGGAAAGTTGCAGGGTAAAACACACTTCATTAATTATGTGATTGGCTGGAGCTTACCTACGGAGCAAAATGTCTTAAAATACTACTTAAAGAGCTTAAGCATTTATACTCTATCATTCACTTTCAAAATGTTTTAAAAATGTGTTTAAAAGAGTTTTTTATTTTAACCTGTTTGGTCTACACATTTCTCACTCAATATATTACTCTCAATACATATATATTTCACTTTCAAAGTGAGTTTTAATCATTCTAGATATTAACATATTTAACATATTTCAAATTACTATTTACACATAGAGTTCAATGCGGTCTGATTAAATGTACACAAACAAGCCCCAAAACAATCTAAATGATTTGACCAAAATTCAAAACTTAAACAGATTGATAGCACTGGTCAACAGTGGTTTTGTTAAATGGATAATTTTGACTGATTATGTATTTTCTGGTACTGATTCCAAAAATGAGGTCATAGTTTGTTCTAAGGGCTACATTTTTTTTTTTAAACCGACATATTTGTTTTTTTTAAAAAAAATTATACGCTGTGCTCAAAACCTGGTGTATAAGTATTTTATAGTTAAAATGCTTTATTTTGTTTCATGACTTTCGTAATGACATAAACAACATGTTAAATGCATTAGCCATTCCCTATGAATCATTTATTTACAAGCAAAAAATAAAGTAGATAAGTCTGCTGCTTATATGGTGAAACTGTATGAGTCACTACTTTGAAACTGTATGAGTCAATCCTCCATTTTCAGTTTCAGTTTATAAGTATACAGTGTGCATACTTCAACAAAATGCCTTGTAGTTGTATAAATCATCCAAACAATTTTTGTTATGTGTGTCGTGAATTAGCCTTCAAGTCACAAAGAAGAAACATTTCTCCTTTTGGTAAGCAAATTGTATGAGCTCTACTTTAAGTGTAAAATTGGAGATCCAGACAAAATTTGGGCCCCTCATATCTGTTATGCTTTGTGTATAACTTTGCTTAATAATTGGCTGAATGGTAAATCTCGTTACATGCCATTTTCAGTTCCCTTGGTATGAAGAGGACCGAAGGAACATTCCACAGACTTATTTTTGTATCACAGAAATTAGTGGAATCATAAGGAAGTTTAAGAATTCAGTTAAATACCCTGATATTCCTTGAGCCATCAAGCCTGTTCCTCACGGTGCAGAACTACCAATTCCTGTGCCACCAGAAGTATGGAGCTTTGTTTCAGAAGATGACAATGCTGCAGACTTTCCTTGAATAAGTAAAGCAAAAATCAAAGGGGATTTTTATTGGATCACAAATATGAGAGTTCAAGAAGGATGAAGAATTTGAGAGAAGCTCGAATGAGTGAGGCAGCTGCATGAGTATCATTGCAAAAAGTTGTGGGAAACAAGAAGGCTGAGAACTACAAAGAACTGGTTAGTGAACGTCTTAAAATCTACAGAGCCCTGGGATACAATATGTCTTTGAAAATAAATTTTTTGGATTCGCATTTGGACTTTTTCCCAGAAAATTTTGGAGATGTAAGTGACGAACACGGTGAACGCTTCCACCAGGATATATCAACAATGGAAAATGGAATCCAAATTTGCTTATAGATTACTGCTGGACACTAAAAGGGATGTTGCTCAAGCACTAAATGTTTGAGTCAACTGCATATGTATTGTGAATACTGAAGGAAATTTCAAAAGTAAATTATTTTTAAAAGCATGTTACTCAAAAACCAAGCTCTCAACAGATTTGAAATCAGTGCAAAAACTACTATAAGGAGCACCCTATATAGAAAATTTAAATTTTACCAGTGTAATTAGACATAGAAATGTACAACTATTTAAGAGAAGCAGTAAAACATCACACAAACCTTGAATATGTTATATGTAGTAATCAGCGTTCTTCGTCCATTCTTGACATAGTGTCCAATCAAGTCACTTCACTGTATGACTTGGGGGTAAATGTATGAACCTCCGGATTCTTCAACTCCGGCGAGTTCAGTGTCTTCAGCGCTTAAATTTAAAGCGGCGCTGCCTTGTAAAGGGAAGTTTCCCTTAACAAGGCAGCGTTGCTTTAAATTTAAACGCCGAAGACGCCGAACTCGCGGACGTTGAAGAACCCAGAGCTTAATACATTTACCCCTTGGTGTTTGAAGTGTGTTTTACCATCAGCCACCACTCAGTCTTTCTGGATAGAACTTATGGATGTTTTAACGTCTAAGTTTAACTTGGTAAAATTGTGCCCTGTTTTTATTTAAATAGCTTTAGGTAATGTTGGTTAAAAAGGTAGTTTTAGGGAGCTAGGTAAAAATTGTAATGCAAGGGAAGCATTTTTTTGAGAGCTCTACCTGCTGCTACCTTAGTGTGGTATACTAAGCAGGAGAAGGGCTTGGCAGGATGTGTCATCAACGTGTAGGCTGGGACTCCAGCTGAGCATAAACAGTTGGAGGTGTAAAAAAAAAAAATCTGTTCGGCATGAATTCCAGTTTTTATTCATGGCAGTTGGCTAAAATTCAGCCAGGTAGTTGCAGACACTGAGCATCACTCACATCTACTGTGTGGATTCGGTAGTGTACGCATACAAATAAAATTATTAATTCAAAATCCCCATATATAGCACCAACATATTATGCAGTGCTGTACAGAAAATATACACATCATCCCTACCCCATTGGAGCTTACAGTCTAATTTCCCTAAAAGACACACACCAGGTATGTGGCACGCTGCCCGCTATAAGAAATAAATTTTAAGTCCATCTGACTTCCTCTTTCAGCTGGCAATATATATGTACTGTATATACTCGAGTATAAGTCGACCCGAATATAAGCTGAGGGACCTAATTTTACCTCAAAAAACTGGGAAAACTTATTGACTCGAGTATAAGCCTAGGGTGGGAAATGCAGCAGCTACTGGTAATTTTTGTAGATTTATTCATTATTATGTTTTTTATTTACATCTGTATATGCATTTTTATTTTACACATTTTTATATCATGTGTGTTTTTGATTGCTTAGCTACTGATATAAGCTTGCCATTTTAGTGAAGCCCTGACACATTTCAAAATGGGGTGCAGGAGGACACTGTCAATAAATATCTTTATATATGTGTGCTTTAATATTTCCACACCCCCTGATTTGTTACTCTACTTTATTGATTTAATTTGAAAAACTGTTTTATAAATGAATCGTATAAATTAGAACCATCAATGTACGGTATCCTGAATAATAATGTATTATGAGACCCAGCAAATGCCATATCTGAAATTCACCTCCAAATTCACCCCCAAAGAATAGGGAAATCACGTTATGTTAATATTGGAGGGGGAGAGAGGGAGGGAGCGAGTGAGGGAGAGAGAACGAACTTACCTGGTCTCCGTTTCCTCAGCTCTTCAGTTCCGCAGTGGAACGCATGTGCGTTCCAATGACAGGAAGTTCGGCATTTGTGCTGAACTTCCTGTCGGTGGAACGCACATGCGTTCCACTGCGGAACTGAAGAGCTGAGGAAACGGAGACCAGGTAAGTTCACCCGTGTATAAGCCGAGGGGGGCTTTTTCAGCATAAAAAAATGTGCTGAAAAACTCGGCTTATACACGAGTATATACGGTAATTGTATATTACTGTATGGTGGTGATATATGTTTTATTTGTTCATAAATGTCTTCAGGTGGGGTATCTTAGGTTCTGTGTTGTTGTCTGCTGTAGGACCACTTTCTCTCAGAAAGATACTCATTGGTTACACAAGAGTTAGAGCAAAGGCTTAAACAAATTAACTGGGCAGTTGGATTCTCTTATTTTAATATGTGGTGTTTTACATCTAAAACATTTGTGGCAATAGTAAAACACTTGTTTATTTTAACTAACCAAGATGCCATAGACTTATTACCCTTGCGTTGAATGACATTTAACACTTATTTCTCTTTTAAATTTGAAGCTTTCCTTTAAATGTCATGGAAGACGTATCTCTCTTAATTAATTTTTTTTTCACTCTTAACAGTATGTGTGAGTGTCTGTCGGGGATCTATTTATACTTCTTGGCTGAATTATTAGATTTTCAATGAAACTTTCTGTTTTACTTTACTTCCTTCACCGTATATGAAAGGAGTGTATGCCTTTTCACTCCCTTCATGTTCTCAAAGGCCCTTTCAATTTCGTCATATCATAATTCCGTTCTTTAAATGTGCTCATAAGGGCTTACCTTTGTGTTTTATAAGTGTCTATGTTAGAACAATTTCTTCTAATACTTTATAACTGGCCACCCAGAATATTTCTCAGTCACTTTTTATAATGGTTATTTGTGGCTGGAATGGAATTGCTGCAAACCAGCAGTTTTTGATTGCTAATCTCAGCTGTAAATTCAAAATTTTTAACTGTTTGAATTCATGTAATCTATAAATTTATTTAGGACTCTGTGCCAATTCATTTAATCGGGACATCATCAATTAACCTATAACAAGATTTTCATATGGATTATTGGCAAAACTGGGTGCAAACTTGGTGCCCATTGCCATCCCCTGTATTTGTTGTTGAATTGACATTGTATATGGCCATACAGTGTGTAGACTTCCACTCAATAAAATTTTAAATATGTAGCATTTGAGTTATATACCTCATATAGCTTTTCTGTTTGATCACTAAAGGCTGTATGAACAAAACATTATATTGCAACAATTTGGAGATTAATCAATAGAATGATAGTCGGAGACTATTGGTATACATGGAGATTGTGTCAGATTTTTATGGAGTTTCAGTAAAAAACAGAGGGGCCTCTTTTTTCCAAAATTCATACTCATCCTTCATTATGATTTGTGCACTTCTCCTTTCATCTAAAAATCTATGTGGTGCATTCTCCTACTCACTTGTAGGTTATTCTCAATGACCTCATAGGTTTCTGTTTGATATAATAAACTTTTATGCTTCTTTCAATAATCGGCCTTGTTAATGATTATTTCTCCTTGTGGTTTTTTTTAAGTAATGTGGATTAGTTTTTAAAGGCTGTGTATAAGTTCTGATTTCTATTCAAAATGATATCTCCTAATGGATTCTACAAAAATTATTTTTTGAGTGTTAATTTCCTTTTAAAATGAACATTTTGTGTGGTGCAAAGTTTAAACCTTTTTTGAAGATTCTGATACTGGTGTTTATCAATCTGGTACCATCTTTGTGTTACCCTTTTCTCCCTCCTCTCATTCATCTCCTAGTTCTAGACTTCGTTTCTTGAATGCTTATAGTTTATATCTCTTGTGGCTTTTTGGACTAATGTTGAAACAATTCCTAAAACAATTTTCTGAATCATCCCTATCCTGAAAGATATTATTATACGATTCTTGTATGGTAATATGGTCATCATACTGACTCATTTCATGTTTAAAATTAACCTTATGGATTAGTTTTGTTATTACCGTATTTCCCCAAGTATAAGACGCACCCATGTATAAGATGCACCTTAATTTTGGGGCCCAAAATGAAAAAAAAAGATGTATTACATAAAGTTATTGAACTCAAGTTTTATTTATCATGAAACTACTCATCATCACTGTCAGAACTTTCAACCATTATCTTGTCCTCATCTATGTTTGATGACGAATCGCTGTCTTCATATATTGCCTCGTCCTCAGTTCCATCTAAGGCATTTGAAATGCCACACTTCTTAAATGACTTGACAATGATCTCAATCTTGATATTATCCCAGGATCTTTTCACCCAGGTACAAACTTCTCCTATAGTTGGCTTTTTCACTCTTCCTGCTGGTGTCAAATTGTCCCCAGAAGACTTCATCCATTGGTTCCATTCCTCTCTCATGGTAGCTTTGAAGGGTTTGTTAATGCTGACATCAAGTGGTTGGAGCTGGGATGTCAAGCCTCCAGGTATGACGGCAAGTTTTGTTTTTTGCTCTGCAGCAATCTTCTTTGTGTTTGGTGTTAAGTGTGCCCTGAACTGATCAAGCACCAATAGGGCAGGTTTGCGTAAGAGCGCACCTGGTCTCCTGCTCCAAACTTTCTCAAACCAGATCTTCATCCCATCCTGATCCATCCAACCCTTGTCATGAACATGGACAATCACTCCTCGAGGAATGACTTCTTTTGGCATTGTTTTGCGTTTGAAAATCAGCATAGGAGGCAGCTTGGTTCCGTCGGCACAACAAGCTAGAACAACTGTATAATGGCTCTTTTCATGTCCACTTGTCTTCACAATTACAGTTTTTACCCCCTTCTTATCAACAGTTCTGTTACTTGGGACATCAAATTGAAGGGGGACTTTGTCCATATTTGCAATCTGTCCCAACTCAAACTGATTTGTCTTCCGACATTGAGTGACAAAACGATGAAATTCAAGGACCTTCTGCTCATAGCATTCAGGCATCCTTTGGGCAAGTCTGGTGCGTGTACGCATGCTTAGTCCATTCCGTTTCATGAACCTGAAACACCAATTGTGTCCTCCTTTGAAGTCAGTAACTTCATTTGTATCAGCAATTCTTCTTGCCTCATGCTGAACCATCTTTTTGGACACAGGAATTCCAATTGCCCTTTGCTCTTCAATCCATATCTTCAATTCTCTCTCTAAATCAGGCCATTTTGCTGACTTGCCTCTCATAGCCTTCTTCTGCCGTGGTGTTTTCAGCAGGGTTTCTTCTTCCCGTAGCCAGTCTCGGATTGTTTTCTCAGTTGGGGGCGGACCAAATTTACGCTCAGCAGCACGATTTCCATTCAGTTTTGCAAACTGGATCACTTTGAATTTGAAATCAGCACTGTATGAAAATCTTTTCTGAGCCATTTCTGGGCAGAACGTGGAATGGTACTGATTTTATACGGTACCGTAATTACGGGATATGGTATTGTAACCTTTTCACTGCTGAAACTGCTGCTTTGTTATTACAGCATGCAATGTGCAGCAGGAGGAATCAAAAAGCTCTTTCTAATTTTTGTCAAAGATCACACTAGAGCTTGTAATTTTTTTGTCACAGAGCACACTAGCCTGCAATTTATTGGGGCACAAAGCACACTAGCCTGCAATTTATTGGGGCACAAAGCACACTAGCCTGCAATTTATTGGGGCACAAAGCACACTAGCCTGCAATTTATTGGGGCACAAAGCACACTAGCCTGCAATTTATTGGGGCACAAAGCACACTAGCCTGCAATTTATTGGGGCACAAAGCACACTAGCCTGCAATTTATTGGGGCACAAAGAACACTAGCCTGCAATTTATTGGGGCACAAAGCACACTAGCCTGCAATTTATTGGGGCACAAAGCACACTAGCCTGCAATTTATTGGGGCACAAAGCACACTAGCCTGCAATTTTTGGGGCACAGAGCGCTACAGCAGCTTACAATAGCGTGTCTACGTGACTTGTCTAATGTCACCAACGCTGTGCAGCTTTTGACAGACAAACGGAGCAAACGGAGGAATCTGTAGTCATGGGCACTCATCAGAACTGTCAGTCACGTGACTGACAGCGCCGAGACTGTGGGAGGCGCGTGCAAAGGTCCTGAAGGTCCTGCAAAGTAACGGGGGACACGCTGGACACGCTGGAGCTGATTAGCGGGGACTCCTCACACCAGATGCCGACTTCTGCAATCAGGTAAGTAGCGCTGGCAGTGTATAAGACGCACCTTTTTTTTAGACCCAAAATTTGGGGAAAAAAGGTGCGTCTCATACATGGGGAAATACGGTATTTGCTGTATGACTATTTTTGCCTTTCCATCTCACTTAATGGTTGTATTTCCTCTTGTTGAACCACTATCTCCTTTTTCAATCTCTGTTATCTCTTCCTGTCTCTTCTCCACTAATAAAGAAATTAATTTAAAAGAGCAAGCATCCATTATTCTGTTTTGTTGTGTTATAAATTCATTATCTTCCACACTGTGAGAGTGAACTTAAATTAACCTTAAGCCTTTAGGATTCCTCTTTTCTTATATATACCTATCTAAGGTGGTACTATCCCTCTGAAATTGATCTAATTTATAAGAAAATTCTCTTAACTTAGGAACCTTAAATAGAAATTATACTCATTAATTACTGGTCTCAGAATTTCACAAGCCACTGAGAATATATCCTCCAAATTGACTTCTTTCCAATTGTGAAGAACAGAAACATTTTGAGAAGCATTTGTTATATGTAAATGCAATTGTCCCACTCATACTATTGCTATCCCTGGCCCATGCTATATCAATAGACAACTGTTTTTGTATGACAATGGTCCTGAAGAATACGTCAAACCTGAATGTAGGGGCTCGAGCAATAGTAGTAATTCTCAAAGTTTTTTCCTATGCAGTGGAGGGGACATTTTAATGCTTCTGGTCCAGCCACCAAATGCTAGTGTGCCCCAGAGGTTTTAATCATACCGCCTCCAGGTAGTGCAAACCATCATTCTGGGGTTCTGGGGAAACACACAAGCACTATCATCAAAATGGGGCATTACTAAATCCACTAAATCTCTCTCTCTGTGTCTCTGTGTGTGTGTGTGTATATATATATATATATATATATATATATATATATAATAATCCAGTGGTGGTATTTAGCTGGTTCTCACCAGTTCACCAGAACCGATACCTAATTTTAGGCTCGGTTTGGCGAACCAGTGACTACAGAGTCCATCATCTTCGTCGGTGGGGGGAGCAGGGTCCTTAAATAAAAAAATAAAAAAATACTCATCTGTTCACGGTGTCGACACTCCGCCTCCCTGCTTCGTCCGCAATGAATGTCGGGCATGAAGTCATCACGCCCAACATTCAGTGAGGAGCGGCGCAGAGAGGATTCGGTAAGCAAGAAAAGAAGAAAAGAGAAGAAAGAAGCCGATAGAAAAGGTAAGAGAAGGAACGGAAGCAAGGGGAGCAAAGGCAGCATGTCAGAGTGTGAAGGGGGGCAAAAGCAGCATTATGGAAATATCTTAAATAACAGTTTTTTGTCAGGTATTTAATAATTTTTTTTTAATATTTTAAAACGGTATGTGCAAGGGGGTACTGTACAAGCCTGAAAAAGTCAGGTATTAGGCCAGGGGGAGTGGAGAGAAAGGATTATAAGGTTTCCTATAGTCAGGGCTTATATATTACTAGAGTATAGGAAGGGCAGATAATTATACTGCAGTGGATAGCGGTGGCCATCTTTAGCAAGGGCAAAAGAGCTGAGGATAATGAGTCCTGCTAGTATGTAGCCCATAAGTGCACACATGGGGATGTGTCCTAAAGACTACAAAGCCCACACACGAGCCAATCTACAAAATCTGTAGTGTATATAATAAAAATGCACAGTAAAAATAAAAATGCACAATGAAATTAAAATAAACACCAGAATAATTGCTACTAAATATTGCAGAGTATACATATCACACTAAAATAAAGGCAATCAATGGACAGATTATATAAGATAAATAATTATCTGCTGCATAAGAGGTTAATCTATGTAAGCAAGTTGTATATAAACATATAGAAGTAGATGGCCACCGCTATCCACTGTACAGTATAATTATCTGCCCTTCCTATACTCTAGTAATATATAAGCCCTGACTATAGGAAACCTTATAATCCTTTCTCTCCACTCCCCCTGGCCTAATACCTGACTTTTTCAGGCTTGTACAGTACCCCCTTGCACATACAGTGCAAGCGCCGATTCAAAGGTCCAATCTGCACATGCGTGAAAAAGCGCTGCACTGCGCATGCGCAAAATGGCGCCCGCCATCGCTATATAAGACAGCACTGAGTGCTGGTCTAAAATACTCCTCCTGATGAAGTCTTTACATGACGAAACGCGTTGAGGTTGTTTCCCACTATCTATTCCTGGTATATTGAAGGCTCTGCTGCCCACCTGGTCTGTGAGAGTTTTCCCTTTGAGTACTTTTGTATGGAGTTCATCGGTGTTCACTTCATGGAGTGTCCAGATATCCACACTGTGTAGCAGTATCCCTTGTACTACAGGATTACAGATAAGCTTTTATAATATATATATATTGTGAGTTTGATTTTATTATGATACATGCCGATTAAATCTTTCAAAAGTACTACACTATATGGCTCTTTTCTTTTTAAAATATCGGCTGAGTGGAGTTTGCAAGCAGTGAATTTGCTGTGGTTGATGATCCAGATATAATATATCTTCACAAGCAGTTTTACACATCGGTTCCTGACTCACTTGGCTGTTTGGAGACTACGTTCAGATTATTCTGACACAGATAAGCTGTTTATTTATATCTACTTGGTACGCTGCCACCTATTATTTACTGTACATCACGGGTGCCTTTGCAACTACATCTTTTGTTTTTCTCTGTCTGCATTTCGGTATATAGTTGGAGTATCTGGAAGCTGTTGAATAATGACTGTACCAGCTTGCTAAGATTCATACTCTGCATATCAGCAATTATTGACTGTCTGGGTGATTGTTACCAGCTAACACTACCTATATTGGCGCCATTTCATCCTCCTATCTGTGTATATATTGAGATATATATATATATATATATATATATATATATATATATATTAAAATGTGTGACGCCCCCTTTCCCGTAGATCAGCTGTGTGTCTATGTAAAGTGTATTGTGATCTGTGGTGTTTTCTTTACCTTTATTTTTACCACAGTGCCTCCACCTTGGTCTGAGTGCAGTAGGCTCTTTGTTGGGTAGTGTTCTTGATAAGCAACACCAGAGGGAGACCAAGGAACCCTCCGTTCCCTACTAACAAAACCACAAGCACACACAGAAAGAGACAGCAATAGGTAAATTGGTCTTTGAAAGCAACACCTGCAATTTTATTGGTTAGGCATGTGCTCTCAAAGGATTTTCTAATCTTATTTTATATATATAAAAAAATAGAATATCTCTTTATATAAACTGTATTTTAAAAGTATCCCTTTAAAATAGGTGAACTATAGTAAAAGTACAAGAATACAATGCGATACCTTAACCCTTTCTTACCCTAGAGGTACCTCTACCTTGAATGCTTACTTGTAATTTTTCTCCAACTGTTAAAATGTTTAGCAATAGTACATTCTAAACTCAACACATATGTATCCACAAACTTAACATTTTATACATCAACATATGCATATTTATCAATAAAAGGCAATAAAGTGGTCTTATGAGGAAATTGATGACAAGCAAATGTCTTTCCACTTCTCCATCCCAAAAACAGTAGGCTATGGTAGAATATGCTCCAGAATCAAGTCACTGGTGTCAGTTTCCTTAGCTTTGTCAAACATAAATCTATTTTAATGGTGACACTCTCTAATATCCCTCACTTTTCCAATAAGCACAATCTTTATTCTGTCTTTATTCCGGCGGAATATTACTTGAAGAAGTTAGGCATGTACACACTGTCCTCCTTGTCTCATCCTATTACATAGGCCCAGTCCTGCAGTGAGCTATCTCTCCTCTGTACTTCACTGCAATGTATGTCACTGGTCTGAGGTACATTTTGTTTAGTGCAGATTTTCACAATATATCTCAGTCTCTGATCCCTAACTGTCTTTCCTTATCACTACCACTGATAGTTTATCACAGTCCTACAAAGGGGTCTACAAATTAATTTATGGCCTCCCAACCAAGTCTCCCTAATAACAAGATTCACAATACACTGTCCCATCAAATAATAAATAAGGGTTACTTATACATTTAGATTCTGTTTTTCCTCAGACCTTTCACAGGAAATTTCAGCTGTTTCTCACCGGACAGGGATGACAAGTTGGACAAGGCTCTCCCTCCTGTCAGAGCTAATACTCTTCTGTCTCTCCCGGATGTTTCCTCCTGGGCTGATTTTCTTCAATGATAGAAGAACAAACATGTGAAATAATGCCAGTTACTACAGTGTTATATATGACAAGGATGTTGATATGTACCAGCTTTTCAATAAACTAGAATCCTTGTGTATGAATGGAACAAGACATTAGTGGGACCAGATAACTTTACAGAAATACTTGGACAATAACATTATCTCTAGAGGCTTGCATATATTCAGATCTTCATCCTTTCAGGATGATAATAGTTTTACTAATTAGTGGAATATGATCCTTGACACTTGCTCCTTTAACCTAATGAGACTTCTCATTTGGTACAGAAACTTGAAAGTTGATTCTACACAGAAAGAAATAGAAAAAATCCATGACTCCCTGAAATCCTTTGAGAATGTTGAAGGGTTCAAGGAGAGGAATCCTAGGATCAATAGGAGGGTGATTGATTTTGAGAAATCCTTAGTAACTTGTAATGATAACAAGCTGAAGTGAGATAGAGAGGATTATGATAAGGATAAAGGGAGATCATACAATATGCATCCTAGGAATATGTCCGAAGGGAGAAATAGGTCTAATTTTAATACTACAGACATGATTCTAGACAAAGAGTTAAGCATTTCTCTAAAAGAAACAATTCTGTATCTACTTATCCATGTAAATGTGTCTCTAACTCATACCCAGAGAGGAAATAGATTGATAGAGAACTTGCCCTTAGAGGTAGGGATAATCGGAAGGGAGGGAGGACTACAGATTATGACAATAGATGGGAGAGCAAGAGGAGGTCTTCGATTGATAATTATGAGCAGAATGGTTGTAACATTAAAGGGTCTAGATTTAGAGTGCTTGACTCTTGTGATGATCCCACCCCTTCAATTAGGGATCTGGCTCCATCTGCTGTATCTAATTCCTCTTTTTTAGGAAGAGGTTTCCATCCCCAGCCGTACCATCAAAGAGCACAAGGATTAAATTCACATACACCCAAAAGATTAAGAGAAGATGTAGTAGAGGATCCAGGGGAGGGATCCTCAAATCATCTAAACAACATGCTTCGACATTATCCGGTAAGGGAGTATTTAATTTATCCTCTAAAGTGTTATCACAGACTGAATTAAAGCTTTTACAGAAGGGACTTAAATTTGCCACAGCAATGAAACCAAATTTATTTAATCTATTTGTCGATCTTAATAGGTTTGTGAGAACTTTGAACAGGAAACGTTAATTTGCATGCAAAGCCATTAGGAAGTCTAAACAAGATGTTTTTCCTATTATGTTAGATGATGACGATAAGTTAGCTCTCACATACTTAGAATTTCTAAGAGCTGAAAGTGGGGATCAGGAAACTCTTTTTTGTTACTTTAAAATGTTTGATTCCTCCCCAGAATCTGGGCAATTTAAGAAAAAAAATCTAATTTTTATCACTTACAATTTAAGGGTCCACTCATCGATAGTTTTTATAAAAGTACCATGGAAGTTTTCAGGAAGATGTGTGAGATATCAATGAGGGAACCTATTAGAGATAATCTAACTTCCCAAGAAAGGAAGGCACTTAATAATTTAACATGTGATGGTACTGTTATAATAAAACTAGCTGATAAGGGTGGGGGCATAGTGATACAGGATAGGTCATATTACCTCAAGGAAGTCATGGGGCAGTTAAATGATGAACATTTCTATAAGAAACTAGACAGAGATCCCACATTATATTTATCAGCAAGAACTTAAATCTTTACTAGAGGTTGCTCTCTTAGATGGAGTAATTTCAAAAGACACGTTACTGTTTATGTCAACTCAATTTCCTGAAATTTCCTGAAATTGAGTTGACATAAACAGTAACGTGTCTTTCGAAATTACTCCATCTAAAAGAGCAACCTCTAGTAAAGATTTAAGTTCTTGCTGATAAATATAATGTGGGAGCTCAGTCTAATTTCTTATAGAAATGTTCATCATTTAACTACCTCATGACTTCCTTGAGGTAATCTGCTACCACTTACCTACTACCACTTACCAAAGATTCATAAAACCCTTTCCACACCTCCTGGCAGACCTATAATTTCGGGTGTGGGGTCTTTAACAAGTAACCTTTCTTCTTTTGTTGATTCTCAGCTTCAGTCTATTGTTTACACACTGAAGTCACTCATCAAGGACACCACATGTTTTTTGAATTTGATACAAGATATTGTCTGGAAGCCTACGTATTCTTTTCTTACCTGCGATGTGGAAGCGCTGTATTCCAACATCCCACATTAATTAGGCTTGGAAGCAAGTAAATATTCTCTGGATAAAAAATATGCTAGTGGTCCATTGCTGTGTGAGTTCTTACTGTCATCTATACATTTCATCCTGCATCATAATTATTTCTTATTTAATTCCCAATTTTGTTTACAGATGTTTGGTAGGGCCATGGGGACCAGGTTCGCCCTGAGCTAGGCAAATCTTTATATGGGGTTCTTTGAGGAGCAATACATATGGGATTCTGGTTTTGGGGAAAACCTGGTTCTCTATGGCAGATATGTTGACAATCTTTTCTTTGATTGGGATGGTGATCCTCACTCTATTTTAGTTTGTCTCATTTGAATTCTATTGAATTCGGCTTAAGATTCACCAATAGTTTTCATTCATCAACAATTACCTATCTGGATATCACCCTTAAGATCTGTGAAGGGACTATAGCTATGGAAAATTATTCCAAGAATGTTGACACACTTCATTTTTTGCACTATAAAAGTAGCTACTATAGACCTTGGATGGATAATATCCCTAAAGGACAATTCCTACACATTAGTAGAAACTGTTCACAATATGAAGATTTAAAGAAACATTCTGCTAGATTCAATAATGCGTTTCAGGAACAAGGTTATCCCCAGTAAATTTTGGATAGGACTTATAATGAAGTGGAAGGGTTAGATAGATCCAATTTGTTAACCATTCTCCCAAGCAAAGGGAGAAAGGCAAATTAATGGTCTTCACTACCCAGCATAATAGTTATGCTGGTGAGATCAAACATATTGTGAAGAAAAATACAGCCTTTTTATTATTAGAATTAGATGAATTAGATGAATATATTGGTCCTCTGGTGAAGACAAGAAATATGACCGTGTTTAGAAGATCAAGGAACTTGAAGGAAAGTTTAGCGCCGAGTTTTTCTTAAAAATATTGTTGTGCCTACTATTTCTACCAAGGAATTAATTAGAGAAAGATGGTTGGTTAGATCAAATGGCTTCTACAGATGTTGGGTATTAAAATGTGTTTCTTGCGGGTTTGCAGACCATAGAACAACTGAATTTATGTCCTTTGTATCGGGTGAAAAATTCTCAATAGAGAAAGTATTGGATTGAAAATCAACCTTTTGTAATCTATTTGATTAATTGTAAGTGTGGGATTCAAAATGTGGGATGCACAATATGTACTGTTGGTGTGTGATTCCAGGAACATTGGCGGAACATACTGAAAAATGTGAAAACCCACACCTTATCTGCACATGTCAATGCCTGTCAAGGGAACAAATTAGAAGGCCTAATAATGAGGGCCATTGAGCAAGTTGGTACTACAAATAGAGGAGGCGACCAGTTCAGTTTATTATGTAAACGTGAAGCTTATTGGATTTTTAGACTCAAGACACTATCACCATATGGTCTGAATGATACCATAGATTTGAACAATTTTTGAAGTTTTTCCTTTGGATTAGTATGGGTTTATAATAATTTGTAATTTTTTAAATGTCGTATTTTTTGTTGTGCGTTTAATTAATGGTCAAATATAGATGAATGCTTTATAGTATCAATTTGTTTTTTTTGTTTTTTTAAATCGTGTAATATGTACTTCAATAATACAGTTGTGACCACTATATGATATCCGGTAGCATATATTTACATTATCTTGGTTATTTAGTCCCTGCCACACTTCTCGATTTATACGTTAATTTCAATATTTTCAATACGTATATATTTTTATTTTATTGGCTTTTTTTTTAGTTTTTTACATCATTTAGATTGCTGAATTATTTTTCTTTGTTATAGCTACCTGTTAGTATATCTTGCTGGTTACCAAGATTACTATTATTATTTTTACAGAATTAAGTGAGTCTTCTTGGCTACTTTATCAATCTAAATGAGGTTTTTAGTTACTTTCCAACATAGACTGGTATACATGATTTTTCAGTGGGGGTTTTGAGTCATATTTTTTTTATTTTTTTAGTAGTTTCTTTATTTTCTCTAAGTCAGTACTGTTTGTCTATTCTTTATATAGTAAGTATTATGTATATGTGTTTCATTTTTATATTTTATTGTTGTATGTTGTTTGTATTTTGTCTGTGTTGTGTATTATGTTATTTGTGATTTGGGTTATATGTAATTGCCCATTCTTTAGAATATTATGCTATCCTGCTTTTGAAGGTTATTTATGCTATTTTTATATAATGTATAATGTTTAATGTATTTTTATATAATGTTGTTTATTGGATCAACCTAATATTCAGTACTATATGTTTTGTAAGGCAACTACAACAATAAGCCCATACCTTTTTGTGGACTGTTCTTGTGAATTTTATGAATGGGGGACCTGTTTCGATTGACAACTGAGTCACGTGACTGATAGAACATTGGAGGATTAATATCACGTGACATCGTCATGACGTCTGATAAATGTGAGACATGGATATTGCTTATTAAGCCTCTGATGAAATGGCTACACTTTGGCTGAGAAACGCGTCAGGCTGTTTTTTATACTTATTAGGTGGACAGTGGTGTCTTTCTTAAACCCTGTGGTTATTCATTCTGCAGTGGTTCCTATTGAAACTATGGACTGGATTTAAAGCCGGTTGCTTACCATCTTTCCCTCTGCAGGCTGGAGTACGGGCTAAGTACTATTTGTTTTTGGAGCTTTTTTAAAATCTGCTTCTGCAATTGCTTTGCCAGTCAATTATATCTCCACACACAGCTGTGGGAACTTGTTATACTAGCCGAGGAATGCACAAGGTCCATCCTCTGGCAATAATAGCAATGACTGGAACTGCTCAAGTTGTGATTACTTTTTCAGATCAAGAGCTTATAATAGTGAACTAAACAATTCAATTTAATCATATTATATTCATGGTTTGCACACCCAAATACCACCTTGCTAGATGGTTGTTTTCCATATTCAATATGTCTTTTAATATTTTACTATAATAAATGTAAATTTGATGTTAAGCTTAGCACTCTATTTTCTTTGTTCTATTTGCATTATTTTCTTCAGAGACTCTCCAGGCTGTTCTGCTAAAAAGATGACATTTATTCTTTGCTGACAGGCTGACAGGTTTCTTTGCTGACAAGGACCCACTCCCACACTTCAACTGGCAGTTGTTTTAGTCATTCCTCTCACACCTAACTGTCACTTTTCCCTCTGAGGCAATTCCTCTTCCTTCCAACTGTCACTTTCCTCTTGGCCTGCTTGTAAATCTTATTTTTATTTTTCAATCCTTGACAGTAGTGCACATATGCGGGCCATCATGTCTGCCGGCACTATATATATGTATTAGTCGTGACCAAAAGTTTGAGAATGACACAAATATTGGTTTTCACAAAGTTTGCTGCTTCAGCGTTTTTAGACCTTTTTATCAGATGTTGCTATGGTATATTGATGTAAAATTACAAACATTTCATAAGTGTCACAGGCTTTTATTGACAATTAAATTTAGTTTATGCAAAGAGTTAATATTTGCAGTTTTGACCCTTCTTTTTGAAGACCTCTGCAATTTGCACTGGCATACTGTCAATCAATGTCTGAGCTACATACTGACTGATGGACAACCATTCTTGCCTAATTAATGCTTGGAGTTTGTCAGAATTTGTGGGTTTTTGTTTGTCCACCTGTTTCTTGAGCATTGACCACAAGTTCTCAATGGAATTAGGGTCTAGGTAGTTTCCAGGCCATGGACCCAAAATTTCTATGTTTTGATCTCCTAGCCACTTAGTTATCACTTTTGCCTTATGACAAGGTGCTCCATCATGCTGGAAAAAGCATTGTCCATCTCCAAACTGTTCTTGGACGGTTGGAAGAATTTGCTCTTGGAGGATGTTTTGGTACCATTCTTTATTCATGGTTGTCTTCTTAGGCAAAATTGTGAGTGAGCTCACTCCCTTGGCTGAGAAGCAACCCCACACATGAATGGTCTTGGGATGCTTTACTGTTGGCATGACACAGGACTGATAGCACTCACCTTTCCTTCTCCGGACAAGAGTTTTTCCAGACGCCCCAAAAAATCTGAAAAGGGATTCATCAGAGAAAATGACTTTACCCCAGTCCTCAGCAGTTCAATCCCTGTACCTTTTGCAGAATATCAGTCTGTCCCTGAAGTTTTTCCTGGAGAGAAGTGGCTTCTTCACTGGCTTTCTTGACACCAAGCCATCCTCCAAAAGTCTTCGCCTCATTGTGCACGCAGGTGCCCTCACACCTGCCTTCTGCCATTCCTGAGCAAGCTCTGCACTGGTGGTGCCCTGATCTCGCAGTTGAATCAACGTTAGGAGACGGTCCTGGCACTTGCTGGACATTCTTGGGTGCCCTAAAGCCTTCTTCACAACTATTGAACCTTTCTCCTTGAAGTTCTTGATGATCCAATAAATAGTTGATTTAGGTGCAATCTTACTAGCAGCAATATCCTTGCCTGTAAAGCTCTTTTTGTGCAAAGCAATTATGACTGCACATATTTCCTTGCAGATAACCATGGTTAACAGAGGAAAACAATCATTTCAAGCACTACCTTCCTTCCAGTCTGTTATTCTAACTCAGTCAACATGACAGAATGATCTCTAGCATTGACCTCATCAACACTCTCACCTGTGTTAGCAAGAGAATCACTGACCTGATGTCAGCTGGTCCTTTTTTGGCAGGGCTAAAATGCAGTGGAAATGTTGTTTTTGGGATAAAGTTCATTGTCATGGCAAAAAGGGACTTTGAAATGAATTGCAAATCATTTGATCACTCTTCATGACATTCTGGAGTATATGCAATTTGCCAGCCTAAAAACTGAGGCAGCAAAGTTTGTGAAAACCAATACTTGTGTATTCTCAAAAGTTTTGTCCATGACTGTGTGTGTGTGTGTGTGTGTGTGTGTGTGTGTGTGTATATATATATATATATATATATATATATATATATATATATATATATATATATATATAATATTTATATATATAATATTTATATATCTTTGACCAAGTTTCACATTTTTCCTATCTTAAAAAAAATCCTTCAATGGATCAATGATCAAATTTGACATACTAATGAAAGGTCATGTGATCACATATGTTATATGATTAGCAGGGCAGGTAGCATGGACTCATAAGGGTGGCTCAGTGGTTAGCACTTCTGCCTCACAGTGTTGGGATCATGAGTTTGATTCCTGACCTGGACCTTATCTGTGTGGAGTTTGTATGTTCTCCCCTGTGTTTGCATGGGTTTCCTCCCACACTCCAAAAACATACTCCTACAAAATGAACCCTAATCTGCCTGTGTGTGTGTTAGGAAATTTAGACTGTAAGCTCCAATGTAGCAGTGACTGATGTACACTGTTGCAGAATTGGTGACGCTATATAAATAAATGATGTACGGTACGGGCATTTGGATGCTTTTGTATGGAATTTTTATGAATTCTCTGTTAAAAGAAATGTTTTACTTCCAACCTGAGATGCTACTTTTAAAATAATTCTAGATCTGATGTTTTGCCTTAGAGGAACATACTACACTATTGCATTTCTCCTTTGAGTTATAACCTTTCGCTGGACTGATCATCATACTGCTACGAATGACTCCTGTTTACATTAGTGCATATACCTGATAAGCTTCATATTTCTTTTGTTTTGGTACGCTGCTATTTACCCACCACAATATCCCATACTGTTTGAAAATTGATTTGCACTATGTGTGGTGCTTCTGGTTTCTGTGTTAAAAATTAATTTATGTTAAACTGTGTTGAATATATACTTTGTATATTCAGTGATCCATGAACTAGAGTAAATAGTACAGAGCTGGAAAACGGTTGCTGCAACAGCATAGAGTAGACCCCTGGGCTGACATCAGTTTGAACATATTTAAACACTAGAACAGGCTTCATCAAAGTGTGGCTGACTTTTTATATAGTATTTATATTCATGAAGAGACTAAAACAGATACATCTGCTTTTGTAGTTTTAGAGAATGTAAATTAACAAAAATTGTTCTAGCATATACGATCTTATGCCATCAAAATAGTCCCATGACCAGGTAGCATAGCTGATGTTTTTAGGTGTAAGACCTTGTAAAGATGATGATAAATTAAGTTAATGGTGATTTTATTTTGTCATGTGCTCTTAGGCTGTAGAATTCTCCTTAAATACTTTGTCTAAATCCTGACATCTGCAGTTATTTGAAATTGAAACGTATGCTATTGTTTTAGTTTCAATAAAATGAAATACGTGCATTGACTGTAAATAACGCACTATTTAATTATTTACACACACATTAATGTATTCCTCTTAGAAGACATAGATTGTTATTTTATGATTATGTAGGGAAACCCAACAATACTATTGCATATTAGGTGTGTTCAAGTTTCTCATTCATTACACCCTGATTAAAAAAAAATCTAACTTTTTTTTCTAACAGAACAAAAGAAAACAGTAATCTTATTAAGACTATGCAGAGAAAGTTAGTGTAAAACTAACCTAACACTGTTTTTTTTTTAAATTAGCTAAATGCCTTAATCTGACATCTACATGTATGAGTAGGATTTATAGTATATATTCTGTCATTTCCACACAACCCATTCCCACCTAAATTTGAATGTACATAGCCAGAGGAGGACTACCAAATTTTAGACATTGGAAAAATGTAAGTAAGTTTATGTTCCTGCACCACCAATTTCATAATAAGCTTGCCCCATTGCATTCCTGCATGGCAATCATGGCTGCCTCTACTTAAGCTTCAAAGGGCAGACATCAACTGGACTGCTGCCAGTTACTTTGGTGACATCCATGATGGGTGGCCTACGCAATGCAAAAGAGCATCAGGCTGCAAACTTCTTTGAACTGGGTACACATATAGAACCACTCATATCTGCTGCAGCACAGCTGGATAGCTCCAAACCAACTCCAGAGACTCTCCTTCTGTCCATACAGTCACACAGTCTCAGTATTTATCGTTTGCTATAAAATAAAGAAATATTTTTAACTTCATCATTATTTTCCTTGGACCACTTTTCAAGAGATAAGAATATTCCACAAGAGATTTTGGTGGTATAAGTGGGGTCTTGGGAAAAGAGTTATAAGGAACAGATTGCCTCATCAGGATCGCCTCATCTGGACACATAGCACCAAGGTAAGATTTTTTACTATTTTGGTTGCTCTTGTCCAGGTGTAGTTAATCTAGTTCCCTTATTGTATCTTATCACCAGATTAGAACCTGTTTTGGGTTCCCAAGAGAAAGATGAATGTCTAGACTACTGCAGAAGTGGGTTTTGCATGGGTGATAAAAAGTAATAAGAAATAATAAACAGTTAAAACAATCAAAGGATTCACATGATCAACAGTCAAAAGGGACAGATAGAACAGTTTTATATATTTAATATTAAACATATGCAGTTAAAAGCGTGTGTTAACGTCATGGTTGTGCTAAACGTGTGGAAAATATGAAAAGAAGTGAAAGTTATGCAGTGTTATAAAGATCTTTGTGATTAAGTAATGATAGATATGTTTTGGCTAGTGGCTTTAGATTTGAGTGCTATGCAAAATAGAAAAGCATGCATTAGAGGGCTCTTCTTTATTCTGTAAAAAGGTGAGGAGTTATGTTTTGTTTTGTTTTTGTATTAGAAGACATAAAAAAGACAGTAGCACATTATGGGGTCTATTCAAGAACCATTGCACATGTTGCCCGTTAACTAACATCCTTAATCGCCACAATTGCAGAGATAAGCGATATAGTAATGGAGCAATTTACTAACATACGGAATCAGGGACAGCTGCTCCGATTAGCGATTGTCCCTGCGAATAGTAAAATTTACACTCTAGCAGCTGATCACAGGTTCTGGCCCTGTCTACTCTCTGCGCATATGCGAACATAGGGGTGAACTGTTTTTTTATTTGCCGTGGCGTAACTTTGTAGGGTGAGTGCGGTGGTGCAGGTCTTGTGGTTTCTCTTTGGATGGTATCTGTGGAAGATAACTAAGAGAGATGGAATGGTGGTTATTTAGACTTGCCTTGTAATTAGTTATTCCTCCTGTTATGTTGTAGTTCTTGTGCATTCTCTTTCTTGGTTTATCTTGTTAGTTAATCTTATGGGGAGAGAAGAGGGTGGGGCGCGGGGAGAGAGAGGTGCTGGTACAGACAGTATACTGAATTGTATTTTGTTTTGGTTGCTAAGTAGCAGCCTTTAGTTTATAGCCCTTTCTACAATGTGTTGCATCCCTATATTTTGCGATCTGGAACGGCACTCTTTAAATCTGCCCACTATCTCCTCTCATATTTACTCTCCTGATAGATTCCCTTGCCCTTAAATTATGATGCAATCCTGATTTCTCAGGGGTCCACATTGCCCATTCAGAATACTGCATTGGCCATGTCTCCAACTACAAGATTGTAAATTGGAGTTGCAACAGATATTAGCAAGGCGTTTTACAGTCAGGATATGCAGTAGTCACTGACAATAAGGTAATGGAAGATAAGGCATTACATTACCACCACCACACTCAGTTGTGTGTCCTGTCTGCAAATTGACTTTTGTTTTACCCTCTGACACTGTTCCACAATATCTATTTAGCAGGGTCAATGCATTTGGTGTACCCCACGATTTTGGGTTGTTATGGAAAATGAGGAACTTTTTTCAAATCAAATGGCACACCCATTGCACATGCTAACATGGTACAAGAACTGTTAAATGTGTCAAAGCTACCAAAAACATTAGGCATCATGAAATGCCAAGCACATACCACAAACACAGATGTGGTGTCCAAAGGTGATAACAGAGCTGACAAAGTAGCAAAGTCAGCAGTGGAAAAAGTGATAGAAGAACAAAAATGTGAAAATAATGACAGTTACTGTAACCCCTGTTGAGTAATCCTGTCGTACCAAAATGTTTGTACCCTGTTTTGGCACAGCTTAGTCATGCTTTAGGACACTTATCAAAGACTGCTATAGACTACTGATTAATAACTACTGTGTTTTGAAAAGAGACTTTAGTCTTTGTGGGCTATTCACACAGCAAATGCATGAGCTAGGTGGTTTTGTTTCTTCATAGAAGGTATGCTTTCGAATACAAAAGCAGAAATGGAACCTAACTGAAAAAAAAAGATAGTTCAGGAATTTGTATACAGATATGGGTTACCACAAGTGATACCCTCAGACTAAGGTACGCATTTCACATGTAAAGTGAGAAGACCCTTGCATATATCGCCTTATGAAACTGTTTTTGGGAAACTCCCTAATGTTGCAATGGGCCCTTTACCAGACTGACCTACAGGAAATAACTTAACTATTAATAACTTGGCTCAAATGACCAGACATATAAGGCAAATTTATGATGCACTGCTTTCTATTCATCCAGCTAATATTGATAAATGTAATGATATAAATGACCGTGACTGTGTGATAACGGTGTTCGTAAGAAAGGAGACTGTCTAATCAGTGGAAAGGTTGTTACCAAGTTCTCCTGGCATCTTAAACTTTGGTCAAAGTGGAAGATAAGTCAACATGAATACACAACCTGGATACCCACTGCAAGAAGGTAACTGCTCCCCCTATACTACTAAGAAAAGACATCCTTGCAGAAACTTCCCCCACCCTTTTTGCTACAACAACTCCAGATTCATCAGTTTAGACTGGCATAATAAACCCCATCCTGGAGTTGCATCAGTCAGCACCAGGTAGCTCTGGGGGAACTAAAAATTTCCTGCTGTGAAGAAAAAGACAGACAAGGACCCTTACAATGAATTTGTTAGGACCCAATTCAACCGTCTCTGTTGGAGGAATCATCTTTATTTTGTATGCATATTGTCTGTTTCCTTGCTCTTGTAAAACAAAATGGGAAAAGGGGCCTGGGGAGACACACACACACACACACACACACACACACACACACACACACACACACACACACACACACACACACCCACACAATTACTGTTCAGGTAACCAATGAAACAAATTGTTGGGGGTGTTCACATTTACCTCCCACAGGAGAAAAGACCCCTTTGTATGCAGTGCCAGTCTCTTGGTCTGAGGTAGCAGAGCAGTGGGACACTAGAAACAAAACCTCATTCAGTTTAAAAATACTTCAGCTAGACATCTCTCTCAGAGTCAGTAATTGAGATTGGCGGGTGTGTTTGCTAACCCTGATATCTGTATGTCGATTCAGAGACTAGTGTGTAAGACAATTTGTTATACGGACTCAGAAAAAGGTAATTTAATTTCATGTTAAAAATAAGTATGTAGAAGTTTCTGGTTGTAGCTATGCTCATGTATCAGTAATTTTATTAAAACAAAGTGACATTGAGAAGACATCATACTTAATGTAAATATGACATGCCCCGAACCCCAGTGTAACTCTTCTTACAAAATGGAATATTTCAAATGGTACAAAGTGGCCTGGACCAAAATTATGGGGTCTCCTTTGTGTTGCCCAGGGGGCTGTAATTTATGTGTTGAAAACGGGCTTACTCATGATTACTGGTAGGGGCTAATTGAACTTGTTTCCTTGGAGTTATCCCTACAATAGTGAGAAGATAGGTTATCAGCAGTACCTAAGGTACAGAAAGAGGGGTAGAATACAAAAACAAACAGTCCCGGTATTCACTTTTTTGCTCAACTAGGGGTTAGGATGTTGTCAGATAGACTGCAACAATAGTTAGAAATTTTAAAAAAGGTTATAAATTAAACTAAAGTATCACTTTCAATCATAAACGAACAATTGGGGCAGATAAGAAAACTGTCCAAAAAGCCTACAAGCCCTTGATGTGTTATTAGCAGAGAGTGGAGGTGTATGAAAATTAATAGGCCAAGAATGTTGTACTTTTATTTTTAAATCAACATGATGTTGTTGAAGAACATTTAGCAATATTAGCAAAGTACAGAAAGAGGCAAGGGAAGTTGGCAGACAGACATGGGATCATTTCTCATGGCTGGGTACAGTTTTATCCCAATGGATGTCAGGTATAGGCATAGTAACAGGGCATGTGTTCCTTTTGATCATACCTTTCTATTCTACTTAGTGCCTTATGCAAGCTAGGAAGGAAAAAAATTAAAATCCAGGTAGCTAAAACAAGACCTGAATATCCAGCATTTTATGAGAATTTTGGAAGGAGTGACATAGTACGACACGCAAAGTAGATGATACCGGAGGTATCAGAGGGTGGATTGATGTAGCATTGTTTTAATATTCAGTCTGGTTTACAAAATGGAGTCTGGATTACAAAAGGGAGTCTAGCAGTCATGATTGTATTCATATGCTACAGCTTGAAATTAAGTTTTGCAAGAAATTAACATGTTTAAGACTTTGATGCATCATGGAATTACGCTTTGCAAGGCCATACTGTTTTGTCTTTGTGTTTATTTTGAAAAACAATGATAAGAAAATCAGTGTTTCAAAACCTTTGTGGCAAGGCCTCATATTTTAACACATTGTGGTTTAGGAGGAACATTCTTTGAGTAAAGATGCACGTAATTATTAGTTATCCAATCTATGTAAATGCCACGCTAAAATGCCTCTCTGTGTAAGGGGGCTAAGGTTTATTGCTTAAATCATATGGACAAATGTATTACTATTCTGATCTGCTTAGTCAGATGGTCCGTAATCTCTATTTAAAAATATCAGATCTTCTGACTACTTCATTTTAACAGCTACGACACACTTATGGCTTAAACCGCAACACAGGCCTCACTCTTCTCAGCTCCCTCCTACCTTGGCATTTTCGGTATATGGCTGTGACGTCCAATGATTTGGCACTAAATGCCTGGCGTATGTCTACTCTTTGGAACAATCCTTATTTTCCCAATTGACTATGCCTGACCCAATTCCCACACTGGACACAACGTGACATTAGATTTCGCCCCTATTCCCGTGATTTAGCCCCTACTCCCGTCATTCTTTTTACCAATGCCTTCTACTGTGCCTCTTTTATGACACTGTCCAACGCATTGACTTTAATCTCCATCTGACCTTCCCACTAGTGTCTTTTTGTTCCCTCCGCTCCCTTTCTAGAGGGTTCATCTCCACCTTTTACCGCTTATTTTGAAATAAAAACTCTCCTCAAAGACCCTCACGAACTTAAATGGGGGAGACACTCACCCCGGATGATCGGGACTAAATTTACCTGAACCTATCAAAACTTCGATTTGTGTAAAAATCTGCGAAAATGCTCAATTATTTTCTTCATCACATCGACGTCACACTATATACCCAGGCGCTTCACAACTGTGCTGGTGCCTGTTGGAACATGTTGGTACTCTGTTTCACATCTGGTGGTACACCCAAAAGCTCATTACACATATCCTTAGTGCTGTGAAATGCCAAATCGCTCTTTTTTGGAAAAATCCAGTCATGTCCCATCCATTATTAACTGCATGTGGCAGGTTTACCTCATGGAGTATATCATGAGCATCCTTTGACATACTCCTATAAAATTTAACTGCGCCTTGGACTGAGTACTACTGGTCCTCTCCCTCCTTGTCTTTCTAAGGTTTTCATCTGTCACTCCCATATTATGTATATCTTAATTCTACAGTTTGCTTTATCAGTCTCTTTTTTGACTAGTGATTTCCCCCCTTCCTTCCTCTTCCCTCTCTCTACTTTCCCTTTTTCTCCCCCCCCATTGATGTATGGTTTAGTTTTACATTGTGTGCTTCATATAGAACTCTACATTCTCTTGATCAATTTATTGTGTATATAAACTACATATAATATAGGAAGTGCATCCAATTAACTTAGACCATAGGGTGCACCATATAATGATACTAAATAGTGATTGCTGAAATTCAACAATTTTAATAAACACCTATACATAAATGGAAACAATATTACTAGAAATCATAGCAATTGAGAAACAGGACATTCATTTGCACTTCTCCAAAGCTCCTCCTCTTTCAGTGCACATAGTGGGAATTTCAATGGCTAATGTTTGATATTCAGGATATATAAATTCTTAATCTCCATAAGTCTACTTAGCATATATTAATTGCACATTGCGATATATACACATTAATTACCACCATCCAGTCCACTTCATAGTAAACCTGTTCAAATCGGGGTCTTTGAAGAGTGTGTCTGCAGTTTGTATCCCCACTGCTGCTAAACACTGAATTACACTCCCCTTCAGCTTTAGAACGCATGGCTTCATCATGGTCAAAGTCTATTGTCACGGTTCAGAAATGGATCTCTATGATAGAGAAGTGCTAGCTACTAAGCCACCGTGCTGCCCACAGAGATACACTCAGTGGCCACTCTAGGTACACCTGTGCAGCTGCTTGTTAATGCAAATATTATAAGTGCCAGATGGGATGATTGTGTATCTCAGAAACTGCAAATCTTCTTGAATTTTCAAGCAAAACAGTCTGTAGGGTTTACAGAGAATGGTGCACAAAATAACAATCAGTGAGCAGCAAAAACACCCATTAATGAGAGAGGTCAGAGGAAAATGTCTAGACTGGTTCAAGCTGACAGAAAGGTGACAGTAAATCAAATGGCCATGTGTTACAATGCACAACACGTTTAAGATTTGAAAAATGATGCCTGGTCTGATGAATGTTGACTTATGGTGTGGCATGCAGCTGATAGGGTCAGAATCTGGCGTAAACAACAAGAATCCATGGATAAATTGTGTCTTGTGTCAATGATGCAGCCTTGTGGTGCTGGTGTAATGGTGTGGGGAATATTTTCTTGGCACACAATAGGCCCCTTAATCCCAACTGAGCATTGTTTAAATGCCGCAGCCAAACTAAGTTTTGTTGCTGACAATATACACCCCATTATAGCCAAAGTTTTGCCATTTTCTACTGGCTACTCCCAGCAGGATAACATGCCATGTCATAAAGCACATGTCCTCTCCAACTGGTTTGCTCTAACGTGAATGTTGCTATCATGTCAATATGGATCAGAATCTCTAAGGAATGGTTCCAGCATCTTGTTGAATCCATGCCACGTCAGGCTGTTGTGGGGCTAAAGGGGGGTCCAGCTCAGTACTAGAATGGTGTACCTAATAGAGTGGCCAATAATGGTATATCAGATATCTTATCATAGTGAGAGTTCATTACTTTGCTTTTAAAGAAAAGCTTATGACTGTGGCAATAAATTATATATAATTATAATAAATATGAATTTTTAAAAATCTCTGAGGAATCAAAAGGGTAAATGTATTATCCTGTGGTGTTGCAAAATTGTTTATTATTTTCAGCAATGGTGCTGGCTTAATTTAAAACAGCAAATTAATTAAAGGCAAAACTGGCATGCTGGGTTGGAAAATATATATAACACAACAGGTTTTGATTAAATTGACATTTTAATATCAGCCATCAAAATTGCCAAACTGCAGGATAATACATCGACACCATCGTAACTCCAGCTTATGGAAATTTAGGTAAGATGACTAACCCTCACAGAGTGATCTGTTGCTTGATGATTATTCCATAGCCATTCAACATGTCAACATATTATCTTTATTTATGACTTTAGAAACCCTGATCTATTGCAATTAAAAGAGGATATTTTACTCTGAAATTTTTAATACAGTTTATAATTTTACATACATTTTCTTTTTTTAACATACAATTTCTAAGTCTAGACGCTTTAGGGGTCAATCAAAATTAATAATAAAAATCAGTGACATATAGGGTTTTTACTCTAACATGAAGAGCTATTTAACATCACTGATTGCTGGGTCTCTTTACATGGCCTTTAGGATCTCTGCAACTTCAAGAACGACTCGACTCCTGCACATCTTTGTTGAAAATTGTAATGTCCCAGTTAGAAGACATACATATCCAGCTGCGAGTTGTTATTACAATTTGTTAATGTTTGAAAATCTTTATTGTTCCTGCCTACAGTGATTGTGTATTTCATATTGATGTATATAATATTAGGGGTGTGCACCGGCCACTCAGGTAAAATAGAGCCAGTTTGTACAGGGGCTTCCAAACTGCCTTTTTTTCCTGCCAGTAAAAATAAGGACTGTCTGACATGTCTACTTGGATGGTGTCAGCAAAGTAATCCTCCACCATTTTTTCAATAGTGACAGCATCCAATGCAGCGACAGTAGACATGTCTGCAATGGTTGGCAGGTCCTTCAGTCCGGACCAGATGTTCTCAGCATCCCCGCCAGCGGGTCGTTTAGGAAAACTCAGCTTTTTCCTCGCAGCCACAGGTGTTGAAGAAAATGAAGGAGGAGCTGTTGGCATATCACGGTCCTCTTCAGAGGACAATCTCCTGACCAGCACGTCTTTGCACTGCTGTAGACTTGTGTCCGCCGGAAACAGAGACACAACATACGCTTTAAACCGAGGATCCAGCACGGTGGCCAGAATGTATTCCTCTGACTTTAAAAGAGTGACCACCCTCGGATCCTGGCAAAGCGTACGAAGGGCTTCATCCACAAGAGCTACATGCTTTGTGGAATCGCAATGCTTTAACAGCTCCTCCCTCACTTTCTCCAGCTGCTTCTACAACAGCCTGATCAGGGGAATCACCTGACTCAAGCTGGCAGTGTCGGAACTGACTTCTTGTGTGGCAAGTTCAAAGGGCTGGAGAACCTTGCACAACACGGAAATCAGTCTCCATTGCGCTTGACTGAGGCGCATCCCCACTCCTTTGCCTATGTCGTAGGTGCCTGTGTAGGCTTGAATGGCCTTTTGCTGCTCCTCCATCCTCTGCAGCATATAGAGGGTGGAGTTCCAGGTGATGGCAGGGCAGGTTCAGGCTTTTTTGATGTTGCTCGAGTCTGCGGTAGGCACTGGCAGAATGCCGAAAGTGTCCAGCAATTTTGCGTGCCACCGCAAGCATCTCCTGCACACCCCTGTCACTCTTCAGGTAATGCTGCACCACCAAATTTATGGTCTGGGCAAAACATGGGACGTGCTGGAAATTGCCCATATGTAATGCCCGCACAATGTTACTGGCGTTGTCTGACACCACAAATCCCCAGGAGAGTCTAAGTGGGGTAAGCCACTGCGAGATTATTTCCCTCAGTTTCTCTAAGAGGTTGTCAGCGTTGTGCCTCTTATTAAAACCGGTGATACACAACTTTGCCTGCCTTGGAACAAGCAGCCGTTGTGGAGATGCTGCTACTGATGCAGCTGCTGCTGTTGCTGTGGAAGGCGATGCATCTACCCAGTGGGCTGTCACAGTCATATAGTCCTTAGTTTGCCCTGAACCACTTGTCCACATGTCCGTGGTTAAGTGGACAGTGGGTACAACCGCATTTTTCAGAGCACTGAGGACACTTTTTCGTACTTCTCTGTACATCTCGGGTATCGCCTGCCTAGTGAAGTGGAATCTCGACAGGATTTGGTACCGGGGACACAATACCTCCATCAACCGTCTAAATCCCACTTCACTGATGGCAGACACCGGATGCCCGTCTAACACCAACATAGCTGTTACAGCCGCAGTTATCCGCTTTGCCATAGGGTGACTACTGTCGTACTTCGTGCTCATGGCAAACGACTGTTGGACGGTCAACTGTTTGGTGAAAGACGTAGCGTTCTTACGACTTCCCCTCTGGTAAGATGACCGACTACCACCAGCAGCGGCATTAGTAGGCGTACCGCTGCAGGATCCTCCGGAAGAATCCCGGATTGAAGAGGACTCAGTCATGCCGGTGACATGGCCTGCAGGACTATCTCTGATGGAGATTGTGGAGGAAGTTGACGAGGAGGGTGTTGGTGGTGTGTATACAACAGGACCAAGGGATTTAGGTGTCCCTGTACTGCTGACGGTCCTAGCCACAGGTCCTGAACTAAATACTGAATTATAAAGGTTCTTCAGGTGACGTATAAGGGAGGATGTCCCTAGGTGGCCAAGATCCTTACCCCTGCTTATTTGAGCTTTACATAAGGTACATATGGCCATACATTTGTTGTCCGGATTGGGATAAAAATAACTCCAGACCAAAGAGGTGGATTTTTTGGTCTTCTGCCCAGGCATGACGATGGGCTTTTTCCTTCCATGGACAACAACTGATTCCCCCCCGGTGCCTCATTTAAGATAACCACATCAGCATCCTCCTCGTCAAGTTCCTCCTCAGTGCCAGCTACATCAATATCCTCCTCCCGGTGTACAACATTCACACCTGCAAATGGTGGAAGGAGCCACCTCTTCCCGTACAGTGATGGGAAGGTCAGGCTTCGCAACCACCAACAACCTTGGTCTCGCCTTGGGGATTTGTGATGCCATCTCTTTAGAAGGCAGAGTTCTTTGCTGTGTTGTTGATGACAGCTTAAGTCTCTTAAATTTTTTAGAGGGGGGGAGGAGGAGGGCTTAGATCCTTGGGTGAAGCTGAACCACTAGTCATGAACACGGACCAGGGCCTAAGCCGTTCATTGCCACTCCATGTCGTAAATGGCATATTGGCAAGTTTACGTTTCTCCTCAGATTATTTCAATTTTCTTTTTTTGCTAATTTTAGTGAACTTTGGCTTTTTGGATTTTACATGCCCTCTACTAGGAGATTGGGCATCGCCCTTGGCAGACGACGTTGATGGCATTTCATCGTCTATGTCATGACTAGTGGCAGCAGCTTCAGCATTAGGAGGAAGTGGTTCTTGATCTTTCTCTACTTTATCTTTCAAATTTTGGTACTCCATTATATGCAGCACAAGAGAGCGTACCCCTAAGCCACACACATTCGGCAAAGCCTTTACAAATTATCTGCGGCACAGGAGAGTACCACTGGACTGGAGTTATACAGCAGTACCTATTTTTTGGTACAGCAGCAACAGTGAACGTAGTTTGACTTTGAAATAGCAGTACCTATTTTTTGGTACAGCAGCAACAGTGAACGTAGTTTGACTTTGAAATAGCAGTACCTTTTTTTTGCTACAGCAGCAACAGTGAACGTAGTTTGACTTTGAAATAGCAGTACCTATTTTTTGGTACAGCAGCAACAGTGAACGTAGTTTGACTTTGAAATAGCAGTACCTATTTTTGGTACAGCAGCAACAGTGAACGTAGTTTGACTTTGAAATAGCAGTACCTATTTTTTGGTACAGCAGTAACAGTGAACGTAGTTTGACTTTGAAATGGCAGTACCTATTTTTGGGTACAGCAGTAACAGTGAACGTAGTTTGACTTTGAAATAGCAGTACCTATTTTTTGGTACAGCAGTAACAGTGAACGTAGTTTGACTTTGAAATAGCAGTACCTATTTTTTGGTACAGCAGTAACAGTGAACGTAGTTTGACTTTGAAATAGCAGTACCTATTTTTGGGTACAGCAGCAACAGTGAACGTAGTTTATATAAACTATATAACATATTTTTATATATTGCAGTACTAATATTTCTTGACTGCAGGAACAGTGAACCTATTCATATATTGCAGTATTCATTTTTAGAGACTTTTTTTATAATTTTTTTATATATTTTTTGTAATTATTTTTGTATAAGTTTTTTATAATTTTGAAATAACAATGCCCTTAGCAGAACAGAGCACAGGACACAGGCAGCACCACTGGACTCAGCAGGACAGAGCACAGGACAAAGCACCACTGGACTCAGCAGGACAGAGCACTGGACAAAGCAACACTAAACTGATCAGCAGGACAGAGCACAGGATCTCAAAGTAAACCACTGAAAAGCAGGACAGGAACTCCCTAACTACAACCTCCCTCACGAGTGATCGCAGCCAGAATGAAGATGGCGGCCGTGAGCGGTGAATTTATGACATCCGAGTCTCGCGAGATCCGACGCGAGACTTGGATGCCATAGCCTCGTTTTGGATTTATTTCGCGGGCGGAAATACCCGAACAGTGCTCGGATCCCGTCGGATCCGCACTGTTCGGGTGGGCTCGGATTAGCGAAATCCGAGCCCGCTCATCACTATATCATATGTGATAAAACGTAAACAATTATAAGCAAATAGTTTCCTCAAATCTCCCCCACATCCTCTGAAACCAAAATGAGAGGGTTAATGATACTCATTGATAGTACCATGAACCATTTCTCCCATCTCTACCATGACCCAGGGAGCAGATTTTTTACAGTATTGGGGATTAGCCATTATCTGATACTCATGTCAACCTCAGTCTATGCCCCAAACCTAATGTAAAGCTTTAATTATGAGAAGTGATCCTTGATCCAAAGCTGGATAGATCCTCACCTCTTGGTCCATCCTCATGGGAGGTCTCCAAACTTCTCTCTTTTTGATGTCCATAATCTGTACAATGCATCAAAAAAACTTCAGCCAGAGAATTGACCTTATTTTTGTTGATTAATTTGTCTTACAGAAAGTAACATGCTGTCATTAGTACTGGACAAGCCTAGCTGTGGTGCCAATTACCCATGGCAGTCTACCTAGTACCTAGATTTATCCTTTAAGTCCCAGCCTGTATTATGCTTAATAATAAAGTTAATACATTTTATGTGTGGCAAGACTTTGTGGGCAACTCTTATTTAACTGACATGTAACAAAATATGAAACATATTTAAAGAAATTACATAAAGATACAACTAAACAAATAAAATATCATCCTAATTTCCCAGGAAGATATTGATTCAGGATTTGATTGTTGCTTAAGTCCCTATTGAGTAAGTGATGCAAGTATTATTATAATTATTGTTCACTGATTAGTAAGGTGCCACAATACTCAACTGTTTCAACAATAGAGCATACATCAAACAGGGACATACAAGGTAGACATAATAAATGCAGATGTGAAAATAAAGGGTGGGGAGCACCTTGCTTCTTAAAGAACTTACAATCTAGTGAGAGTAGAGTATAGTTGAGACAAAAGATGAAAGCATTCCTCAGAGTCAAGATTTGGGCAGTAGATAGGATGTAGTTAGGGGAGGGCTGGCAGACATTAGCCCGGGGGGCAAGCACACAGCATTGGCCCATAAGTAGCGGCCCATCCTTAAAGGGTGGTTTTTGGTACACTATATATATATATATATATATATATATATATATATATATATATATATATATATATATATATCTATATAAAAAGAGGCTATTTTAGTGCTTAATCCATATATTTATTTTTATGCCCAGGCCCAGAGCTGGGTTAAGGCTCTTCTGGGCCTGGGCACTTTAGACAGGGTAACCCCCTATGATGTAGCATGGTTATCATTTTAGACACATACACAGGCAATACTGTGTGCACTACTGTTAGGTGCACACAGTTCTGCCTTCACGAGCAGTACACAGTAAAGCGGGACATACCTCCCAACTGTCCTAAGCGAAACAGTCACCCAAATTCGGGACTGTCCCACCAGATTCAGGACAGTTGGCAGACTGTCCTGTTCTCTCCTACCTGTTCTTGACACTTTCACCACCTGTGGCTGCTGGTGTCTTTGAATCAGTTGCTTCTTGTCTGGATCCTGGAATGTTGGGAGCCCTATTTGGGAAAAAAAACGAGTACATGAAATTTAGAAAACACCAACTAGCCCAGCAATAAATTAAATAGCATTTAAATTTAATAAATATAACCATTTCCCACAACAATCCCAGGCATTACATAATTCATAACCACATTTAATAAATAGACCTAATTTTCCCCAAGCAGCCCCACATTCAATTAATAGCTTCCAAACCAGCCCAGCATTAAATTAAAGGTACGATCACCCCATCTTAAATTCATATGCCCACTATTAAATTAAATTGCCCCACCATTACCCCACAAATAAAATAGCACCCAATAATTAGCCCCCACCTGCACTCCACCATTAAATTCATAGCCTACCTCCCACATTATATTAAGACCCCCCTCCCTCTCACATATTATATTAATATACTGGCCCACATTCTATATTAATACACTGGCCCCCCTCACATACACATTCTAGATTAATACACTGGCCCCCCTTACACATTCTTTAACAATATACTGGCTGCCCTCACACACACATTCTATATTAATACACTGCCCCCCTCACACACACATTACATATTAATACACTGGCCCCCCTCACACATATTCCATATTAATACACTGGCCCCCCTCACACATATTCCATATTAATACACTGGCCCCCCTCACACACACATTCCACATTAATACACTGGCCCCCCTCACACATATTCCATATAGAGGTGGTTATCAGAGAAGAGGTGAGGCACAGGTCAGAGGTAAATCTAAGGCAGGGGTGGGGAACCTTTTTTCTGCCAAGGCCCTTTTGGATATTTATAACATCATTCGGGACCATACAAAATTATCCAACTTAGAAATTGGCCTGCTATATCAGGTCAAACATTTAATTAACTCACCTCTAATGTCATGGTTGGAACTGCTTTTCTTTAGTGAGGCGTGTGATGTTAGCTGGCATTGATGATTTTGCTACGAACAACTGCTTTTCCAGGTTTGCATCGGTCAGTCTGGAGTGCATTTGAATTTTTTTGTGATTTTTTTTTTTCTCCTCTTTGTCTCTCTTCTTTTATGCTGTTTTTCCTACATGAAAAACAGCCAGTTTTCATGATAAAGCAGACATTTTTTTCATGCTCGTGTGCTATATGAAAAAACAGACAGTATTTAACATATGTGCGAAATAATAAACTAATTTACACCACCTGCATTGCAGCATGGTTTTGTCCAAAAAACTTAAGTAAGAAAACGTACTCAAATTCTTGCCTAAGTTCTTTAATGAATCAGGCCTAGTGTGTGGGAGATGAAGTCCAGTGTGAGAGGCCAAAGAAATAAACATGCAAAAGGAAGACAAACCAGAATTTCCCTGCACTCTTTGTATATATGTATGTGTGTGTGTACACTACATGGATAAAAGTTTTTGACCATTGACCAATTCACCAACAGAGACTGTAATGACATTGTATTCAAATACATGTACTTTAATATGGAGTTGGTCCCCCTTTTCCAGCGATAACTGCTTCCACTCTACTTGGAAGGCCTTCCACAAGCAGGGGAGGGCTGGCGGCCGCATCGCATGTCATGTGATGCGGCCGCCTGTGCGCCCCCCGGGCTGAAATTTGCCAGCCCACGCCTGTCCACAAGATGCTGGGGTGTTTCTGTGGGATTTTGTGCCCATTTATTCTGTAGAGCATTTATGAGGTCAGGCACTGATGTTGGACAAGAAGGCCTTGCTCGCAATCTCAGTTCCAGTTCATCCCAAAGGTGCTCGATAGGGTTGAGTTCAGGGCTCTGTGCGGGCCAATCAAGTTCTTCCACACTGAACTTCTCAAACCATGTCTTTGTAGTCCTAGGGGCACTGTCATGTTGAAATAGAAAAGGGCAATCCACAAACTGTTGCCACAAAGTTGGAAGCATAGCATTGTCGAAAATGACTTTGTGTGCTGAAGCATTAAGTTTGCCCTTCACTGGAGATAAGGGACCTAGCCCAAAGCCTGAAAAACAGCCCCATACCATTATCTCTCCTCTATCAAACTTCACAGTTGGCATAATGCAGGTAACGTCTCCCGGCATCCGCCAAACCCAGACTCGACCATCTGATTGCCAAACAGGGAAGCAGGATTAGTCACTCCACAGAACATA